>NC_064628.1:82272859-82579928 GCF_023864275.1 Schistocerca cancellata
TCAAAACAGACTCCTAAAGAAGCCTTCGCCGCTGCCATGGAATCATGGCGTCAGCGTTGTGAAAAATGTGTACGTCTGCAGGGCGATTACGTCGAGAAGTAACGCCAGTTTCATCGATTTCGGGTGAGTAGTTAATTAGAAAAAAAAATCGGAGGCCTTAGAACTTGAATGCACCTCGTACTTAAACCTAACTAACCTAAGGACATCACACACTTCCATGCCCGAGGCAGGATTCGAAATTGCGACCGTAGCAGCCGCGTGGTTCCGTACTGAAGCGCCTAGAAACGCTCGACCACAGCGGCCGGCAATTTGACTATCTATGTGATATTGTTCGTGTTACTGATGCAGGACATATTGAACATCTATAATCTGAACTTGAGAGCTTCGTAAATATGTGAGTAAAGTTTCATTTTCGGATGTTTTAAAGTTTAATAAATATATGCATTCGAAATACATATATTGTTTTTTAAACACTCTGTATAACTTACCAAACTGTCTGAAATCCCACAAAATTTTTTCTTTTTATGTGTACTTCGAGGTAAAAAGGAAACAAAAGAAGAAGAACCTCTTAGAGTCAAACAAACAATTACAGACGCCCTACAGAAGTACGAAAAATGACGTAGGCTGATGCAATGAATTAATATCTGTACCAGCACTGGGATTAGAATCCGTGTCTCCTAATTACTAGACGAATACATAAGCCGTTACACTAAGTGGCACTGCATGGATTACTCTGATACATCTCCATCCACGATGCAAATTCCAACTCACACCTCAGCCCAGTGCTGTTCCCCTTCGAAACGCGCATACCTGGACAGAATGTATCGTTCTTTATGTGTATTTAATTTCCAAGGGACATTGCCATAAGCCGGCCGGAGTGGCCGAGCGGTTAAAGGCGCTACAGTCTGGGACCGCACGACCACTACGGTCGCAGGTTCGAATACTGCCTCGGGCATGGATGTGTGTGATGTCCTTAGGTTAGTTAGGTTTAAGTAGTTCTAAGTTCTAGGGGACTTATGACCACAGCAGTTGAGTCCCATAGTGCTCAGAGTCATTTGAACCACATTGCCATAACGAATGATTTTACAAGCGGCGAAGATATTTGATTTCAGTGACACTAAAATTCTGCTGCCGATGACGAATCTAGAATGGACTGCTCGGAACAACTGCCAGTCAAAGTACGGTGCACAACACATTGACAGTCCCAAGTTCCAGCATCACTCCTGTTGCGGAGATGAGTCTCCTTATGTCGGTAATACCAGCTCGTGTAAGAAAGAAAGCCGCACAAAAACCTTAGTGGATGGAAACATGAGGGCAGGCAGTTCACCATCTTGCATGATTTCTAAAGCCATCTACCCAGCTTCGATCACGCTGTGATTACTGACCGTGTAGGGCCTATATTTATTCATTTCGCGACGATTGGAAGCTGTTTTGAATGCCAACAGGATTCCTACACCGTAGTAGACAAGGTAATGAGTTGTGTTTTTTGTGCTTCTATATTTTTGTCCACTCCAATAGGTAGGTCATATGTATTACATAAAAATATTTTCTTTGTTAGATTCCATTTGATAGAGGAATTGCTTAAAATACTTTTGGTGATACATTTCCTCGCAAGACTCTTCATTAAACTGTCATTTTCTCAGTATCCTGATGAAGTCTAATGGAAGCAGTAGTACTGACGTAGGGAAGAACGGGTAGTGTCGGATTTGTACACCCTTCCGAAATTATAATATCTTCTGAAGGTTGTATTGGCACATTGTTCTCAACATACACTACTATGATACATTAATTGGTATAATTATAAAACCTGATCTCATAAGAATATACGTTCGTTGGATTTTTAATATTTCTCCCAGCCTTCGCTTTTTGGTCGTTTAAATTTGTGGAAGGTTGTATAGGACATGAACTAACAATTAAAAAAAACTTTTTATTTTTTAGTTGTAATTTTTTTTTTTTTTTTTTGGAAAAGAGTTTTAACTCGGTCGCAGTTGTCCTTCAGCTCACCTACTTTCTCAAAGAAACTGTTGAATTGTTTCTTGCAGAAACCTGCTGAAAGCTGCAAACTCACGGATTAAGCGTTCTTGGAGCCTTGTATTCACATATTTTCAAAAAAATCACAGTAAAAGTCGTTACCTGCTTTTATTTTTGTCTTACTGAACAGATCCTTTATTTTCAGTCGTTCTACATACTCCTACACTAGGTTTAAGAGCTTATCTCCTCCCAAAGGCATAAAACTGTAAATCTAAATTTCTATCATGATTGTGCAACACCGTTTCCTGTTCGTAGCTTGACGTTTTCGGAAGAAAACCTAATACGTTTTTCTTAAAACGGGTTTCATGCCCCCTCTCAGTTTTCCCGTACGACTTTGTCTATTCCTTAATGACCTTTTTGGAACAATGTTTCTTGATCGCTTCCGAGATCGTTACTTCAAGAAGTCGGTCTTTTATACGGCTACCTTCATGTTATTTTCATGCTATTTATTGTATGTCTTGACTCCGCCATCTTTGCCCGTTAAACGAAAAATACTGTACAAATTTAGGTCTTCACGCTGTCTCTCTGTCCTGTACAGACCGAAACTACTTCGTCCAGTACGACCCAAAGGTACAGCTGTGGTATTTTAACATTACCATCGTTATTACTTGGGCTAGACAATGGACGACATCAGTTGCACATTATCTAAAGATACAATAAAAAATCTGATGTTACTTACTTGCAAATAAAACACATCACTTCACAGCTGAGCTAACTAGCAGCAGGTAACTTATTGCCACGCCGAAGTGGGATGTAATTATATGTGCAGTTGAAATCGTTACCTACGGACAACATTACATCTCAAACAACCAGAAACTTTCGCAAATCTCGGGTTAAAATAATATTCTGCTCAGCGTCTAGTATTTCAGTCCTGCGATCGACAAAGCACGATTTACTAACCGAGGGGCGACCTAACCTCACAGTTTCACAGCGTCACTTCCGCCAGTAACTCTCTCATATCAGACAAGTTCTGCTGCATACCTAGCGGGACTAGAACTACTAGAAGAAAGGATATTGTGGGTGTGTGGTTCAACCACAGTATGAGTATTTCAGTCTACGGCGGAGTGTGCGCTAATGTTAATCTTTCTGGGATATTAAAACTGTACTGTACTCTCAAATTCTGAAGGTGGCAGGGGTAAAATACAGAGAGCGAAAGGCTATTTACAATTTGTACAGAAACCAGATGGCAGTTATAAGAATCGAGGGACATGAAAGGGAAGCAGTGGTTGGGAAGGGAGTGAGACAGGGTTGTACCCTCTCCCCAATGTTATTCAATGTGTATATTGAGCAAGCAGTAAAGGAAACAAAAGAAAAATTCGAAGTAGGTATTAAAATCCATGGAGAAGAAATAAAAACTTTGAGGTTCGCCGATGACATTGTAATTATGTCAGAGACAGCAAAGGACTTGGAAGAGCAGTTGAACGGAATGGACAGTGTCTTGGAAGGAGGTTATAAGATGAACACCAACAAAAGCAAAACGAGGGTAATGGAATGTAGTCGAATTAAGTCGGGTGATGCTGAGGGAATTAGATTAGGAAATGAGACACTTAAAGTAGTAAAGGAGTTTTGCTATTTGGGGAGCAAAATAATTGATGATGGTCGAAATAGAGAGGATATAAAATGTAGACTGGCAATGGCAAGGAAAGCGTGTCTGAAAGGAGTGAAATTTGTTAACATAGAGTATAGATTTAAATCTCAGTAAATCGTTTGTAAAAATAGTTGTATGGAGTGTAGCCATGAATCGAAGTGAAACATGGACGATAAATAGTTTGGAGAAGAAGAGAATAGAAGCTTTCGAAATGTGGTGCTACAGAAGAATGCTGAAGATTAGATGGGTAGATCACATAACTAATGAGGAGGTATTGAATAGAATTGGGGAGAAGAGGAGTTTGTGGCACAACTTGACTAGAAGAAGGGATCGGTTGGTAGGACATGTTCTTAGGCATCAAGGGATCACCAATTTAGTATTGGAGGGAAAGGTAAAAACCGTAGAGTGAGACCAAGGGATGAATACACTAAGCAGATTCAGAAGGATGTAGATTGGAGTAGGTATTGAGAGATGAAGAATCTTGCACAGGACAGAGTAGCATGGAGAGCTGCATCAAACCAGTCTCAGGACTGAAGACTGCAATAACAACAACAGCAACGACAACAACAACTGTAGTGGGATCCGAATCCGGAACCTTGTCTTGACTGGATGTTTCAAAAACAGCGCGTGCATTCTGGAATTATTTACTAATTCAGAAGGCTGAAGCTTATCAGGAACCTTTCGAGTGTGGTGCGCCTGTCGTAGGTCAGACCACACGCAGCGTAGAAGCGTACAGCAATGAACTAGCCTTGACAATAATAGAAGTCTGTTATTGGGGAGTACTGTGTGTCCAGAAAGGAAGGGAAATTAGGTGTTAACTTCCCGTCGATGGGAGGAAGCACAAGTTCGGTTTGGGAAATGATGGAGAAGGAAACTGACCATTCTCTTTCAGAAGAATCATCCTAGAATTCGCCTTAAGCGTTTAGGGAAATCACGGAAAACCTAGTTCTGGATGGGTGGACAGGGATTTGAACCGTCGTCCTC
Source organism: Schistocerca cancellata (assembly GCF_023864275.1). Taxonomy (NCBI): domain Eukaryota; kingdom Metazoa; phylum Arthropoda; class Insecta; order Orthoptera; family Acrididae; genus Schistocerca; species Schistocerca cancellata. Next base: position 82,277,463 of record NC_064628.1, read on the forward strand.
CCGAATACGAGTTCAGTATTTTACCACTGCGCTCGCTACCGTGTCCTCATATGACATTCATCGGAACATAAGAAGACAACAACATCGTTTTGGGACTCTTGCTACAGAGTCCATGGAGATTCAAATTGCTGAAAAGCTTATGAACAGAGTAGCGCTTACTAGTTTGAATTCTGTCATTTCCACTAACTGTTTTCAGACAACAGAAGGTACCCACTGCGTGATTCAGACGCCGAGTGAGGTAAGGCAATGGAATCGTGCTCGGAAGGAGGGATGTGCAAATCTCCGTCTAGACTTCCAAATTTAGATTCTTCATGGCTTCCCTATATCGTCGGGTAATTCATAAGGCAGCTGAGTTTATAATCCTTTGTTATGTTCTAATTGCCAAGCAGCGAAGCACCGAATTTTTGAGGCTGTAACAACTGGTAATGTCTTCTGAGCAGGCATATGCAAGCGGCAACGAATATAATTGAAATATAACTCGGTCTCGACCGTGGAAGGCAATCAGCATCGTTCCTACTTAAAGGGGATCCCAACTAGGAACACTGAGGGAGGTGGACAGGGCATTAAACATTAATAAAACGGAATAAAGTTTAACAATGAAACATATCATACTGGAATTCATGATTTTATATCCGAGAGCAGCCTTCAGTGACAAGTTAATACTACTTACATACGGAAATGGCACTCAACGAGTGCACGAATCAAGCAATCTAGGAGCAAAGGAAGGAGGGGGGGGGCGATCTACATCTACATCTACATGGTTACTCTAAAATTCACACTTAAGTGCCTGGCAGAGGGTTCATCGAACCATTTTCACACTACTTCTCTAGCATTCCACTCTCGAATGGCGCGTGGGAAAAATAAACACCTAAATCTTTCCGTTCAAGCTCTGATTTCTTTTATATTATTATTATGATCATTTCTACCTACGTAGGTGGGTGCCAACAAAATATTTACGCATTCGGAAGAGAAAGTTGGTGATTGATATTTCGTAAATAGATCTCGCCGCAAAGAAAACCGCCTTTGTTTCAGTGACTGCCACCCTAACTCGCGTATCATATCAGTGACACTCTCACCCCCAATTGCGGATTACACGAAACGAGCTGCCCTCCTTTGCACTTTTTCGACGTCCTCCGTCAATCCAACCTGGTAAGGATCCCATACTGCGCAGCAATATTCCAGCAGAGGACGGACAGGTGTAACGTAGGGAGTCTCTTTAGTGGGTTTAAAGCTTCGTCTAAATGTTCTTCCAACAAAACGCAGTCTTTGTTTCGCCTACCCCACAATATTATCTATGTGGCCTTTCCAATTTAAGTTGCACATAATTGTAATTCCTAGGTATTTAGTCCAATTGACAGCTCTTATATTTGTGCGATTTATCGTATACCCAAAATTTATCGGATTTCTTTTAGTACCCACGTGGATGACCTCGCACTTTTCTTTGTTTTGTGTTAATTGCCACTTTTCGCACCATACGGAAGTTCTCTCTAGATCATTTTGTAATTGGAATTGATCGTCTGATGAGCTGTTCCAACCGAGCTCCAGGGAGCCGGAGCGCTCCGGAGCGCTCACTGCGGCAGCTTGGAGCCCGCATGGAGGGGGAAAGCGAACTCACTGCCCCCTGGCCGCATGCAGCCGCAACTGACGCAATAATCCGTGTTCAACGACAGCTATGACTAGCCGCGGGAGCCCTGTACCTCTATTGGAGGATACCTTTCTATTCATTGTGAGGGATGGTCGACCGCAATGTCTTGTATGTCATAAAGTATTCAATTCTGCGAAGAGGTGCAATATACAACGACATTATACACGTCTTCACGCTGCGCACTACGATCAGGTAGAAGGCGTTGCACGCAGAGAACTGGTAGCCAGGCTTAAGAACGACATACCAGGAGACGTAAGTTCAAAAACAGTTTCGTAATACGGAGGGTATCAAAACATGCAACATAGTTCGTGTTCTGTAATGCGTTTATAATTTTCAGGTGAATGAGAGCGGAGAAAACACTACTGAATCTGCACTTCGAGCAAGCTACAGGGTCGCTCACGTCATTGCGACAAGTGGCAAGCCATTTTCGGTGGGACCACTCGTAAAATCGTGCATGGTAGCTGTTGCAGAATGTTTGTTTCCAATGGGGGTGCAGGCAATTGAAGGGGTTTGCCTGTCGAAGCAAACAATGTCTCGTCGAATCCTGGACATGGCAGCGGATTTAGAGACACAGCTCAGGAGAAAGGCGGAGAGCTTTGTTGCATTTTCGCTAGCGCTTGACGAAAGCACCGACATATCGGACTGTGCTCAACTTGCAGTCTTTGTGTGTGGTGTCGACATGGAGCTGCAAGCAACTGAAGAACTCTTGGATGTGGTACCACTCGATTACACCGCAACAGGACGTGACATTTTTGAAGCTGTTTGTGAATCAGTGGACAATATGAATTTGCCGTGGGATAAGCTCCATTCTGTAGCGACAGACGGTGCACCACAAATGATCGGGCGTCACCAAGGTTTTGCTTCTCGTTTGAAAAATAAACTCAGGGACGAATTCGGGAAAGACATTTTGACTCTTCATTGTTTTATTCACCAGGAGGCACTGTGTGCTGAAACAGTAGGGCTAGGTGGCGTAATTAAAGATGTCGTGAAGTGTGTGAATTTTGTGCGGCGTCACGGTATGAATCATCGCCAATTCAAAGGATTCCTGAAAGATATCGAAGCGGAGCATGGGGATATACCTTACCACAGTACAGTTCGTTGGCGGAGTCGGGGAAAAGTTCTTGATGTTTTCTTTGCCATTCGCGAGGAAATATCCCTTTTTCTCGAAATGAAAGGGGAAGAAATGTGTTGTCTGAAAAATTAAAAATGGATATCAGACCAGGCGTTCCTAGCTGATGTAACTATGCATCTGAATAATTTAAATCTGTCACTGCAGGGCAAAGGGCAGCTAATCGTTGACATGCACGACCAGATCAAAGCGTTTATGGAAAAGTTACGTTTATTTGAGAGGCAGATGAGTAATGGACATTTAACGTTCTTCAGTCGTCTTGCTTCTTTAGAACTAGCTGAAGGTACTACTTTCGGCGATTACCAAGCAAAGTTAAAGCAGCTCATCACGTCGTTTGAAACACGATTCCGAGACCTCACTAGTTTGGAAATGGAACTTAAGGTGTTCAGCACTCCTTTTTCAGTTTCCCCCGATGACTTGTCACCGTCACTTCAATTCGAATAATTGATTTGCAAAATTCAACTTTGTTGAAAGAGAGGTACTACAACACGTTGGATTTGTCACGATGGTATCGTTTATTACAGCAAAAAAACATTTCCCAAGCTTCACAACAATGCCGCTCAGATCATGTGCATGTTTGGATCTACGTATTGTTGTGAGCAGCTTTCTCAGTAATGAAAAGAGTAAAAACTAAGGAACGATCGTTTCTTCAGGATGCAACAATGAAGGCCATCCTCCGCATTAACTCTGCGAACACTTTGACGCCTGATATTTCCGATCTTGTAATGAAAAGAAAACGTCAAGCTACAGAGACCCAATAAAGTTAGTGCGCAATTTCTTGTAAAACAGTTGTTTCTTATTTATTTCCTGAACATCGTATTTCCTGGTGTAGCATGTCACCACGTCTTAGCAGCTAAGAGTATGAGGTTGTCGATCTTGTAAGACGCAGCTGGCACATCAAAACGCTTGCCTTGCCGCCTGCCTCAGCCAGCCGTGCTACGTGCCGGCGTGCCGGCCCACTTGAATGGTCAGAGCGTGCGACACGGCTCCCTGGAGCAGGGAGCGCTCCGCGGCTCACAACAGAGCCGACGAGCTGGAACAGCCTGTAAGGGGACTGCTCAGATTATCACCTAGGTCATTTATGTAAATCAGGAACAGCACAGGGCTTATGACACTACCTTGCGGAACGCCAGATGTCACTTCTGCTCTACTCGATGAGCAGGCCGGTGCGGCCGAGCGGTTCTAGGCGCTCAGTCTGGAACCGCGTGACCACTACGGTCGCAGGTTCGAATCCTGCCTCGGTCATGGATGTGTGTGATGTCCTTAGGTTAGTTAGGTTTAAGTAGTTTTAAGTTCTAGGAGACTGATGACGTTAGATGTTAAGTCCCATAGTGCTCAGAGCCATTTGAACCATCTCCTCTATGATTTACCCTCTATCACTACGAACTGTGACCTCTCTGAGAGTAAATCACGAATCCAATCATACAACTGGGATGAGTGCTCACCACATGACGAATGGTGTTCCCATGCCAACACTATGAGACAGGCGCAGCTAACGACTGATAACGGTCACTTCTACATGCTAGTGATATTACTGTTTTCTCGTCCAAGTCGAAAATAGAAGAAATATAATGTTACTCGAGGCGGACAGTGCCAAGAGCATAATCATGTAAGTGTCGGAGTTGCCTTGGGGGCTACCATTGATTGGAAGAGAAGCTGGCAAACTGGGGCTGGGGAGACAGCACTCTTAAGACTTTGGACTGACCGCCCTCCGGTCAGCTTCCTACCACAACAACTAGGGCTAGTGCCAACTGCTGGGAGAATTAATAGCCAAAGGGCTGTTTGTTGAGTCCTCGAGAAACGGCAATGTCTTCAGCCCGCAGAGGTTCCTCATCATGCCTTGACTCCAATAGTCGAATGACGATCGCCTTTGTATCACCGCATCTCTTCGCGGAAGAAGAGGAGCTGTTTATAACTTTATCTGAATCTAACACTTGCGCCGTCTTGAGCCAATAATTAAATCCTCTCAAAACGGAAGCCTCTGAAATCAGACTCAGAAATACTATTCCTCAGTAATTCAGGAATCTTTCTATTACAGTTCCTTTTCTCTGAAGTTTTCTTAAAGCATTAATTTGCATTTAATGTTTGGTGAATTTCGAAATAAAATCGCTAAAATAAAAGCGATAACTTGGCAATAAATTCACCAGCAAGTTAATTATTAACAATGGGCCCTGAATCTAGAATGGTATGTATTGATTATTACTTATGTGTGCTTTCTTTCTTTGTTAACGGCCCCTCACGGACTCACACGTACGCACCCGACTCGCGGTGAGTCTGGCTAGAGTCGTAGTGTTAGAACTTCCGGAAGTGCATGATCGATATCTTCGCTGGTGCCGTCAACGTCACAGGATGGTATGGGCTTACAATCCACTATTAAATAGTGAGACATGGCAAACACATATCATTTTTAGCCAATTCACCGCAAGATGATTGGACGTACTAAGTTAAAATGCCCTGTTCGGGAGTAAACAACTTCTGGCTATAGTGCGGAAACTTTTTCACATATTCATTGGGGCGGTAAAACTTGTTTCAAAACTAGTGCTTTCTTCTGCACTTCAAGGTTTAGGCACTTCTGCTTGTTCCGGCTATACTTTTCACTGCCACCTCGTTTTGGGTCTTCCTACGTCCCTTCTTCCTCTTGGCTGGTAAAGCATTGCCTGACACTTTATGGGAGACAATTCCGTAATATTTTATTTTCTTCGGTATTTTTATTAAGACGCTCAAAGAAAAAAAAGGGAAAAATTACGCACACCGAAGAAATTATCCGAATGGCACGTAAATCCTTAGATTTGATGTCCATGTACAGCAAAACGAATGATTACAATTTCAGGAAAAATTGAATGATTTATTCAAGAGAAATAGCTTCCGAAATTGAGCATTGGTCACCCTCTGATCATTATGCAAACAGCTATTCTGTTTGGCATTGGCTGACAGAGTTGTTGAGTGTCCTCCTGTATTCCGTCCAGCTGGCGCGGTAGGTCCTCAAACTCCCGAGCTGTTTGGAGTGCCCTGCCCACAATGCTCCAAATTTTCTTAATTAGGGAGAGATTTGGCGATTTTGCTGGCCATGGTAGGGTTCTGCAAGCATGAGGCAAGCAGTAGAAACTCTCGCCTTGAGCAGGCGGACATTTTCTTACTGAAATTTAATCCAGGATGGCTTACCATTAAGGGGTCCTATGCCGCCAATGTTAAATTATCCAGTTTTGTGACCCATTATCTTGGAAACTTTTTGAGACACCAATTTACAATTTTCCTTAATTATTGAATGCACCTTTCTAGTTACACTGAACTAGAGTTATTACTAAAGTTGTATTGTGGGGCAGTTTATCTTTTTTTCTCAAACACTCAATTTGACAGAATTTTGTAAATAAATGAAAATAAAAACAAAACAACTCAGGATATTTTAATTATTCTAGTTCCATACGTTTTGAATATCACACTTAGCATGCTGTGAAAATTTCATGTCGCTAACATCAGTACTTTTTCAGAAAATGGGTCATTTATCACAAAAAAATGTAGTTAAGAGATATTGAGGTTCAAAACTCTTTTATTACAAATTTTCAGACAGACTTACATTTCTGCTTCTTTTATGCGCTAGAATTGCCCTGGCCCATAGTCCCTGTCTTCGCCAGTGTCACAACTGCTCAGTGCTTGCCTCCTTCTTTTGTGATTTGGTGAGCAGCTAACTCTGCTTCACGTACACGAAGCTCATCCAGTTCCCGCAGTCCTTTAGCTGTGTTCTGTCCAAATCTTACCCCTAACTTCTCCAGAACCTTAAGTCTTTCATAGTCCCAACCATTAAAATTTATTGAAGCATCAGACACTGCTAACCTTAGAGTCATAAGGCCAACAAATACATTTTTAGACACACAGCAGCACAAAGACAGGAAGAGACAATTTCGGAAAGAACTTGTACATGGATTTGCAGATCAGTACTGACGTTGTACATAACATCATTACTTTTACCACTGTCACCCGTTACTAAAGTTACTTTCCTTTTCGATGCACTAGGGGCGTGGTCACTTCAGAAACATTAGCATGATTCCCTTCACTGCTAGCACAAGTGTTTTCAAGTACTTCAGAAGAAAATGCAAGTCTCACATATCTGTTACCCCAAATTTACGTTTCTTGAAGTTACTTTTACGCTTAGTCATTTTATTTACGTATAAAAATCAATAGAAGTTAGCTTACTAAAAAAATAGCCGATAATCAAACTACTTTCATTGAAAACTGGTATCAGAAACAAAGGGCTGATTTGTTTATTCGTAACGCCAATTTCTGCGACGAAGCAGTAGGCGCAAAACAAAACGATTTACAGCCTTCTAGACTGTTTAGCTCCCAAGATACCACTGCTCAAATGTGGCAGTATATGCGTAGTCGCGAAATCTGAGTCACACGTCAACATTCAAAATATTATTTGAAGGTCTCACAATTGTCTGATTTTAATGTAATATATACAGGGTGTTTCAAAAATGACCGGTATATTTGAAACGGCAATAAAAACTAAACGAGCAGCGATAGAAATACACCGTTTGTTGCAATATGCTTGGGACAACAGTACATTTTCAGGCGGACAAACTTTCGAAATTACAGTAGTTACAATTTTCAACAACAGATGGCGCTGCAAGTGATGTGAAAGATATAGAAGACAACGCAGTCTGTGGGTGCGCCATTCTGTACGTCGTCTTTCTGCTGTAAGCGTGTGCTGTTCACAACGTGCAAGTGTGCTGTAGACAACATGGTTTATTCCTCAGAACAGAGGATTTTTCTGGTGTTGGAATTCCACCGCCTAGAACACAGTGTTGTTGCAACAAGACGAAGTTTTCAACGGAGGTTTAATGTAACCAAAGGACCGAAAAGCGATACAATAAAGGATCTGTTTGAAAATTTTCAACGGACTGGGAACGTGACGAATGAACGAGCTGGAAAGGTAGGGCGACCGCGTACGGCAACCACAGAGGGCAACGCGCAGCTAGTGCAGCAGGTGATCCAACAGCGGCCTTGGGTTTCCGTTCGCCGTGTTGCAGCTGCGGTCCAAATGACGCCAACGTCCACGTATCGTCTCATGCGCCAGAGTTTACACCTCTATCCATACAAAATTCAAACGCGGCAACCCCTCAGCGCCGCTACCATTGCTGCACGAGAGACATTCGCTAACGATATAGTGCACAGGATTGATGACGGCGATATGCATGTGGGCAGCATTTGGTTTACTGACGAAGCTTATTTTTACCTGGACGGCTTCGTCAATAAACAGAACTGGCGCATATGGGGAACCGAAAAGCCCCATGTTGCAGTCCCATCGTCCCTGCATCCTCAAAAAGTACTGGTCTGGGCCGCCATTTCTTCCAAAGGAATCATTGGCCCATTTTTCAGATCCGAAACGATTACTGGATCACACTATCTGGACATTCTTTGTGAATTTGTGGCGGTACAAACTGCCTTAGACGACATTGCGAACACCTCGTGGTTTATGCAAGATGGTGCCTGGCCACATCGCACGGCCGACGTCTTAATTTCCTGAATGAATATTTCGATGATCGTGTGATTGCTTTGGGCTATCCGAAACATACAGGAGGCGGCGTGGATTGGCCTCCCTATTCGCCAGACATGAACCCCTGTGACTTCTTTCCGTGGGGACACTTGAAAGACCAGGTGTACCGCCAGAATCCAGAAACAATTGAACAGCTGAAGCAGTTCATCTCATGTGCATGTGAAGCCATTCCGCCAGACACATTGTCAAAGGTTTCGGGTAATTTCATTCAGAGACTACGCCATATTATTGCTACGCATGGTGGATATGTGGAAAATATCGTACTATAGAGTTTCCCAGACCGCAGCGCCATCTGTTGTTGAAAATTGTAACTACTGTAATTTCGAAAGTTTGTCTGACTGAAAATGTACTGTTGTCCCAAGTATATTGCAACAAACGGTGTATTTCTATCGCTGCTCGTTTAGTTTTTATTACCGTTTCAAATATACCGGTCATTTTTGAAACACCCTGTACCAAAATGTTCAGGGAAGTCCAAAGTACATTATGGTGTAGAAAACAGAAAATGTCAAATTTCAACGAATTTGACGTACAGTGTCTCCTTAAGAGTAACAAAACAGGGCGTAAAATGTCGTTGACGTTTGTGCTGCAATGTTGCCGTGAATGACAATCAAAGGGGTCCTGGTACGAAATGAAATGACACCCCAGACCATTACTCCAGGCTGTCAGTGTGCACGGCGGCCGACAGTTTGTATTCAACCACTGTCCGGGGCGTCTCCAAACACACATTCGGCCTGGAATCTCATTGACTGGAGTAGAATTGTCTTCAGTGATAAGTTCCGTTTCGACCTGAGTTCCGGCGACCGGCGCAGACGAGTCTGGAGATGCCGCAGACACTGGTGAGGACTTTATCATAATTCGTTCGGGCAAATACGGAATTCCGATATCTTAAACGGTTCAGGAAACATCTGAGGTGGACACTGTAACTGGACCACGCTGTATACTGCAATATTCATCTTTTCTTTCCAATATTTTTTGTTGTATTCGGATACCCTGAAATAACGTACTAAATATTCATGGAAAGACGTATTGCAGTTAGTGTTAATGAAACAAGACAGTAAGGCAACAGTGATATGACCTGTACTCATCTCTACGCTCGCTGGAAGAAGAGTTTCCTGTAAGACAAAGCGGATCATATTCGTTCTTAGAGATTGAGTACGGTAATGGTTAATGGTGACAACGCTGCTATGCACGCAGCGTGATTGATGATGATTTTTTTAAAAAAATGATACACCACCTCCCATAGTATGCTTCTTGGATACTTTCACCAAAGCTCGAGATGAGCTATCTCAAAACGTGGTCCAAATTATACCAACACTCCCCTACCCTCTCCCTATCCACTTCCTCCTCCCTCATCCCACCCCCTTCTCCTGTTTCCCTGTGATTATATTGTTTAACAATGTAGGTACAGCTGCACAGTATATAGATATTGTAGTTTGAATAACTGTTCATCTTCTATTTATAAATGAATTCCCATACTGAGAGACCGAGCGAGGTGGCGCAGTGGTTAGCACACGACACTTGCATTCGGTTCAATCCCTGATTTAGATTTTCCGCGATTTCGCTAAATCGCATCAGGCAAATGCTGGGATGGTTCCTTTGAAAGGTCTCGGCCTACGTCCTTCCCCATCCATCCCGAATTCGATGTGTCCGATGACCTCGCTGTTTAGTCTCTTCCGCCACTTCAACCCCCTCTCATACTGATTGGAACTTCATCTTACTGATTATGTTAACTGGTAAAGACGTACTCTGTATAACTCTATAGTACTGGGTTCCTGTATGTGTCACTTTTGTCAATAAGCACGAATCCGGCCTATAATTTACGGTCATACTGTATATGTCGATTAATGGCTGTTGAGCACAGAAACGAAATGTTTCCTTAAAAGTTCCTTGGCGTCACAAGCGTAATCCAGTTCACTTGTGGTTTTCATAGTGGAGTCTTTTAAAATTATCCTCTGATATTTTGAAAATGTGTTAGTTACTTCGATCGTATGCTTTTAAATGGGGCTGCTATTTGCGTCCATTTCTTGCCTCTTAGTAAGAAATTGTTTTCAAATTGCTTTAAAATATTATAATAAAGATCTTCCAAGTGTAGAGTAGTGTCATCAACGCATATATAATACAGTACTGGCCATTAAAATTGCTACACCAAGAAGAAATGCAGATGATAAACGGGTATTCATTGGACAAATATATTATACTAGAACTGACATGTGATTATATTTTCATGCAATTTGGGTGCATAGATCCTGAGAAATCAATACCAAGAACAACCACCTCTGGCCGTAGTAACGTCCTTGATACGCCTGGGCAATGAGTCAAACAGAGCTTGGATGGCGTGTACAGGTACAGCTGCCCAAGCAGTTTCAACACGATACCACAGTTCATCAAGAGTAGTGACTGGCGTATTGTGACGAGCGAGTTGCTCGGCCACCATTGACCAGACGTTTCCAATTGGTGAGAGATCTGGAGAATGTGTTGGCCAGGGCAGCAGTCGAACATTTTCTGTATCCAGAAGGGCCCATAAAGGACCTGCAACATGCGGTCGTGCATTATCCTCCTGAAATGTAGAGTTTCGTAGGGATCGAATAAAGGGTAGAGCTACGGGTAGTAACACATCGGAAATGTAACGTCCACTGTTCAACGTGCCATCAATGTGAACAAGAGTTGACCGAGACGTGTAACCAGTGGCACCCCATACCATCACGCGGGGTGATACGCCAGTATGGCGAAACGTATACACGCTTCCAATGTGCGTTCACCGCTATGTCGGCAAACACGGATGCGACCATCACGATGCTGTAAACAGAACCTGGATTAATCCGAAAATATGACGTTTTGCCATTCGTACACCCGGTTTCGTCGTTGAGTACACCATCGCAGTCGCTTCTGTCTGTGATGCAGCGTCAAGGGTGACCGAAGCCATGGTCTCCGAGCTGATAACCCATGCTGCTGCAAACGTCGTCGAACTGTTCGTGCAGATGGTTGTTGTCTTGCAAACGTCCCCATCTGTTGACTCAGGTATCGAGACGTGGATGCACGATCCGTTACAGCCATGCGGATAAGATGCCTGTCGTCTCGACTGCTAGTGATACGAGGCCGTTGGGATCGAGCACGGCGTTCCGTATTACCCTCCTTAACCCACCGATTCCATATTCTGCTAACAGTCATTGGATCTCGACCAACGCGAGCAGCAATGTCGCGATACGATAAACCGCAATCGCGATAGGCGACACTCCGACCTTCATCAAAGTCGGAAACGCGATGGTACGCATTTCTCTCCCTTACACGAGGCATCACAACAAAGTTCCACCATGCAACGCCGGTCAACTGCTGTTTGTGTATGAGAAATCGGTTGGAAACTTTCCTCATGTTAGCACGTTGTAGGTGTCGCTACCGGCGCCAACCTTGTGTGCATGCTTTGAAAAGCTCATCATTTGCATATCACAGCATATTCTTCCTGTCGGTTATATTGCGCGTCTGTAGCACGTCATCTTCGTGGTGTAGCAATTTTAATGGCCAGTAGTGTACAAACATGAAAAACATGTATGCATTAGGATTTCCTAGTTATTAAGTACCATTTGGTGGTACTCCATAACAGCATACAGTCTGGTCGACTATTGCTGGGGCAGTGTGCCGTCAGTTGTCATCACGGACAGAGCAAGTATCATTTTATGAATGTGTGCCACATGTACGGTTTTATTACTTGATGCATGACGCGGAACTACAGCCTATGCTCCAGCGAGCACGTGCACCTCTTATACGTTTTGTAGTAGTATTGACGTTCGATGTTCCATAATTATTTATATTTATATTACAGTTATGTACAGGACCGGCTGACAGCGCACTACGTACCGTGGCACTAAATTATTAAATATCTTTCACCTCTGAAGATGGCAATTAAACTAGTCGTCAACACTTGCAATTCATTCTATCTGGGCAAATAAAACTTCTTCAACGAGAAGAGTATATTTTTTATAATAAGAGATCGCTCTCCTACCGACGATGTCAGGTATAATAAATAAATTAGTACTCTTCCTGCACGCAGAATTGATAGCTATACCGTTCATTATACCCGCCATGCATTATACATTATAATTCTCACGACTTTCAACGCTTTATCCGTATACGCAAAACTCGCTTGATCCTTTTGTATCTGAAGGATTACTATTTCGCAACTGTTGAGATGAAGTGTGTAACGTTGTTGCTAAAGCTGTGAGCTATCTGAGGAAGTTAACCTTGCATTACTGCGCAACTGTTTCACCAAGTATCCAGTCTAGCTTACCAAATTCCCAACCAGACTAACATTAATTATAATCTTTTAATAGTCATACGACAGCCGTATATATATATATATATATTAAAAAGAGAATTTAAATAAAAAGAAATAAATCAGTTTATATTTGGAAATTTATTTTAACATTGATAATTGAAATTTCAGCATATTAAACTTGAGTCGTAACTAAGCTGGTGACTTATTTAGGATTGTGAAAATGTGAGATTGTAATCTTACGGAACACATCAAATATGGAGCCAATATTGGGAGACTGCATACAACACTGCATTCATAAAACAACACACGAAGAACGTTGAAACATATGCAAGAGGAAATTAACCACAACCAACCGATTCAATTTTCACCCAAAGAAGTTACGTTCATAGCACAATCCTGTCCGTCATGTAATTACCACACACTGGTATACTAAATTCATACTAACTCTCTGTGAAATCTTGCCGAAAAGAATAGCTGAGGGCTACTTTGATGATTACACCACATGCTTCATGTGGTCAACTTGGTTTACACAAAGCGTGTAACTCCACAATAATTTTGATAAATAAAATAAATTAGATCGAAAAGCAATTTACAAAAGAAAAACCTCGAACTGGTTACTGACGTCTTACTATTAACCTGATGGGTCAAACCATTATATGAGCACGTGGTACTGGTCTCACAAACTACACCCCATGTGGGTTGAACATAAAGAAAAGTTGCTATATTGAAAAATATTGTCAAGACAAGACTTTATAATCTCACGCACATTCGCATTTTAAGATTGATGATGCTAGTTAGAGTTACTGATCAACACGTGGTTCCACTTTACTGATAAAGTAGTGACAAAGCAACTACCGGAATATATTCTGAACTTCACACTCGAATTACACTGCGTTGCAATTTAAGATAACATTAGATATTTTAGAGCTAAACCTGAAATAAAGGTGATTAAATTTTCAGTTAGGCTGAACTTAAGAAATCCATTGTCCTGCGGACTTAGCAGACACGCGCTTAGCCGGAGATCTTACCACTTCAGACGCTCGCCACGGACAGACTGACCTGGTCCCTTCCTGAGGCTGGCTCACAAATACAAACGGAAGTGGCCAGAGAGGCAGCTTCCTATACCAACATGACAAGGGACGGACAGGACCATACTAAGGATAGAAACCTCTTTGCTTTTAGAAAGCGTAGCTACCTGTTCCGACGTTGGTCCTACTGTTCTCTAGCAGACAGGCTTGTCTGCTACCCTCAAGCACGCAACTAGAAATACATTTGCTCATTCATCCTCTCACACAGAAGGGAAGAGGGATGACAGTATCTTATCGTATACGGTATATAAAAGAAAGCGGATGTAGGATCCGTATGAGACTATGTGACATGAATTACATATAAACTGTGCTTTAAAGTGTAGTAGTGTGACAGATCGTTCTTGTTTATGTGTAAAAGTAACACGTTCCACTACTCAGTCTCCTCCCAGATAGTCAGAAACACCACAGTAAAATTAGAAGGGGAATTTATGCCGTAAATGACAACATATTTAAGAAATTAACATGAAAGGAATCCAACAGAGACCTTTCAAGTGGTAACGTGGACCAAAGATCCCGATTAAATCTCACAAACGGTTCTGTTTAATGAGAAAGCGGTTACGCAATCTGTATCGAAAAACGAGGTTATGCATTTTTCATTACTTTAAATTACTCGATTGAAAATGTGCTCCCCGCTCCGTTATTCAGTTACTTACATGATCTCACTGTTGTGCGGAGTTGCCTCTTTACAGGGGCACTAATTTCGGTGAGTGCGCCGTAGAGATGGCGTGGGACCGGAGTACCGAGGGAAACGTGTGTGCGGCTGAATGGCGGTCGTCTTAAGCGCAGCATGGCCACCCACATACCGGTCATTAGTTAAAGTGCTGACAGATAACAGTGAAAGTCAGGCTTAAACTCCCACCGATACACGCACAATGCAAATTCGCTGAATTGCTGTGTGAATCTCTCTCTCTCTCTCTCGCTCTCTCTCTCTCACAGACACACACACACACACACACACACACACACACACACACACACATACAATTCCACGCTTCTGGCAATCTGCGTACGATTCTACAAAAAAGAAAAAGTATTCCTTGATTTCTTGGGCACAACGATCATCAGGGATCACATAATAAGACCAAAAAAAAAAAAGGACAAGAATTCATCTGGATAAAATTAGTTTGAGCACCAACAATCTGTAGAATCTATAAAACAAAAGCCGAGTTGTTGCGGTCTCTTCAGCGTGGCGGAACTGCTGGGTTCTGAAGGTCGTCTTCCATTTTCCTGGTTAACATGTGAGAAAGAGGGGAGACACGGTTGTAACCTTCCCCCATGTTAATGAATCTGTGATGCAGCAGCAGGGGGAGGGAACAAAAATTTTGAAAACGGAGTCAAAGTTCAGGTAGAGGAAATAAAAACGTTTGTGATTCTGGCAGAGCCGAATATGAATTTGGAATACCAGGGAAACATTTAGTGTTTTGAAAAGCAGTTGTGGGATGAACACTAAGAAATGTAAAAGAAGGGTGTTGGAGTATAGATGAATTAAAGGAGGAGATGCGGAGCGAATTACACTGACTGGGGGGAAACAGTATGATCACCTGTTCAATGGCGTTTGGGTCAAGCTTCTGAGCGCAGTACGGCAGTGACTCTTCGCGGCGTGGATTCCACAGGGTGTCAGCAAACATCCATTCAAACCTCGCTTGATTTCCGCAAAATTACGGAGCCGGCTATTTAAGACCGTGAAGCTAGTGCCCGATAGCGTCCTAAATGTGTTCCGTCGAGTTAAGATGAGGCGAATTTGGTGGCCCAGGCATCAACGTGAATTCACTGTCGTGGACCTCAGACCAGTGTAACGAGAGACTTCCTGGCAGATTAAAACTGTGTGGCAGACTGAGACTCGAACTCGGGACCTTTACCTTTCGCAGGCAAGTGCTCTACCGACGGAGCTACCCAAGCACGACTCACCCCCCTCCCCACAGCTTCAGATCTACCAGTACCGCGACAGGCAAAGGTCACATCTACATCTACGTGATTAATCTGCTGCTCACAATAAAGTGCCTGGCAGAGGGTTCAATGAACCGCCTTCAAGCTGTCTCTCTTTCGTTTCACTCTCGAACGGCGCACGGGGAAAATGAGCACTTAAATTTTTCTGTGCAAGCCCTGATTTCTCTTATTTTATCGTGATGATAATTTCTCCCTATGTAGGTGGGTGCCAACACAACGTTTTCGCAGTCGGAGGAGAAAACTAGTGATTGGAAATTCATGAGAAGATCCCGTCGCAACGAAAAACCCCTTTGTTTTAATGATTGCCACTCCAATTCATGTCTGTGACACGATCTCCCCTATTTCCGGATAATACAAAACGAGCTGCCTTCTTTGTACTTTTTCGATGTCATCCGTCAGTTACACCTGATGCGGATACCACACTGCACAGCAGTACTTCAGAATAGGGCGGACAAGCGTGGTGTAATCGGTCTCTGTAGGAGACGTGTTGCACCTTCTAAGTGTTCTGCCTATGAATCAAAGTCTTTGGTTTTCTCTGCCCACAACATTATCTATGTGATTGTTCCAATTTATGGTATTTGTATTTTTAATCCCTAAGTATTTAGTTGAATTTACAGCCTTCAGATTTGTGTCACTTATCGCGTAATCGAAATTTAGCGATTTTATTTTAGTACTCATGTGAATAACTTCACACTTTTCTTTATTCAGGGTCAACAGCCACTTTTCGCACCATACACATATCTTATCTAAATCATTTTTCAATTTGTTTTGGTCATCTGAAGACTTTACAAGATGGTAAATGACAACATCATGTGCAAACAATCTAAGATGGCTACTGAGATTGTCTCCTATGACGTTAATATAGATCAGGAACAATAGAGGGCCTATAACACTTCTTTGGGAAACGCCGTATATTACTTCTGTTTTACTCGATGACATTCCGTCTGTTATTACGAACTGTGACCTTTCTGACAGGAAATCACGAATCCAGTCTCACAACTGAGGCGATATTCCTTAGGCACGCAGTTTGATTAGAAGAAGCTTGTGAGGAACGGTGTCGAAAGCCTTCTGGAAATCTAAAAATATGGAATCCATTTGACCTTACCTGTCAAGAGCACTCATTATTTCAAAAGAGCTAGTTGTGTTTCGCAAGAACGATATTTTCTGATCCGTGCTATGTGTCAATAAATCGATTTCTTTGAGGTACTTCATAGTTTTCGAATACAGTATATGTTCCAAAACCCTACTGCAAATCGACGTTAGTGTAATTCAACGGATTACTCCTACTTCCTGTTTTGGGTATTGGTGTGACTTGAACAATTTTGCAGTCTTTAGGTGCAGATCTTTCTGTGAGCGAGCAGTTCTATATAATAGATAAGTATGAAGCTATCGTATCAGCATACCCTCAGAGGAACCTGACTGGTACACAGTCTAGCCTTCATTGATTTAAGCTGCTTTCCGCCACCGAGGATATCTACTTCTATATTTATCATGTTGGCAGTTGTTCTTGATTGGAATTTAGGTATATTTACTTCGTCCCAAGTTCGAGTCTCGGTCAGTCATACACGGTTTTAATCTTCTAGGGGCTTTCATGTCAGCGTACACTCCGCTGCAGAATGAAAATTTCATTCTGGAAACACCCCCAGGCTGTGGCTACGCTATGTCTCCGCAATATCATTTCTTACAGGAGTGCTAGTTCTGCAAGGTTCTCAGGAGAGCTTCTGTTACGCTTAGAAGGGAGGAGACGAGGTATTGGCAGCACTGAAGCTGTGGGGAACGATCGTGAGTCGTGGTTGGGTAGCTCAGTGGGTAGAGCAGTTGTCCACGAAAGGCAAAGGTCTCGTGTTGGAGTCTCGGTCCGGCACACAATTTCAGTCTGCCAGGAAGTTTCATATCAGCACACACTCCGCTGTAGAGTGAAAATATCATTCTGACAATGTAACAAGTTTCTGGACTTGTGACATGGACCGTTATTCTGCTGGAAGATGACAATGCTATGAAGAAAGACATGAAGTACGAAGGGACGGTGGTGGCATGTAGTAATGTTCAAGCACACCACGGCTGTCATGGTGCCTTGGCTTACTTCGATGTGTTTCATGGAAACCCAGCTGAATTTCCCCCATAACACAGTACTGCACCTCAAGCCTGCGTCAGTTACATGGTGCATATTTGGAGTAGCCATTCACCTGGATTACGGCGTATCCGAACACGACCCTCCTTGGACCTGTTGTAACAAGAAGCGTGATTCATCCGATCAGGCGACACATTTCTGCTCACCCAGCGGCCTGGTAGATGATCCCGTGGCCAGTGCAGTCATAACTGATGATGTCGTTGGATTAACAAGGGAATACACAGGGGTCGTCAGCTGCGGAACCCCATGTTCAAAATATGTCCTGAACGGTGTGCTTAGAGAAATTTTTTGCCTGTACCAGTATTGTACTCTGTCTTTAGATCTGCCACAGATCACTGCCAATCCCACTTTACATAGCGAACAAGCGTCCGCCCTCCACATTCATGTAATGGGACGTCTGTCAGCAACGTTCTATACATGCTTCTTTCCAGAGTCACTTATGTCAGTGGATATTCCCACTTACTGCCCTTATCGTCGCTAGAATGATTCCCTGTTCCTCTCTGATCCGCTTATATACGTTCCTTACCGTGTCACGTACCTGCAACACCACGAGGCGGTGTTGAATCTCGTGGTGAGCAGTGATTATATTTTGGGTCAAGTGTGCAGGTTAGGAAATGAGACACTAAAAGTAGTACATGAGTTTCGTTGCTTAGGCACTTGGGCACCAGAATAGACCGTTTTACACAAAAGAAACCTGAAGCACCCAGGAGACATGGTTGGATATCAGTGTAATATGTACACATTACTGGCGGATGTGTAACAAGTTTAGAGCTGCAATTCTATGTGATAAGTAGAACGGCCATCAGAGTACGTTGGTGTTGTTCATTGTTATTACTAGACTTGCTACGGTATACAATGGGCGTGAACAGCGCGAGGTACTAAGTGATCATTGTAACGGAGACGGAGACACTGCATACTTGTGTGAGAAAGTGTTATCAGCATCTGACGGAGTTTGAAAGGGACCTCATTGTGGGCGTCCATTTTGGCCAGCTGGTAGGATCGTGTAGTGTTCAGATTTGTGGGACATTCTGATGTGACAGTGGCCCCGTGCTAAACTGCATGGGAACTTAAGCTTATTCGTCGTCAACATGCCGGTCGACCGCATCTGACCACCAGAAGGGTGAATCGCCATATTTTGCACCAAGCACATCATAACCTCTTTGCATGGGTGTCTGGCACCCGAGAGTAAGTAACAGCTTCCCTGCAACATTCTGTGTCATCCTGACCATTGGTTGGAGACTAGCATCAACTGGATGAGGGATTACTGTCTCATTTGTAGACTGCCATTAACAGCACAACACAAACGGCTGCTGTTGGAATGGTGCTGTGAAAGGGAAGCGTAGACTGATGATGAAGTTGTCACATTGCACTTAGCGATATATTGCTGATCTGTCCTGCCCCAGATGACAATCATTCGCTATGTAGAGGGAATGTTGGATGAGGATGGAATCTGCCAGGATGCACCATCCGAGTTTCCAAAGTGATTTATTATTTCCAGCTGCAGTGTCCCCGTTCCTCTCTGTGTGCATCACCGGGTCCCGCAATGCTGAGGACACCACTTCACTGTCTGTGAAACGGCTTGGCGCAGAATGGCTGCCTCAGCGACCCGTGCAACGCCCTGTGATGTGTCGGCCTTGTAAGGCCCTGTAGTTGTGACAACGTTAGGCTGTGCCAGCAGTCGACTCATAGGTCTCCACCGCTGCCGCCTCAGCACTGCCTGCTGGGGAGCTGCAAGGCTGCCCATGGCGTGCTTCCTCACTGGTGTTTCTAAGATCGAGGCGAGAACAAGCACTTGCGATCCAGTATCCAAAACTGCAGGCCTTGCCTCGGGATGCTCCCAGTGTGTGTTAGGAGCCAACAAGACTGCCCACTGTCCAGAAGAGCTGTCACAGTAGAATGCCTTGTTAGTGAACCGGCGCCTATTTATATGCAGCTGTGCTCCTCTGTTTTGCTAACATGCTGCTCCGAGTCATGTGCTCATAACAACTAGGTTGGGCAAGTGGGCCCCTTCTGCCTGTAACCTTCGCCATGCAAACCGCTCCGTTTATTCTTTTCGGCAGGTCTATGGCACTGTGGCCTCCATTCTACTTCGCAGCCACTGGTAGCGCAATTTACTTTCAACAGGCTGTAACTTGTGTGCTCAGAAATACTGCACCGAAGCTACCCTTTTCCCATCTTAATCGGTGGTGCCACTACTGCTAGTATATCATGGACCTGGGAGAGGATCAGTTCCATGCATTGTTTTGGAGAGAGACAGCGCTGCTACTACTGGTGTCATGGTGTAGGCAGCCATGGTGTATGACTTCAGTTCACGGCTAATAGTGATTGAGAGAGCTATTGGTGGCAAAATGGTACGTCGCAGACATCCTGCGTCCTCATGTGTTACCTCTCATCCGAAAGTATCATGATACTATTTTTTCAACAGCACAAAGCTCGACAATAGACGCCACGTTTCTCTATGAATTGTCTGTGAGATCTTGAGGTACTCTTGAGGCCAGCATGATCCCTAGATCTGTCCCTGATAGAACCTGTGTTGGACCAGTTGGGACATCAACTCCGTACCACAGCCAGTATCCAGAATATCGACGACCAGTTAACAACAGTTATCGCGAAGTTCGTCTCCGGAGAATATAGGGGGTTACAAAAAGGTACGGCCAAACTTTCAGGAAACATTCCTCAAACACAAAGAAAGAAAATGTGTTATGTGGACATGTGTCCGAAACCGCTTACTTTCCATGTTAGAGCTCATTTTATTACTTCTCTTCAAATCACATTACTCATGGAATGGAAACACACAGAAACAGAACGTACCAGCGTGACTTCAAACACTTTGTTACAGGAAATGTTCAAAATGTCCTCCGTTAGTGAGGATACATGCATCCACCCTCCATCGCAGGGAATCCCTAATGCGCTGGTGCATCCCTGAAGAATGGTGTATTGTATCACAGCCGCCCACAATACGAGCACGAAGAGTCTCTACATTTGGTACTGGGGTTGCGTAGACAAGAGCTTTCAAATGCCCCCATAAATGAAAGTCAAGAGGGTTGAGGTCAGGAGAGCATGGAGGCCATGGAATTGGTCCGCCTCTACCAATCCCTCAGTCACCGTTGTTGAGAAGCATACAAACACTTCGACTGAAATGTGCAGGAGCTCCATCGTGCATGAACCACATGTTGTGTCGTACTTGTAAAGGCACATGTTCTAGCAGCACAGGTAGAGTATCCCATATGAAATCATGGCGGTGAATCGAGGAAGTACAGTACATACTGACGAAACTAAAATGAGCTCTAACATGGAAATTAAGCGTTTCCGGACTCATGTCCCCATAACATCTTTCTTCTTATTTGTGTGTGAGGAATGTTTCCTGAAAGTTTGGCCGTACCTTTTTGAAACACCCTGTATACGAGGTGCATTCAAGTTCTAAGGCCTCCGATTTTTTTTCTCCAGACTGGAAAGAGGTAGAAACATGCGCATTGTTTTAAAATGAGGCCGCGTTCATTGTCAATACATCCCAGAGATGGTAGCAGTGTACAGCAGATGGAATTTTACCGCCAGCGGCGAGAATGAGAACTGTTTTAAATACTTAAAATGGGGACTTTTCCTTAGTTCAACAGCGTGCAATCATTCGTTTTCTGAATTTGCGTGGTGTGAAACCAATTGAAATTCATCGACAGTTCAAGGAGACATGTGGTGATGGAGTTATGGATGTGTCAAAAGTGTGTTCGTGGGTGCGACAGTTTAATGAAGGCAGAACATCGTGTGACAACAAACCGAAACAACCTCGGGCTCACACAAGCCGGTCTGATGACATGATCGAGAAAGTGGAGAGAATTGTTTTGGGGGATCGCCGAAGGCCTGTTGAACAGATCGCCTCCAGAGTTGGCATTTCTGTGGGTTCTGTGCACACAATCCTGCATGACGACCTGAAAATGCGAAAAGTGTCATCCAGGTGGGTGCCACGAATGCTGAGAGACGACCACATGGTTGCCCGTGTGGCATGTTGCCAAGCAATGTTAACGCGTAACGCCAGCACGAATGGGACTTTCTTTTCGTCGGTTGTGACAATGGATGAGACATGGATGCCATTTTTCAATCCAGAAACAAAGCGCCAGTCAGCTCAATGGAAGCATACAGATTCACCGCCAGCAAAAAAATTTCGGGTAACCGCCAGTGCTGAAAAAATGATGGTGTCCATGTTCTGGGACAGCGAGGGCGTAATCCTTACCCATTGCGTTCCAAAGGACACTACGGTAACAGGTGCATCCTACGAAAATGTTTTGAAGAACAAATTCCTTCCTGCACTGTAACAATAACGTCCGGGAAGGGCTGCGCGTGTGCTGTTTCACCGAGACAATGCACCCGCACATCGAGCTAACGTTACGCAACAGTTTCTTCGTGATAACAACTTTGAAGTGATTCCTCATGCTCCCTAGTCACCTGACCTGGCTCCTAGTGACTTTTGGCTTTTTCAAACAATGAAAGACACTCTCCGTGGCCGCACATTCACCAGCCGTGCTGCTATTGCCTCAGCGATTTTCCAGTGGTCAAAACAGACTCCTAAAGAAGCCTTCGCCGCTGCCATGGAATCATGGCGTCAGCGTTGTGAAAAATGTGTACGTCTGCAGGGCGATTACGTCGAGAAGTAACGCCAGTTTCATCGATTTCGGGTGAGTAGTTAATTAGAAAAAAATTCGGAGGCCTTAGAACTTGAATGCACCTCGTACATTGATTTTACGATAACCTTCCCTGATGATTT
Organism: Schistocerca cancellata; assembly: GCF_023864275.1. NCBI lineage: Eukaryota > Metazoa > Arthropoda > Insecta > Orthoptera > Acrididae > Schistocerca > Schistocerca cancellata. Next base: position 82,299,983 of record NC_064628.1, read on the forward strand.
AGTGCATGCATGCAGGCCAGATGGGGGTGTAACGTCATACTAATAAGCAGGCTCATACTACGAAGTTCTTTCTAAAGTGGAGTCTATTTTGTAATCAGTGAAATAAAGATTGCACACTCTCTCAATCTGTGAAGTTTCATTTCGTTTCCCCCTATCTTTTAAATGTTTCACATTTTTTGTGTAATTTGTATGTATGTCTGGGCTGTTACTGACCGAATTTGTATGTATGTCTGGGCTGTTACTGACCGAATTTGTATGTATGTCTGGGCTGTTACTGACCGAAGTCAAGGAACATGTGATAGGACTCCAGTCCGAATCATAAAATATTGCTTTCCATCATAATTGTTGCTGTGTCATCCGAACAAGACACAGCCAGGGCAATAGCACTACAGGCGCAAAGATGTGGGCTGGAACCAGTGCCATAGAGACTTTCCACTTGTGAGAGTTCCACCAGCGCCACTGGCAGCGTTGAGGATCAAGATAACGACTTCGCGTCGGCCAATTGCCGGCCGAGTACAATCCGCCAATGACCGGACGACAACAGAAAGAACTTTCCTCGGAAGACAGGAGAGCAGCTCTAGCCCACTTGGTTACAGACTATCGTCCAGGACCGACTTAGACAGGGAACGTCGGTAAGTGAACCCTTAGAACCGAGCAGACAGTTGTTGTAATTGCATTTGCTATGCACTGTGAAGTTGTCAGGTAATGGGCGAGTTGTGGCGCCTTGGAAATAATTTAAGTTCGGCGTTGGCGTGGCCACATGGGCCGTTTGGCAAGCTGCGGCCCGGCAGCAGCCACGTGGTGCCGGACATTAGCTGAGCAACAGCGGTAGCCACAGCACGTGGACTAGCGAGCACATGGCTGGGAATTCCTTGGTGACGCTGTGTCGATGAAAGAGTCTCAGAGAGGAGACGGGAAGAGTGCTGGACAGTACAGCGATGCATGCACGCACGGTCGCGTGAAAGACTTGGAGTGTAGCAGTTTCTGCGTGATCGCGAGAGATAGAAATATTTCGTAGTGCCGACTTGTATACTTGTGAGATTCCCGTGGCTTCGCAATGAAGACGTAGTTAGCGTTTGGTAATGAATATCTCGCGAGCTGTGTTGTTGTTCATAACTAATTACGTGAAGTAGGGTTGTTTTTGTTGGGTTCTTTTTTTTTGGGGGGGGGGGAGAAGAGTCCAAACAGCGAGGTCATCAGTCTCATTGGATGAGGGAAGGACGGGGAAGGAAGTCGGCTATGCCCTTTCAAAGGAACCATCCCAGCATTTGCCTAGAGCGATTTAGCGAAATCACTGAAAACCTGAATCAGGATGGCCAGACATGGGACTGAACCGTAGTCCTTCTGAATGCGAGTCCAGTGTGCTGTGAAGTAGGAATCTGTTGTTTCCCTGTTATTCAACTTATATTTTACTTAATAGCTGGACCATCGACGCCAATAAATGTTTTGCCGAAATATGCAATATTCTCAAAAGTACTTCTACTAACGTACTCATCATTTAAAGTCGTTAAGATGGTACGTGCAAATTTTATTTGATTGGAATCTTTTATTTATAAATTTTTACGTTAATTCGCAATTGCCGAGCGATAGGAACCTTCGACCATTCGATTCATGTGTATATTCATATTGTATACTGTAGACTGAGCAGTATTTGGCTTGTGATGAGGCAACTACGAATCCCAGCCCCTAGACAACGGAACCATCTAAAACTTTTAATATTTCAACTCTGAGTCGGATGGCACATAGTTGAGGGCTACACCACACCATTTCATTTGTTGTTATGAAAGCCCACAAAGTTTACCTACGATTATTTGCACTTAGCCAATGAGGACCTTTTCTTTTGTTATACTACAAACAGTGTTGCAGACCTAGATATTGTACTAGTCACAAAGATAAGTCAACCTTTTAATTCGCCTGTGTGACTTTGTTACTAAATTGTTGGAGTGTTGTAGAACTTTCGTTATCCTATCCTGTTATCTGACCGTGGAGCATTACAGTGTAATAGTGGCAGAGCGATACTGTCTTAGCGATGTACTACACCAGAAGCCGCTTTACGAACTCACAAACTCGGCCTACCGTAACAACACTGGCAGCTCGGCCTCCACAGCAGTAGCGAGGAGGCCTTTACACAATCTGGTGACGAGGATTTACATAAATTATAATGCTAAACTCTAATTTGCCCTAAAATACTATCAAAGATAAATAATTGCATTAAGGAGAATTTATGAACTGAGCACCAGTTTCAAGTGAGCTGTTGCGAAATATTAGAATAATTTTTACTTAAATAAAAGCCTCACCATTAATTTGAAAAAGAACTTGATTCTGACAATAATATTCAGCAAAGATTTAAAATATGTTAAAATTTTGTTTAGACGTTCATAGTTTTGTGTTTGGGAAACGTGTACCCATCCGTTTATAATTGTGCTAACAGAATATCTACGTAAAGAAAGTGCGCCTAGATATTAACTTCCATTGCAATTTGAGACGTTGATTTATTCAGAGCCATCCAGAATATTTTCGTGAGCTTCTTTGTCGGAGACTGATTTTCTTGTCAAAAGCAAAGTGTAAAATGAATGCTGTAATGGAAAGTTGATTTCATGAAATACTTTTCTCATGAAACTGCTAGTGGATGAAACTCAATTCACTTACTCAAATTTTAAGTTTAAAGACAGCAGTTACCTTGTTTACTTAGATGCATGTACCATTTATATTGAAGAGCGTAATACTACCTTGCCGTAAGTCGTAACCCCTCTGTGTAACCTAACTGAAATGTATCAAAATTCGCATTTGTTTGTACACTGAGAGTTTCTAAGACGAATAAATAAATTACTTTGAGTCAGACTGCCAAAACAAACCGTTAGTTACAAGATAACGGCCAAAATTTAGTGAAATAGTTGGTGGCGGTTTACCGAGTTACGAGATGGTGTTATACGCTCGTGTCTAATACATAGGCATATTTATAACTTGAGATGAAGTGGACTTCTTTACAGGCCAGATGTTACTCGCCATGATGGATGGAGACACGTTCACAAACATAGAATTCTGTGACGTGTCACAAGCTCTAATACTGGATGAAAGATAGCGAAAGTCGTTAACTGAGCCTTTGGTACCGAACGAGAGCGTAGTTTTGTTTGTCGATGGTGGGTACTAAACGCTGGTTTGCGTGTGTTTCCTCCTTTCCGGTGGTCCTCTATATTTCAGTGGAGAGACTTCAAATAAAACTGATTCCACCCTTTGGAACACACAACTCCCAGCCACGCTGGGGACGTTGAATGCGCAATTCCCGCCATTTTTCCTACTAATTTCGATCGAAGTTCGTAGAACTTAGAGCTAAGATACGGGAAGAGGAAAAATTAAAACCTACTGGCCAATTCAGTGGCATGTACGCCTCCAGGAACTGATCTAGATCTGTACCTGGCTTAGGCCTACTATTCGGCAAGAGAGCAGGCAGTATTTCACTATCAGTCTGCAAATATAATGGTTTATTTGAACCAACGGTACTGTAACATGATGCTAATTAGTGTATCAAAATAAGAATTTGAGCTGGTTGCATACAAATGTATTTCACATAAGACAGAGCACCAGAGCACAAAAAAGACTACATGTAATTCTAATTCTGTAATCTCTCATTTGTCGTTCTATAGAATGATACCTATGTTACGTGCTTCTATAGGTTTTCTATTCTTTTCTGGTCTGGGAGAATACCGTAATCACTCCTTAGTCCGATAAAATACTGCTTATCCATCGAAAACGCAATTTTTTTGTAGAGATTACTAGTATCAATTCATTTAATAGACCATATTCAGATTTTCCAAAAAAATGTTCAAATGCGTGTGAAATCTAATGCAACTTAACTGCTAACATCATCAGTCCCTAAGCTTACATACTACTTAAGCTAAATTATCCTAAGGACAAACACACACACATGCCCGAGGGAGGACTCGAACCTCCGCCGGGACCAGCCGCACAGCCCAAAACTGCAGCGCCCTAGACCGCTCGGCTAATCCAGCGCGGCTCATGTTTTCCACTATTGCAGTAGTAGCGTAATTAATGTATACACTTACTGAAAAAACTCGCAACACCACAACGTAACTAATGTAGAGTAATAAAATTTCGGGAACAGGTTTGTCTTGGTGATATATTTACGTGATAGACACTGCAAGATCACAAGTTAATGCAAGGGCGAGATAATCCATTGCAAATGTAAAATTCTGGTACATTAATAACCGGCGTAAACACCACAGTATTGAATCCAAGCATGCAAAGGTGTGTGCATTATGTTGTACAGGTGCCGGAAGTCAGTTTTTGGGACTGGGTCCCACTCATGTTGCACTTGGTCGGTCTTTATAGGGACGGTTAATGTTGGTTGTGGATGACGCTGGAGTTTTTATCCAATGATGACATATATATACATATACATATACACACACACACACACATATATATATATATATATATATATATATATATATATATACTACTGGCCATTAAAATTGCTATACCAAGAAGTAATGCAGATGATAAACGGGTATTCATTGGACAAATATATTGTACTAGAACTGACATGTGATTACATTTTCACGCAGTTTGGGTGCATAGATCCTGAGAAATCAGTACCCAGAACAACCAACTCCGGCCGTAATAACGGCCTTAATACGCTTGGGCATTGAGTCAAACAGAGCTTGGATGGCGCGTACAGGTACAGCTGCCCATGCAGCTTCAACACGGTACCGCAGTTCATCAAGAGTAGTGACTGGCGTTTTGTGACGAGCCAATTGCTCGGCCACCATTGACCAGACGTTTTCAGTTGGTGAGAGATCTGGAGAATGTGCTGGTCATGGGCAGCAGTAGAACATTTTCTGTATCCAGAAAGACCCGCACAGGACCTGCAACATGCGGTCGTCCATAATCCTGATGAAATGTAGGGTTTCGCAGGGATCGAATGAAGGGTAGAGCCACGGGTCGTAACACATCTGAAATGTAACGTCCACTGTTGAAAGTGCCGTCAATGCAAGCAAGAGATGATGGAGACGTGTAACCAGTGGCACCCCATACCATCATGAAGGGTGATACGCCAGTATGGCGATGACGAATACATGCTTCCAATGTGCGTTCACTGTGATGTCGCCGAACAGGGATGCGACCATCATGATGCTGTAAACAGAACCTGGATTCATCCGAAAAAATGACATTTTGCCATTCGTGCATCCAGGTTCGTCGTTGAGTACACCATCGCAGGCGCTCCTGTCTGTGATGCAGCGTCAAGGGTAACTGCAGCCATGGTCTTCGAGCTGATAGTCCATGCTGCTGCAAACGTCGTCGAACTGTTCGTGCAGATGGTTGTTGTCTTGCAAACGTCCCCATCTGTTGACTCGGGGCGCGAGACGTGGCTGCACGATCCGTTACAGCCAAGCGGATAAGATGCCTGTCATCTCGACTGCTAGTGATACGAGGCCGTTGGGATCCAGCACGGCCCTCCGTATTACCCTCCAGAACCCACCGATTCCATATTCTGCTAACAATCATTGGATCTCGATCAACGCGAGCAGCAAAGTCGCGATACGATAAACCGCAAACGCGATAGGCTACAATACGAGCTTCATCAATGTCGGAAACGTGATGGTACGCATTTCTCCTCGTTACACGAGGCATCACAACAACGTTTCACTAGGCAACGCCGGTCAACTGTAGTTTGTGTATGAGAAATCGGTTGGAAACTTTCCTCATGTCAGCACGTTGTAGGTGCCGCCACCGGCGCCAACCTTGTGTGAATGCTCTGAAAAGCTAATCATCTGCATATCACAGCATCTTCTTCCTGTCGGTTATATTGCGCGTCTGTAGCACGTCATCTTCGTGGTGTAGCAATTTTAATGGCCAGTAATATATATATACTTCATTGGAGACAGATATGATGATCGAGCAGGTCATGGACTGAGTTGGGTTACAACAGCGGTATGTGAACGAGCTTTATCCTGCTGGAAAACAGCCCTTGGAGTTCTGTTCGTTAATGACAGCACAACAAGTCGGATCGCCAGATTGACATACAAATTTGCGGTCAAGGTGCGTGGGATAACCACGAGAGGGCTCCTGCTATCAAATGAAATCGGACCAAAGACAATAAGCCCAAGTGTAGGTCCAGTGTGTCTAGCACGCAGATAGGCTGGTCACAGGCCCTCAACTGACCTTCTGCTAACTAACATACGGCCTTACTGGAACTGAGGCAGAACCGGCTTTCATCGGAAAATACGACTGTCTCCACCTTGCCCTCTAATTGCTCTTGTTTGACACCACTGAAACTGCAAATGACTGTGGTCTGGATTGAATGGAACGCACGCTACATGGCGTCTGGCTCGGAGCTACACTTCAATTAATGGATTTTTGACATTCATTGTGTCACTGTGGTACCAACAGCAGCTCAAATTGCTGCTGCAGATGCAAAACTATGCGCCGGAGTCATACGCTGAGCATGATGGTCTTCCCTCTCGCTAGTGCCAAATGGCCTTGCGGAGTCTGGCTTCCTTGCGACCGTACATTCCCGTGACCACCGCTGCCAGCAATCACGTACTGTGGCTACTCTGCAGCTAAGTCTTTGTACAACTGCACGGAAAGAACATCCAGCTTCTCACAGCCGAATTACGAGGGTTGTTTTTTTTTAAGTAAGGGCCGTTCGCGCGTATAATCCCGTAGTTCGGGCGGACGCCGTAACACCACACTGATGCAAGTTGCAGCTCTGTAGCTGATGTATACGCATCGCTGTGCGCGTGTGAGATACGGTCAGTGATACGTTTTTTGACCGCGAGAAGCCTATCGGCTGCAGAAATTCATCGTCAGTTAACAGAAGTTTATGGTTTGAATGCAATGAGTGAAAGCAAAGTGCGTCAATTGGTTAGAGTTTAAAAATGGCCGTCAAAACGTCCATGACGAACTCTCAGGCCGGCCCTCTGTGATCACTGATGATTTGGTGGCTGCAGTCGAAACAAAGATTCGTGAGGACAGAAGATTCACAATTTCCATTCTTTCTTTAGAATTGTCACAAGTTTCGAGATCGGTTTTGTACAAAATTGTGTCTGAAAACCTAAACTTTAAGAAACTGTGTTCTCGGTGGGTACCCAGACTACTCACAGAGGACCACAAAGGGAAGAGATTTGCCACTTCATTGGACTTTTTGATTCGTTACGAGCAAGAAGGGGATGACATGTTCAGTCAAATTGTCACTGGAGATGAAACATGGGTATCCCATATCACTCCCGAAAGCAAGCGACAATCGATGGAATGGCGACACACAACCTCACCCGTCAAGGTCAAAGCCAAACAGTCGCTGTGAAAGCGCAAGATTATGGCAACTGTGTTCTGGGACCGGCGCGGTGTTTTGCTAGTGGACTTTATGCCACGAGGAACGACAATCAACTCAGATGCCTACTGTGCAACTCAAAACAAGCTCCGCAGAGCAATTCAAAACAAAAGGCGCGGCTTGCTGACAAAAGGAGTTTTGCTCCTGCACGATAACGCTAGGCCTCACACCTCTCAAAAGACTCTGGATTTGATTGATTCTTTTGGCTGGGAAGTTTTGGACCATGCACCATACAGCCCCGACCTTGCTCCTAACGATTTTCACCTTTTCCGGTACCTGAAACACCATCTTGGCGGGCAGCGCTTCAATGACGATGATAAAGTGAAAGCGGCCGTGAACTCTTGGCTGTCGGAGCAGGCGGCCGAATTCTTTGAAGAGGGAATTAAAAACTTAGTTGTACGGTATGACAAGTGCTTAAATAAACAAGACAACTATGTAGAAAAATAGGTAAAAGTGTGTGGAATCAGAAAATAAAAGTTTTTCTACAAAAGTATTTGTATCTTTTCTTAAAAATAAAAACGGCCCTTACTTAAAAAACAACCCTCGTTCTTGACCTCGTTCAAACTCAGCAGGGTGTTGATAATGCTGTATTTGTCACTTTAGTGGCATTCTTGACTAACATCAACTCACCATGTCAGGTGACTAACGCTCACAACCGTGTATTTAGATCTGCATCCTCGAAGTGGCTCTAAAACCACCACTATGAAGTGAAGGTGCGAAACTAGAATAGACTTCATGTTCCAGGTGTAGTAACACGCCTAACAACTTTCGTTTACGTTGCACACGTCCTTGGTGGTGCAAACTTTTTCCGTCATTGTATGTGGAACAGCGTCTGCAGTGTGTTGTCACCGCATGTCATATGATACCTTTTTGAGTATGGGCTACGACTACCTTAGCGCCGGCCGGAGTGGCCGTGCGGTTCTAGGCGCTACAGTCTGGAACCGGGCGACCGCTACGGTCGCAGGTTCGAATCCTGCCTCGGGCATGGATGTGTGTGATGTCCTTAGGTTAGTTAGGTTTAATTAGTTTTAAGTTCCTAGGCGACTGATGACCTCGTAAGTTAAGTCGCATAGAGCTCAGAGCCATATTGAACTACCTTAGCGATATGGAAATGGGTTTGCTTAATAAGATAACATTTTTGTTGAAATTTAATGACTGTGTTACGTCAGATGACTATTACGTCACGTCAGACAGTGGAAGTTACTTGGTATGTTATGACAAACACAGAAGAAATTTTGTATTTCTGCTGAGGTCACTATCCATAACATAAGCGATGATGGTGTTGTTGTTGTGGTCTTCAGTCCAGAGACTGGTTTGATGCAGCTCTCCATGCTACTCTATCCTGTGCAAGCTTCTTCATCTCCCAGTATCTGCTGCAACCTACATCCTTCTGAATCTGCTTAGTGTATTCATCTCTTGGTCTCCCTCTACGATTTTTACCCTCCACACTGCCCTCCAATGCTAAATTTGTGATCCCTTGATGCCTCAAAACATGTCCTACCAACCGATCCCTTCTTCTAGTCAAGTAGTGCCACAAACTTCTCTTCTCCCCAATCCTATTCAATACCTCCTCATTAGTTACGTGATCTACCCACCTGGTAAGTTCCTCATTTGAAATAATAATTGCCATAAAATGTTTCTGCGTATAAAATTAGAGACAAACAGTCACCATAAATGTGCGAGCACAGACTCCTCTACAGTTATATGAAAATGATTTAAGTAAGTTGCATACATATATCTTTTTTATTCTAGAACTTGCTTTCGTCAGACTAACAGCAATAAGTTCCTCAGTAAAGTGTTGACAAACAGTAGGGAAAGTTAAGCATTAATTCCCACCATCGTGCACACGGTGCAAACGAATTGAATACTCTCTCCACACACACACACACACACACACACACACACACACGCTCACGCTCACGCACACGCACACGCACACGCACACACACACACACACACACATTCAAGAAAAAAATTCTTTTAACTTGAATTCGTACAAAATTCTTATCGAATGATCAAATATCTGCATAAATATACAATGCATATTTAGAAATGGTGACCACCTGCGTATAACACCGAACCAAGAGAACTGTGTGGAAGAACTACGACAAAATTTGGTACTTGAGGGCAAAGAGGTCTCAGAGCATATTTATTATTTTTTATTTCTTCTCCAGTGGGACGCAGTAAAACGCTCCATTTTTTATTTCCCCAGAGGAAATGAGTATCTCCATCTCCGCAATATAAGTTACACAGAGCTATCCTCATCGCCAGCCATGCATACTTCGAGCCACGCAACACAATATTTTTTAAACATATACAAAACTTTAACTGTAATACGTAGATACTGTCGTCACCTATTATTCAGCGTACTCTAATGAATTTACCATCCGCTTTTTTCGAGAAATAAAATGAAGGAAACATTAATCTTTGGTAAAATGTAGTCCACTTTAATACAGTATCAGCTAAATCAGTGCTGTACTGTCTTATTTATTTTGGTTAACAAATGTTCTTTTACATTTTACACTATCCACTCGAAGTCATATAAAATTTTATGTTTCTCTTATTTTCCTAGTGTTACGGCATCATTTTGTGTATTTCGTAGCTTCACAGTATTTGCAATATCAGGCGTATGACTGGTGAAGACATTTTTCAGCGTGCTTTGTATCACGAACACTTTGACATTGTTTATCATCAGTTTTATGAGGCACACATAATGCTAGCCGAGCTCGTTGCTTTCTCTTAAATTTCGTAATAAATAAGACATGTTGAACACACTATTTCAGAAAAAAAGTATAGTGTCACTTATTGTAGGATGTCGTAGTAATCATAGGCATTGTCTCGACTGTTGGAAGCAAGTCGAAAGAATATTCCACTGTCAAGTATTCTTTCTTCGGTATTTTCACCTCAAGTATTTCAAAATTGCTACTGGGCCTGCTGAGATTAATTTAGCTAGCTTAGAATCTACATTGGTTGACTGTTCCGTCGGTTCTTGCTAGAAATTTTATACAGTATGAATGAAGCACACAGAATTCAGGTGTAACATTCTACAATATTTATTATTTGTTACACGAACCGGTTTCCGGCTGTCACAATACTGTTGGAGATTTTTTGCCCATTGGTAACGACAGCACTCGTTCTTTGGAGAAGAGTGAAATATATAAAATTACTTGTATTTGTTGCAAATTCTATACAAGTCAGTCTGGCGGAGCAATATTTACTAGCTTGAAGGAACACCACAGAAACTGGAAACTTAGAAAAGGAGCCTCTACTTTTGCAGACCACCTGCTTAAAGAAGACCATAACTACAAGGTGAAACATGAAATATTGCATCATATCCATTAAGGAAGGATGGAGAACTATCTTGAAATAATGGAAATTAATAAAAACATGTCCATCTGCCCAAGCTTATTACTGAATGACCAGGCACAGTTCCTTTACTCGCCACTTCTAACTGCAGATATTATTCGTAATCCCATGCAGACCGTGCTGTGCATTACCCCTCTACTCGCATGTACCGTTTCCTTTATTTCAGTTACTAGAATTTCTCCTGTTGTGGCAAAACAATTACTTTGTATGATCATGGCTGCTTCACTCATCTGATTAATATCACTATTTTATATTATATGTTTGTAATGTAGGACCCATTAAAGACAAGATTATTTTGTTCAGCCACAACTTTGGAGTATGTCACCAATGTTTATTGTTCACCTATTTTCATATATGTACAACTGCTGTAATTTATCTGTAGCTCATTAGTCAATGTACTACATATTTTATTTTCTTTAAATAATCTTACATCCCGTTTACAGTGAAACAATTCCTCTTGTCTTATTCCTAATTCTAACATTAACATTTTTCATCTCTGGAAATGGAGATACTCAGTACGTGCACTAGTTTAAAATCATTGATCCAACAAAATTTCACTGCAACACATACTCATCCTTATACTTGATGATCGCGTAACAGCCGAAAACCGGTTCGTGTAACAAATAATAAATATTGTATAATATTACGCCAGTGTTGTGTGTGTCTCATTTATAGTGTAGTAGATCTCGCTTTTCTTTCAGTTACGTTGAAGTATAATGTACGCCATAGAATTTATTTACATTTTCTGAAGTAGCCTAATATAGGATGGAACAAAACACTGTTTCTCAAGGAATGTTAGTAGATTTCATAGACACTGAACCAAAATCTTTCCCAAGATGAATCACTCCCAGGCAACGAGGTAAATGATACTCATTCATTGTATAATATTTTTACTCTTACAATTTGTTTATTAACCATTAGTACAGTCGGTCTTCATTTTCTTAGACGTGGCTTAGGGTTTCGTTGTGCACTAAGGGCTGTAAGTGGAGGATTAGGAACTTCTATCTACTCACATCAAAAAACGCTTTGCATCACCTCGAGAGTTCCAGAACCTATACAGAAAGTTGGAATGGAGATCAACATATTCATCATTTCCGCCCATTTTCAAATTGTTCAAATGGCTCTGAGCACTATGGGACTTAACATCTGAGGTCATCAGTTCCCTAGAACTTAGAACTACTAAAACCTAACTAAAGACATCACACATATCCATGCCCGATGCAGAATTCGAACCTGCGACCGTAGACAGAAGAGCCTAGAACCGCTCGGCCACACGGGCCGGCTCAGCCCTTTTTATTGCTCATGAAAACCACACATTTCATATTGTAGCGCCATACAGCGAGACCTTCAGAGGTAGTGTGTAACGCCGGAAATGCATATCCTCCTATTTCCATCTATTGTACTATTTTTTTTTCCTTGCTTTGTTACCTCAAGATATGACATTTCTGTCTCTTTGTATATTGTAATTGTTTTACTATTTGTATATTTATGCATTTATGTCGATGTATAATTGGTTTGTTTCGTAAATATTATTTGTATTTTTACGCTGGGTCTTGCCTAGGGAAAACTGCTATCGAACGATTACGTCGATAGGTCGTGTGAAGAATCAAAGTGTGTAGGATCTTTGGTAGTGTTAACTCTGCCGCGTGGAGCGCGGGCTGAGGGAAGGAGTCTGGCGGGAGTAGCGAGTGGAGCAGGTGTGTTGTGTGACGCTCCCGCGAGTTGCCGCGCTTTCGGGGTTTGGCAGCATGTAATTGCGCTCGACTTGCGATGATAGTTTCTGACATGGTGTCGCGGACGGGAAACATTAACTAGCGCACATCAAGAGCCCGTTTCGTCTGGTGACCGTGTCGAGAAGAAGGCGCGCCAACATCCAGCTTCTGCAACAGCGACGGCCGACAATGAGTGACTGTCGCCACCTCCTCGATCGACGGCTTCAAACCTTCAATCAACCATCAAGGAAGACTGGAAGCAATTAAAGTTTTAGAACTGTATGGCAGACCTCAGCTTTTCAAACTGTACCATTTTCGTAACTATAATAACAGCAACTTAACATGAACCTTTGTTGCTCATCGTCCCAATTGCATTACCAAGCAGGGTCCCTTCCTTTTCCGAAATGAACCCGAGTGTCGTTGAAATTTAAACGCCAGCACTAAAGTAATATAGCTAATTCTATTTCACTGCTTTAATTTCAAAGTTCAGTTAGCTGGCTACAATATTCAGATTACACAAGCACAAATTAAGAGTGCGAGTTTTGTTATCGTATTTTAGCTTACCTGTGACTGCAGCTCAGCTTGGTACGTACTAAATTTTACTATTGTTAATTGTTCAGAATCATTTAATTCAAGTTCAAAGTTAAATCTCTTATTTCCAAATTGCGTAGATTCAAGTAGTTTTTTGAAATGATTGTTGAGGTAGTCCAAGACTAACCGTATTTTACTGAATTTCGATGTGCTTCAGAAAGAAAGCTCACTATTAACTTCAGTCACTAAATTAACTTTCGATTTTCCGGTTTTATTAATTCTTTGCTAAATTAAGTCAGGGTGTAGCGAAATTTATTACTTCTGACAAACTTTCAGTTTTCACACTACACGTGTCAACTTTCAGTTGCCACGCTTCTAGTGCTAATTATATGTGTAATAACCTTTCTTTTTCAGTTACTATAGTAATTGTCCTTAGGACTGGCGACCGTGATTTCCCCCAAATCTCAAATACCTAATTACCGCTAGTTAATTGTTAACGTAATGGCTGCACATTTACTTTCTTTATTAACTTTACCCCTTTTCAAAATTAATTTCCACCAGTTTCATTAGCACATTTCCTTTCATTTAGATGTAACCCTTTCCTCCCTCTTTACCGACAGGTTAACTTCGGTGACGATTGCTTTTCCAAAACTCCCATTAGGTACACGCGGTTTCATTTTTCACTGTCATTAAGGTCGGAAAGTGAGGGGGAGGTTACAAGTGGTCCAGACTGCTGTACACACCGGTACCTCTAATATTCAGTAACACGTCCTTTTGCGTTGATGCATGCATGTATTCGTCGTAGCATACTATCCACAAGTTCATCAAGGCACTATTGTTCCAGATTGTCCCACTCCTCAACGGCGATTCGGCGTAGATTCCTAAGAGTAGTTGGTGGGTCACATCGTCCATAAACAGCCCTTTTTAATCTATCCCAGGCACGTTAGATAGGGTTCATGTCTGGAGAATATGTTGGCCACTCTAGTCGAGCGATGTCGTTATGCTCAAGGAAGTTGATCACAAGATGTGCACGTTGGAGGTGCGAATTGTCGTCTATGAAGACGAATGCCTCGCCAATATGCTGCAGATATGGTGGCACTATCGGTCAGAGTATGGCATTCACGTATCGTACAGCCGTTAAGGCGCGTTCCACGAGCACCAGCGGCGTCCGTCGGTCCCACATAACGCCACCCCGAAAGATCAGGGAACCCCCACCTAGATGCACTCACTGTACAGTGTGTCAAAGGCATTCAGCCTGACCGGATTGCCTCAAAACACGTCCACGACGATTTCTGCTTGAAGGCAAGTACGACAGTTATCGGTGAAGAGAACGTGATACCAGTCCTGAGCGGTCGATTGGCATATTGTTGGGCCCATCATACCGAGCTGCATGGTGACGAGGTTGCAAAGATGGACCTCGCCATGGACGTCGGGTGTGAAGTTGCGCATCATGCAGCTTACCGCGCACAGTTTGAGTCGTAACACGACGTCCTACGGCTGCACTATTCAACATGGTGGTGTTGCTAACAGGGTTTCTCCGACCCATAATAAATAGGTAGCCGTCATTCACTGCAGTAGTAGCCCTTGGGCGGCCTGAGCGAGGCATGTCACTAACAGTTCCTGTCTCTCTGTATCTCTTCCATGTCCGAACAACATAGCTTTGGCTCACTCCGAGATGCCTCAACACTTTCCTTTTTGAGAGCCCTTCCTGGCACAAAGTAACAATGCGAACGCGATCGAACGGCGGTATTAACCGTCTAGGCATGGTTGAACTACAGACAACAGGAGCCGTGTACCTCCTAGCGGAATGAGTGGTACTGGATGTCGGACCATCTCCATCTACTAGGCGCTGCTCATGCATGGTTGTTTAAATCTTCGGACGGGTTTAGTGACATCTCTGAACAGTCAAAGGGACTGAGTCTGTGATACAATATCCACAGTCAACGTCTATCTTCAGGAGTTCCGGGAACCGGGGTAATGCAAAACTTTTTTTGATGTGTATATTTACCAGCTCTATCGAGTTATGAAAAGAAGTTTAACCAATGTATATGAAGATTTACCACAAATATTTTATCAATGTATATGAACGTTAAGACAAGAGAACGACATAAAGTAGTGTTTATCATAAGCTAGGGCAACAATTACTGTACTGTAAAACTTCATAGGGTAAGTAGTACGAGGACATGCTGAAGAGTAATGCCTTCGAATTTTTCATGTGAAAACTCTTAAAGATTTATAAATAAAACGAAATATTAACGTATCTTTATTCTACATATTTATTTTTTAACATAGTCACCCCGACGACGAACACGTTTCTCCCAAAGAGAGACCAGTTTGTCAAATGGTTCAAATGGCTCTGAGCACTATGGGACTTAACATCTATGGTCGTCAGTCCCCTAGAACGTAGAACTACTTAAACCTAACTAACCTACGGACATCACACAACACCCAGTCATCACGAGGCAGAGAAAATCCCTGACCCCGCCGGGAATCGAACCCGGGAATCCGGGCGTGGGAAGCGAGAACGCTACCGCACGACCACGAGGTGCGGACACCAGTTTGTCAATACATAGTGACTGACTTTGTTGAAGGAACAGCAACCTCGCTCAAACACTATCAAAATGTTCAAATATGTGTGAATTCCTAAGGGATCAAAGTGCTGAGGTCACTGGTCCCTATACTTACACATTAGTTAAACTAACTTATGGTAAGAGCAACACACACACACACACACACACCCACGCCCGAGGGAGGATTCGAAACTCCGGCGGGAGGGGCCGCTCAATCCGTGACAAGACGCCTCAAACCGCGCGGCTACTCCGCGCGGCTCCAACACTATCAAAGTGAAGTCCTCGACGGTGTTCTTCAAGTTGTGGGAACACATGAAAATCTGATGTGGCGATGTCTGGGCTGTATGCAGGATGGTCGATGACAGTGAACGCAAGGCGTTGTATTGTTGCAGATATCGCAGCTATTGTGTGTGGTGTGGCAATGTCTTGCTGAAGAAGAGGAGGTTCCAAGTGTGAACGAACTCTTCGAATTCGAAACTCGATTACAGAACACTTTCTTCACGCAGCGACATAAGTACGTTATACTTCGCCATTTTAAACGCTACAATTCGGAGTCTTCAAGCGGTTGGATGTTGCAAATATATTAAAAATGTTTCTTTATTTAAAAAGCTTTAAGAGTTTTCAAACAGTAAATTTGGCGACATTACTTTTCAGCACGCACTCGAGTATCTGTACTTATATAGAAAATAAAAGAATTGGGTATTAATCTACAACGGAAAGTAATGGTCCGCTTGTTGTTTCTAACAAGGGAACCTCCCTATCGCACCCCCCTCAGATTTAATTAAAAGTTGGCACCGTGGATAGGCCTTGAAAAACTGAACACAGATCAATCGAGAAACCAGGAAGAAATTGTGTGGAACTATGAAAAAATAAACAAAATATACAAATTGAGTAGTCCATATGCAACATAGGCCACATCAAGGAGAGAGTGAGCTCAGGAGCACCGTGGTCCCGTGGTTAGCGTGAGCAGATGCGGAACGAGAGATCCTTGGTTCAAGTCTTCCCTCGAATGAAAAGTTTAATTTTTTGTTTTCAGTTTATGTCACAAACTCTTATGTTTTCATCACTTTTTTGGGAGAGATTATCACATCCACAAGAAAAACTTAATCGGGCAATGTAGAAGAATCCTTTTACACATTCGCCAAGTGTACAAGTTAGGTGGGTCGACAACATATTCCTGTCATGTGACGCACATGCCGTCACCAGTGTCGTATAGAATATATCGGACGTGTTTTCCTGTGGAGGAATCGGTTGACCTATGACCTTGCGATCAAATGTTTTCGGTTCCCATTGCAGAGGCACGTCCTTTCGTCTACTAATCGCACGGTTTTGCGGTGCGGTTGCAAAACACAGACACTAAACTTATTACAGTGAACAGAGACGTCAATGAACGAACGGACAGATCATAACTTTGCGAAAATAAAGAAAGTAAACTGATCACTCGAGGGAAGACTTGAACCAATGACCTCTCGTTCCGCAGCTGCTCACGCTAACCACGGAACCACGGCGCTCCTATGCTCACATCCTCCTTGATATTGCGTATCTTGCACATGCACTACTCAGTTTGTATTTTTTGCTTATTTTTTCATAGTTTCACACAACTTCTTCCTGTTTTCTCGATTGATCTGTGTTCAGTTTTTCAATGCCTATCCACTGTGCCAACTTATAATTAAATCTGAGGGCGGTGCGATGGGGAGGTTCCCTTGTAAGTACCAAACGCAAACAGAAAAACGTCTTACACCCTCACTTTTCCTCTGATAAAACCTGGTCAATCACCTAAACACAAACAATAAACTAGGTAAGTAAACCAAGAATACTTTATATGAAGATATTGTTTTCCGTTAAATATCTCAGTCATCAACTCCTTAGAATACGCTTCAAGCCCTTCTGTACGTATTCAGTTTTATTTTCTGTAAGAGCAAGCACAGGGAAAAATGCTTAGGTATAAAAACGCGTATCCTCACCAACTCAAACTCTGTATACGTAACTATTATAGTTGCTTTTAGGTATGTCTTAGTCAGGATGAGGTTCCCTTTGTTCAACGTGGATTAACGTAATTAACTCTGGAAATTGCAGCTTTTACTCAATAAGCGATTTGCTGTTATTGCAATTAGACAATATTTCTAGTTTTTCTGCGTCATTTATTCTGAAAAAAAAAACTAATTTAAACTATAAAGGGCGATCAAAAGTTTCTATACGATGACCACGGTAACCCCATGCCTACGTGTCGATGCCTACGTACTGACATCAGAGTCGTGCTTGGTTGCATATACGCTGCAGCAACGCCATCAGATGGGAAGTTATCGCCTTACGTAAGATTCCTCTCGAAGGCCACACAAACCACTTGTCTACATGGCTGCCTAGTTTTGTTTGTTTACTAACGTTTGATATTAAGAGCTGTCTTATGCCTTATCCTATTCCGCTCGTCGGTCTTTCCATCCTCTTCCGAACTCGTCGACATCACAAAAACTTTTCTGACACGTTTGTATCGGCCGACTAACACATACTAGCATCCAACAAAAGTAGAATATGGTATTTTTTACCTGGGTTTTAACTTGTATTTGTTAACAATAAATTTTTGATACGTCACAATCAGCTGCCTTTATTTTAGGTATTGACATGTACGATATGTTATCGATTACAGGGTTATGTAACTCAATCTTCAGACAATCGTATGATTTCCATAATAAAACGACTATACGCTTGATGTTATCGTGGTCTTCAGTCTGAAGACAGGACTGATGCAGCTCTCCATGCTAGTCTATACTGTGCAAGCTTCTTAGGGTGTGAAGTTTTTCCCCTCACTCTTCTCTCAATTACCAACAGACTATTCCTTGATGCGTAAGGACGTACACTATGTGATCGAAAGTATCCGGACACCTGGCTGAAAATGACTTACAAGTTCGTGGCGCCCTGCATCGGTAATGCTGGAATTCAGTACGGTGTTGGCCCACCCTTATCTTTGATGACAGCTTCCACTCTCCCAGGTATACGTTCAATATGGTGCTGGAAGGTTTATTGGGAAATGGCAGCCCATTCTTCACGGTGTGCCGTACTGAGGAGAGGTATCGATGTTGGTCGGTGAGGCCTGGCAGGGAGTCGGCATTCCAAAACATCCCAAAGGTGTTCTACAGCAGGGCTTCACAACATACGTGCTCGCAGAGCAAGCTGTGAGGAGCAAGGCGCGAGCACGGAGCAGAGCGAGCACGCTACCCCCACTTCCGGACCAGAGCGGAGAGTGGGGAAAGTCACGTGGGGCACACAACAGCTGCCGCCAGTCAATGTAAATCCGTGGCCAACTGCAGGGATATCACTCACGAATTATTACTGCGACAAATGAAACAAATAAAGGAGAATGTACACATGCCACGTAATTTTATTAGCTTAGTGTATGCCTCTACATTCGGATTAATTTTTGAACTGTTACACAATAAAAGGTGTCACTGAAGTGTGGGATTCTCGGTTATCTTGTCCTTTTTGCCCTTTACAATTGCGTCTATGTTCGGAGTAATTGTTCTAGTGCATATTAGGCGCAGCATGCAGTTTAAATTTCGATCAGACAATGCGTTTCTCAGGCGCGTCTTGTTACATTTCATTGCAGAGAACAGTTGTTCACAAATATACGTGGAACCGAACATTGATATTATTGTAGCCGCCAGTTTGTGCAAACGAGGAAATTTGTCCTGAGGGAAGTGTCTGTAGAATTCCAAAATGTTTTTTGTGGTGTCACCGCCAGACACCACACTTGCTAGGTGGTAGCCTTTAAATCGGCCGCGGTCCGTTAGTATACGTCGGACCCGCGTGTCGCCACTATCAGTGATTGCAGACCGAGCGCCGCCACATGGCAGGTCTAGAGACACTTCCTAGCACTCGCCCCAGTTGTACAGCCGACTTTGCTAGCGATGTTTCACTGACAAATTACGCTCTCATTTGCCGAGACGATAGTTAGCTTAGCCTTCAGCTACGTCATTTGCTAAGACCTAGCAAGGCGCCAATACCAGTTACTATTGATGCTGTAAAACATGTACCGTCAAGAGCGATGTTCACCAATTATGGATTAAAGTTAAGTATTCCAGCAGCTACGTACTTTTTTTGCTAGTGTAATTACCTTGTCCTGTTCCAGACCTCACGCCAGACAGCGTGAGCTTAAACGCGTGCCTTTCGGCTTCCTCATAGTGGGTTCGCTGTCTTGCCAATCCACAACATTTTTCTCGTTCTGAAATTTGTCTCTGTATTCTCTGACACACTGCAGGTCAATAATTTCTTGCTGCAGCTCAGGACGAATCTCTTAAATATTCGCTGAATATGGAGAGAACAGATCAGAATCACTGTCTAGTGCTGTCAGATCTTGAAAGTGCTGATCAACTAAACTATGTGAATAACGATCACAGTCTTTGTGAACGTCTTGCATGGATGATAATTTAGTAAAATGAGCTAGGTTTCTTGTTTCCAGCCGACTCACCCAAAGTGTCAATTTCATTTTAAAAGCTCGTATTCGATCTATGAAATGAGTAATTAGCAGATCTTTACCTTGTAGTAAAATGTTCAAAGCATTCAGATGGCTAGTTAAATCTGCTAAGAACGCGAGATCACATTCAAACGTGCGCGCGCATTTCCCCTCCCTCCCTCCCTCCCTACTCCGCGACCTTGCAGCTGCTCGCAAACACGTGCCTGAGCAGACACGAGTACTCGCGCTCAAAACCGGCCAGTTGTTAAGCCCTGCGCTACAGGATTCAGGTCAGGACTGTGTGCAGGTCAGTTCATTACAGAGATGTTATTGTCGTGTAACCATTCCGCCACAGGCCGTGTATTACGAAAAGGTGTTCGATCGTGTTGAAAGATGCTATCGCCATCCCCGAATTGCTCTTCAATAGTGAGAAGCAAGAAGGTGATTAAAACATCAATGCAGGTCTGTGCTGTGATAGTAGCACACAACACAAGGGATGCAAGCCCTCTCCACGAAAACATGAGCACACCATAACACCACCACCTCCGAATTTTACTGTTGGCACTACACACGCTGGCCGATGACGTTCACCGGGCATTAGCCATACCCACACACTGCCATCAGATCGCCACATTGTGTACAGTGATTCGTTACTCCACAAAACGTTTTTCCACTGTTCAACCGTCCAATGTTTACGCTCCTTACACCATTCGAGGCGTCGTTTGCCATTGACCAGCGTGATGGGTGGCTCATGAGCAGCCGCTCGATCATGAAATCCAAGTTTTCTCACCTCCCGCCTAACTGTCATAGTACTTGCAGAGGATCCTGTTGTAGTTTGGAATTCCTGTGTAATGATCTGGAAAGATGTCAGCCTATTACACATTACGACCCCGCTTTTGTGCTGTACTTTCCACTTTACTATAACATCGGGAACAGTGGACCTAGGGACGCAGTGGACCTAGGGATGTTTAGGAGTGTGGAAATCTCTTGTACAGACGTATGACACAAGTGACACCCAATCAACCGACCACGTTAGGAGTCCGTGAGTTGCGCGGAGCGCACCATCCTGCTTTCTCTCGATGTCTAATGACTAATGTGGTTGCTGATATGGAGTACCTGGTAGTAGGTGTCAGCACAATGCACCTAATAAGAAGTATGATTTTTGGGGTGTCCGGATTCTATTGATCACACAGTGTAGCTGTCGATGGGTCCCTTCATCTGATGAATTGGTGCTATTAATCTCTCTTCGACCCAGTTACATTCGGTACTTCTTTACTAGTTGTCCAATCTGCCAATATTTAATCACGAGTATTCTTCTGTAGCAGCACATTTCAAAAGCTTCGATTCTATTCTTGTCTGAACTCTTTAACTTCGTCGTTTCTGGGCCGTAGTTGCTCTTATCGATTCTGTTTTCTATAGGAGTCGCGCTTTTTGGTTTCTGTCTGTCCGAATCGGCTGGGTGGCGCACGGTGGAGGCAGGAGTGCTGTGGCACCTAGTTAGTGAGAAAGTGGACACGAAGCGAGTAGCGACACGGAGCACTTCTCCGTATGGCGGGGCATTTGGATTTGTCATTTGCTTGGCCGTAGTGCGATGTGTCCGGGCTCGTGGTTGCCCTGCCGTAGCGCCTTCTTCAGCGTTGCCACGTTTTGGAAGGTGGCTGGATTCCGCCGTTGCATGGGCAGTGATTTACTTCTTGGATAGCTGGAAAGTCAAGGTTTTCGTATTGGGAAGCTGGCGCATTATATGTGGGCAATCTGTCACTCCATGTTTCGAAATTGCTTAGGCCTTTACTCGTGGCGCTGTTTATTGTGTGATGCATAACGCGCTTTTGAAGCTGTTGTGAGGTTGGAGCCTCGATGTACAGTACCTTATCTCCTTTTTAATATTAAATATTAGCTAATAGTCTTTTGTCCGTGCTACCGTTGTGCCTGGCTATACATTATTGCTTCGTTTTCACCTATCTCAGCACCGGGTTTCGTTTTGCAATCACAAGCGGCGCTCACTGCTACCGGCCAGTTTAAACAAGCAACTTGGATGACTGGGCGCAAGTAGCAAATACAGGGTGGTCCATTGAACGTGACCGGGCCAAATATCTCACGAAATAAGCGTCAAAGGAAAAAACTACAAACAACGAAACGTGTCTAGCTTGAAGGGGGAAACCAGACGGCGCTATGGTTGGCCCGCTAGATGGCGCTGCCATAGGTCAAACGGATACCCACTGCGTTTTTTTTAAATAGGAACCCCCATTTTTATTACATATTCCTGTAGTACGTCAAGAAATATGAATGTTTTAGTTGGACACAACTGTTTTCGCTTTGTGATAGATGGCGCTGTATTAGTCACAAACATATGGCTCACAATTATAGACGAACAGTTGGAAACGGGTAGGTTTTTTAAATAAAAATACAGAACGTAGGTAAGTTTAAACATTTTATTTCGGTTGTTCCAATGTGATACACGTACCATTGTGAACTTATCATTTCTGAGAAGGCATGCTGTTACAGTGTGATTACCTGTAAATACGAATTAATGCAATAAATGCTCAAAATGATGTCCGTCAACCTCAATGTATTTGGCAATACGTGTAACGACATTCCTCTCAACAGCGAGTAGTTCGCCTTCCGTAATGCTCGCACATGCATTGACAATGCGCTGACGCATGTTGTCAGGCGTTGTCGATGGATCACGATAGCAAATATCCTTCAACTTCCCCCCCAGAAAGAAATCCGTGGACGTCAGATCCGGTGAACGCGCGAGCCGTGGTATGGTGCTTCGACGACCAATCCACCTGTCACCTATTCAATACCGCTTCAACCCTTACGCGAGCTATGTGCCAGGCATCCACCATGTTGGAAGTACATCGCCATTCTGTCATGCACTGAAACATCTTGTAGTAACATCAGCGTACATTGCACCATTTAGATTGCCATCGATAAAATGCAGGCCAATTATCCTTCCTCCCATAATGCCGCACCATACATTAACCAGCCAAGGTCGCTAATGTTCCACTTGTCGCAGCCATCGTGGATTTTCCGTTCCCATTAGTGCATATTATGCCGATTTACGTTACTGCTGTTGGTGAATGACGCTTCGTCGCTAAATAGAACGGATGCAACAAATCTGTCACGGTTCCGTAATTTCTCTTGTGTCCAGTGGCAGAACTGTACACGACATTCAAAGTCGTCGCCATGCAATTCCTGGTGCATAGAAATGTGGTACTGGGGCAATCGATGTTGATGTAGCATTCTCAACACCGACGTTTTTGAGATTCCCGATTCTCGCACAGTTTGTCTGCTACTGATGTGCGGATTAGCCGCGACAGCAGCTAAAACACCTACTTGTGCATCATCATTTGTTGCAGGTCGTGGCTGACGTTTCACATGTGGCTGAACTCTTCCTATTTCCTTAAATAACCTAACTATCCGGCGACCGGTCCGGACAGTTGGATGGTGTCGTCCAGGATACCGAGCAGCATACATAGCACACGCCCGTTGGGCATTTTGATCACAGTAGCCATACATCAACACGACATCGAGCTCTCACGCAATTGGTAAACGGTCCATTTTAACACGGGTGATCTATGAAGAAGCAAATACCGTCTGCACTGGCGGAATGTTACATAATACCACGTACTTATACGTTTGTGACTATTACAGCGCCATCTACCACAAAGCTAAAAAAGTGGTCCAACTAAAACATTCATATTACTTTACGTACTACAAGAATACGTAATAAAAATGGGGGTTCCTATTAAAAAAAAAAACGCAGTTGATAACCGTTTGACCTATGGCAGTGCCATCTAGCGGGCAAACCATAGTGGCATCTGGTTTCCTACTTCAAGCTAGACGGGTTTCGTTCTTTGTAGTTTTATCGTTTGATGCTTATTTCGTGAGGTATTTGGCCCGGTCACTGTCAATGGACCACCCTGCATATTAGAAGGCTCAGCCATTATTTTAGGAAGCTCGGGCTGTGTATATTCTGTGAATTAGTATTTGTCGGCTGCCCTGTTGTCACGACCAAACAAAGAGTTAGATGTTTTTCTAATTGTAGAACCCTTACAATTGTACGACTATTTCTGTGGTTCTTTCATTTGATTGAATCTTAGAGGCTGATTTTCTCCATGGATTAGTATTTTGATTGTTTAATACAGGTAATTTTTTTTGTGGACTTACTTTGGGCGCAGTTGTAGTTGTATGTAATTTCAAGTTGTTATAAATTTGAGGCCATCCACTGTTCAGTTGGACAGTCAAAAGATTGCTCATCTAGTTTTAAGCTGTTAAAATCTGAATCAACTTACTGTTATATTCGACAGTAAAGCAACAGGAAAATTTTAACTTTGGTAAAACCCGAAATGTGAGCCCTTTCCGGGGTGCAATGGGTCCGGAATTCATTCGTTACGGACGACAATGCGCGACCGCGTCGAGCAGTACAGGTGGAGAGCTCTGGGAAGGAGAGGATGTTCGGCGAATGGACTGTTCTGCATGGGAGCAAGTTACAGAGCAAGCATTGCCATTCGCGGTGATCAAACGCCCTATTAAGAACCCTGTCCCGCCTTAATAATATTCAAGGAACCATCAAGAATGTGGGTGACTTCTTTGAATAATCTGTTATTTTTGTTCGTCTCACTGCGTATTTATTGCAGTTACCTTCTGTACTATACTATAGCAGTTCATTCTATACACGGTCGAAGCTTCGTCGAGCTGTGTCACTTGTCACTGACACATCATGTCAAAGTTACTATGGTTCAATTTCAATTAGATTTAGTGTCACTTTCAGCTACACTAATGGCCATTAAAATTGCTACACCACGAAGATGACGTGCTACAGACGCGAAATTTAACCGACAGGCAAAAGATGCTGTGATATGCAAATGACTAGCCTTTCAGAGCATTCACACAAGATTGGCGCCGGTGGCGACACCTACAACGTGATGACATGAGGAAAGTTTCCAACCGATTTCTCATACACAAACAGCAGTTGACCGGCGTTACCTGGTGGAACGTTGTTGTGATGCCTCGTGTAAGGAGGAGAAATGCGTACCATCACGTTTCCGACTTTGATAAAGGTCGGATTGTAGCCTATCGCGATTGCGGTATATCGTATAGTGACATTGCTGCTCGCGTTGGTCGAGATCCAATGACTGTTAACAGAATATGGAATCGGTGGGTTCAGGAGGGTAATACGGAACGCCGTGCTGAATCCCAACGGCCTCGTATCACTAGCAGTCGAGACGACAGGCATCTTATCCGCATGGCTGTAACGGATCGTGCAGCCACATCTCGATCCCTGAGTCAATAGACAGGGGACGTTTGCAAGATAACAAATATCTGTACGAACAGCTCGACGACGTTTGCAGCAGCATGGACTATCAGCTCGGAGACCATGGTTGCGGTTACTCTTGACGCTGCGTCACAGACAGGAGCGCCTGCGGTGGTGTACTCAACGACGAACCTGGGTGCACGAGTGGCAAAACGTCATTTTTTCAGATGAATCCTGGTTCTGTTTACAGTATCATGATGGTCGCATCCGTGTTTGGCGACATCGCGGTGAAAGCACATTGGAGGCGTGTATTCGTCATCCCCATAGTGGCGTATCATCCG
The DNA here is from genome assembly GCF_023864275.1 of Schistocerca cancellata. Classification (NCBI taxonomy): domain Eukaryota; kingdom Metazoa; phylum Arthropoda; class Insecta; order Orthoptera; family Acrididae; genus Schistocerca; species Schistocerca cancellata. Next base: position 82,325,561 of record NC_064628.1, read on the forward strand.
GCGTGATGGTATTGGGTGCTATTGGTTACACGTCTCGGTCGCCTCTTGTTCGCATTGACGGCACTTTGGACAGGGCATTTCAGATGTGTTACGTCCCGTGGCTCTACCCTTCATTCGATAGCTGCGAAACCCTACACTTCAGTAGGATAATGCATGACCGCATGTTGCGGGTCCTGTACGGGCCTTTCTGGATACAGAAAATGTTCGACTGCTGCCCTGGCCAGCACATTCTTCAGATTTCTCACCAATTGAAAACGTCTGGTCAATGGTGGCCGAGCAACTGGCTCTTCACAATACGCCAGTCACTACTCTCGATGAACTGTGGTTTCGTGTTGAAGCTACATGGGCAGCTGTACCTGTACACGCCGTCCAAGCTTTGTTCGTCTCAATGCCCAGGCGTATCAAGGGCTTTATTACGGTCAGAGGTGGTTGTTCTGGGTACTGACTTCTCAGGATCTATGTACCCAAATTGTGTGAAAATATAATCACGTGTCAGTTCTAGTATAATATATTTGTCCAATGAATAACTGTCTGTCATCTGTAATTGTTCTTGGTGTAGCAATTTTAATGGCCAGTAGTGTATTAGTCATGGTACAGCCTACAGTGCTGTGCTAGGCAGAATGAACAGGTGAACGCAGGGGCAGGCTACTTACGAGAAGACCCATCTGAGGCGCTCGTGCAGCGTGCCCTTCATGACGACGGACAAGCCCAGCATGAGGTCGCCGAAGGTGACTGTCCCCGTGTGGCTGCGGTCCAGCGCGGCGAACACGTAGTGCGCGTACTGGCTGGAGTCTGGAACACACGGCGCTCATCAGCCAGCGGCGGTGGGACTTGAATTACGTAACCATTACGGCACCTCACCCTCACCTCTCGATACCAGCAATATTCTACTGTGTTTCTGTAAAGAAGTTAACATATTTCTGAGTCAACATTCAGATTTGATTTCATTAATGTACTTTGATACATCGATATGTTTATATTGCAATGATATAAAAGGTGGGAATTTAAGGAGATGGGACCTGGATAAACTGAAAGAACCAGAGGTTGTACAAAGTTTCAGGGAGAGCATAAGGGAACAATTGACAGGAATGGAGGAAACAAATACAGCAGAAGAAGAATGGGTAGCTTCGAGGGATGAAATGATGAAGGCAGCAGAGGATCAAATAGATAAAAAGACGAGGGCTAGTAGAAACCCTTGGGTAACAGAAGAAATATTGAATTTAATTGATGAAAGGAGAAAATATAAAAATGCAGTAAATGAAGCAGGCAAAAAGGAATACAAACGTCTCAAAAATAAGATCGACAGGAGGTGCAAAATGGCTAAGCAGGGATGGCTAGAGGACAAATGTAAGGATGTAGAGGCTTATCTCACTAGGGGTAAGATAGATACCGCCTATAGGAAAATTAAAGAGACCTTTGGAGAAAGGAGAGCCACGTGCATGAATATCAAGAGCTTTGATGGAAACCCAGTTCTAAGCAAAGAAGGGAAAGCAGAAATGTGGAAGGAGTATATGGAGGGTCTATACAAGGGCGATGTACTTGAAGACAATATTATGGAAATGGAAGAGAATGTAGATAAAGATGAAATTGGAGATACGATACTGCGTGAAGAGTTTGACAGAGCACTGTAAGACCTGAGTCGAAACAAGGCCCCCAGAGTAGGCAATATTCAATTAGAACTACTGACAGCCTTGGGAGAGCCAGTCCTGACAAAACTCTACCATCTGGTGAGCAAGATGTATGAAACAGGCGAAATACCCTCAGAATTCAAGAAGAATATAATAATTCCAATCCCAAAGAAAGCAAATGTTGACAGATGTGAAAATTACCGAACTATCGGTTTAATAAGTCACAGCTGCAAAATAGTAAAGCGAATTCTTTACATACAAATGGAAAAACTGATAGAAGCCGACCTCGGGGAAGATCAGTTTGGATTCCGTAGAAATGTTGGAACACGTGAGGCAATACTGACCCTACGACTTATCTTAGAAGCTAGATTAAGGAAAGGCAAACCTACGTTTCTAGCATTTGTAGACTTAGAGAAGACTAGAATACTCTCTTTCAAATTCTGAAGGTGGCAGGGGTAAAGTACAGGGAGCGAAAGGCTATTTACAATTTGTACAGAAACCAGATGGCAGTTATAAGAGTCGAGGGACATGTAAGGTACGCAGTGGTTGGGAAGGGAGTGAGACAGGCTTGTAGCTTTGTAACCTCCCCCTCTCTTATCGACCTTAGTGAAAAATTAAACCGCGTGTACCTAATGGAAATTTGGGAAAAGCAATCGTCACCGAAGTTAATCTGTCGGTAAAGAGGGAGGAAAGTGTTACATCTAAATGAAAGGAAAAATGCAAATGAGACTGGTGGAAATTAATTTTGAAAAAGTGTATAGTTAATAAAGAAAGTAAATGTGCGGCCTTTACCTTAACAATTAACTAGCGGTAATTAGATATTTGAGATTTGGGGAAAATTACGGTCGCCAGTCCTATGGACAATTACCATAGTAACTGAAAAAGAAAGGTTATTACACATATAATTAGCACTAGAAGCGTGGCAACTGAAGGTTGACACGTGTAGTGTGAAAACTGAAAGTTTGTCAGAAGTAATAAATTTCGCTACACTCTGACTTAATTTAGCAAAAGAATTAATAAAACCGGAAAATCGAAAGTTAATTTAGTGACTGAAGTTAATAGTGAGCTTTCTTTCTGAAGTACATCGAAATTCAGTAAAATATGGTTAGTCTTGGACTACCTCAACAATCATTTCAAAAGCTACTTGAATCTACGCAATTTAGAAATAAGAGATTTAACTTTGAGCTTGAATTAAATGATTCTGAACATTTAACAATAGTAAAATTTAGTACGTACCAAGCTGAGCTGCAGTCACAGGTAAGCTAAAATACGGTAACAAAACTCGCACTCTTAATTTGTGCTTGTGTAATCTAAATATTGTAGCCAGCTTTGAATACCTTAACTGAACTTTGAAATTAAAGCAGTGAAATCAAATGATGCTGGCGTTTGAATTTTAATGACAGTCGGGTTCATTCCAGATAAGGAAGGGACCCTGCTTGGTAATGCAATTGGGACAATGAGCAACAAACGTTCATGCTAGGTTGCTGTAATTTTGTGATGCAACAATTTTAAAGGTTTGAAAAGCTGAGGTCTGCCACAAAGTTCTAAAACTTTACAGACTTCCAGTCTTCCTTGTTGGTTAATTGAAGGTTTGAAGCCGTCGATCGAGGAGGTGGCGACAGTCACTCATTGTCGGCCGTCACTGTTGCAGAAGCTGGATGTTGGCGTGCCTTCTTCTCGACACGGTCACCAGACGAAACGGGCTCTTGATGTGCGCCAGCTAATGCTTCCCGTCCGCGACACCATGTCAGAAACTATCATCGTAAGTCGAGCGCAATTACATGCTGCCAAACCCCGAAAGCGCGGCAACTCGCGGGAGCTTCACACAACACACCTGCTCCACTGCACCACCCCAGCCAGACCCTCTCTCTGCCCGCACTCCATGCGACAGAGTTAACACTACCAAAGATCCTAAACGCTTTGGTTCTCCACACAACCTATCGATGTATTCGTTCGATAGCATAGTTTTCCCCAGGCCAGACCCAGCGTATAAATACAAATAATACTCACAAAACAAGCCAACATAAATGCATATATATATATATATATATATATATATATATATATATATATATATATAAAGTAAAACAATTACAATATATAAAGAGACAGAAATGTCATATCTTCAGGTGACAAAATAAGGAAAAAAATTTGCAGTGCAGTAGATGTAAATAGGGTGATATGCATTTCCAGCGTTACATGTGCCCTACATTGTCTGAAAATGTTCGTGTAACCTAAACAGACTCAGAAAATGTCCCAAAAAAGAAACAGCGGAAATGCATGTGCTCAAAACATCAACAAAATTTAGCATTCGTCTAATTAACCATGAATCAATTTTTAGACCATAATAATTGAGTGGAGTCACTCCTAATCTTATTCCACTCTGTCATCTTTCACAAAATAAAACAGGTTGACAACATATTAAAATTCATAGAAACCATTGAAAATGGTTTAGCTACCCAAAAAATCAAAATTCTTAACAGTATCAAGAAATGTACTACTATTTACAAAATTAATCAGAGTGCATGGTCATAAAAACAGGTATATCAAAATACGCAAATTAATAATTAATTACATAGAATAAGTATTTTATATACTTTTCATAATTAATATTCTCGTCATGAGAGTCCACTTAATGCTAAACTAGAAAAGAATATACAGCAGATCGACAAAAACATAAATATTGACAACAGAATTCTTTCACATCAGCTGTCCGGGAAGAAAAACAACTCCGCCTTCCGTACCCGCAAGTACAAAGAATGCCGACAGTGGCACAAGAGCCGACAGCGTCTCCGCCTCGCCAGTATTTTTGCGCCCGCCTGTTCGGCACGCTTGATCTCACTCGCCTGTGTAACGGCATTTCCAGAACGTCCGTTTCACTGAATTCTTTCGGAAAAACTCACTCCCGAGTAATCTCAAGGAGACCATTAACACTATCACAGTGGATAACTCAACACTGTCCATCATCACATACATGTACTAGCCTGAAACTTAATACAGCGTCTAAGTACATCGGCAATGACTAGTAAAACACACATTCATGAAATCTTACAGCTAGTTACAAAATCATATTTACATTGCTTCATCTACTGTGACTCAGCTGAAAACTTAAACTAGCAGCTTGGATTTTTCAACTGACAAATAATCACTCTCTGTTAAATCATTTAGTAAAATTAATTACTTATTAATTACAACTTCTTTAATGTCCTCTTGGTCAGGCAAAAGCATGGCAACCTCTGCCGGCCGGAGTGGCCGAGCGGTTAAAGGCGCTACAGTCTGTAACCGCACAACCGCTACAGTCGCAGGTTCGAATCCTGCCTTGGGCATGGATGTGTGTGATGTCCTTAGGTTAGTTAGGTTTAAGTAGTTCTAAGTTCTAGGGGACTTATGACCACAGCAGTTGAGTCCCATAGTGCTCAGAGCCATTTGAACCATTTGAACCATGGCAACCTAGCAAATCGTTTAAATCTTACACTCGATATTTACATACTGTACAAATTACCCTTCTGTGGTATTAATCAATCCTAGGTCGGTACAATTTCAAGCCTACAATGTCCCGTATACCTAAAAGTTTTCTAGGGCTTGGATACTCTAAGCAATAAGCATTTGTGTGAGGTATACCAATGACTTTATATGGTCCATTGTACACAAACTTAAATTTAGAGATTGCATTGTCTATCTCGCTCGATTTCTCATGAGCTTTTACAAGTACTAAGTCTCCGATTGCAAACTTAGCAAAACGCGCTTTAGCGTCATGACGACGTATGCGAGCATCGGCTTTTAGCTTCATTATTTCTCGCAAACGATCTTTTTTCACACCAATACTAACGTCAATCCGTGGAGGGAATTTGATTATCTCTTCCACTAAACTTTTACTTCTGTCATCCAACAGGATTTCCTCTGGAGAAAATCCCGTAGATTCATGTCTCAAGGTGTTCATAACTCTCTCAAATACTGCTACATATTTGCCCCATGCCCTATGGTTGTGATGGCAATAGGTACGGCAAAGTCGGCCTAGCTCGCGCATATACCTCTCAGCGGGATTCCCAGCCGGACAGTAAGCTGAAATATGGATCACCTCGACCCCATTACTTTCCATACCTTCATTCCACAACTTAGAAGTAAATTGTGCCCCATTATCTGATAGAATCGCCTTGGGCTTGCCAATATGAACAAAATAATCGTTCACAAGCTTGCTATAGACCGCTTTGGCTGTAGCTTTCCTAATCGGCTATAGTTTGATGAACTTGGAAAAAGCTTCTAGCACTACTAAAATGTAGGCAAAGTTTCCTGATGACTTGGGCAAGGGTCCGTACAAGTCCACGCACAGTAATTCAAAGGTGTCGTTAGGCCTTATACTTTGCATAGGACCACGACTCGTACAGTTGGTAACCTTCACCTTCTGACATAAATCGCAAGTTTTCACTCTGTCAGTAACGCGTTTTAACATGTTGTTAAAATACGCTACTTCACTCAGCTTTTCCGTACATTTCTTTGGTCCACAGTGACCATACGCCAAATGGTAGTAGTCTATTATTTCCGTGACGTATTTGGTAGGCCATCATACCCGCCAAATATTACTATCTTCATCCTTACGTATGTGCAAGATAAGATCGTATATCTTGTAATACTTCCTTAATTTCTCTCCTTCTGGACTCCTTTCGTCATATCGGGTTTTCACCATATTTGAACAACCGTCCTCGTTCTGATGACGACGTAGATTCTTACAGATGTTCGTTATTAATTTACGTCCCTCAACTTCTTTAAAATAGTATAATTTGACCACTCCATCTGCCTCATCTTTCAATAGATCTTGATTAGACTCGGGCAACCATGACAGCGCATCCGCTACGCAATTGTCGGTCCCTTTTACGTAACAGATGTCATAGTTAAATTGCTGTAAATACAGCGACCACCTAGTCAGTCTATCGTGAAGTAGTTTACAATCCTTCAGATAAGTGAGCGCCTTATGGTCCGTATGAATAATCACCTTACGGTCCCATAGGTAACCCTTGAACTTCTTGAATCCCCACACGATAGCGAGACACTCTTTCTCAGAAATCGTGTAGTTTCGCTCACTTTTTGATAAAGTTCGACTAGCGAACGCTATCGTCCGGTGTTCCTTATCCTCTCCTTTACCAACTTCTTGGAACAGTTCTACCCCCACCCCGTAATTCGACGAATCCGTTCCCAGATGGAAGGGTAGCGATAAATCAGGATGAAATAGTATGTTAGATCTTAACAACTCGTCTTTTAATCTCTCGAAAGCGGCCTGACACCCGTCAGTCCACACGAACGGAACATTTTTGCGTAAGAGGTTATTCAAATTTTCATCATTAAACACTTGTCCTTTTACAAATTTACGGTAAAATCCTGTGAGCCCTAGAAAACTTTTTAACTGTTTCCTAGACTTGGGTGGAGGACAATTCCTTATTGCGTCTAGTTTCTCTGGGTCTTTCGTAATACCAGCAGTGGTAATTACACGCCCTAAAAATTTCAGTTCCTGCTTCACAAGTTCGCATTTTTTTAGTTTCTGAGTCATTCCGCCATGGCGCAATGCTCTAAAAACTTCATCTAACAGGTCACAATGGTCATTCCAAGTGGCATTGGCCAACAATAGGTCGTCAACATATACAGTTAATCTTGAACTCAAAGCCGGTCCTAGCACTTTATCTAAGGCCCTGATGAATACGGACACAGATATATTAAGTCCAAACGGCAGTACTCTATACTGATAACACCTGCCCGCGAACAAGAAGGCGGTGTATGGCCTTGATTCTTCTTCGAGTTCTATTTGCCAGTAACTAGCCGTCAGATCGAGGCTAGTCATGAACTTAACGTTATGAAACGGTTGCAAAATCTCCTCCATACTCTCTGGTCTGTATGTTTCGCGTTGAACGACCCTATTCAACGTGCGTGCGTCAATCACAATACGCACACTACCATCCCGTTTTGCTACAATGACCAAACCGTTATTGTATGGACTCGTACTTCTTTCAGTCACTCCCCATTCGATCATCTTATCTATCTCCCGTTGCACTGCTTCCTTTTTGGACAGCGGTATAGCATACGGTCTCACGAAGAATGGTTCGTGCGTAAATACATGCAACTTGCATTTATATCCTTCCACAAGTCCCGGTTTGTCTGAAAACACACTCTTATTCCTCATTATCACTTCATACAGGCCTCGTCTTTGTTCGTGTGTTACGTTTGACACACCGTCTACAATACTTTCCAATTCACTTTCTACACTATTGTCAATGCCGAGATTCCTCACATTACAGTAATTCAAATTCATACCTAAGTCAATGGCATCCGGCCACTTAACATTGTGTATAGGCTGGTATTGCCTATGCACACCGTCTCCTGCCTCATCAAAACTAACTACTATTGTTTTTTCTTGTGAGGCACATGTCAAAGTTTTGCTTTCGCAATTAATCACTGCACGGTACTTTAATAGCCAATCTAACCCGATAATTACTTCCGCAGTTAAGTATCGCACGACGACAAACTCTTGTTCAAATCGTGCCCCACATATCTCGAAGTTGACAAAAATCTGTTTTGTGACCGGTTTACTGGCCTTCCCAGTAGCACCGATAATTTTCACCCCTGTTACTGGCATAACTACGATGCCGGGTCTGTCTTTCAGTAACTCAAATATTTTCCCAGATACAGCACTCAATTCTGCACCGGTGTCAATCAACACGTTTAGTTGTAGGTCGTGCATATTAACAAACACTATCCTCGTCTATATCCAGGTCATTCCAGAAAAAACCATCTGGCTTTGATCCTAAATCCGGCTTATCTGGCGGCCTTTTCAGCCTCTGTTCACATACAGTTTTAATTTCAACATGTTTGTCCTGAGGCTTAGTCTGTAGCTTCGCCTCCAATACCGAAACCTTTTCCTGTAACTCGTCAACTAGTGAGTGTTGCTTTGCTATCAATTCACTAATTGTCACCTTCGTTGATTCCACTTTGGTCAGATTGATCTCATCTGCCAATCTGCCTGGAGGAATGTGCCCAGTAGTATCTGCAATTACTTCCTCTGGATCTGCGCAACGTACAGTGCTACCGTCTGACCGTATAACGTCAGCTCTAACCTCATACACGCTGTAATCTACGTGCTTTTCTACCAATCGTGTCCAGCTATCACTAAAATTTTCGTAATCTTTCTCCTTAATACTCTCGCAACGTTTAAACTGGAGGTTTGCGTCGGATGGGTCGGCTGCTTCTACCACTACAACTTTCGGTAAGGTCTGCCGGTTAGGGCCAGAACTTTCCATTACTACTTCAACATCTAACTACTGCGGGACGAAACACGACGAATCTTGCTCGTGCTCCCCATTAACATCAACTGTTTCTGGTAAAGTCTGCCGGTTAGGGCCAGAACTTTCTATCATTTCACAAACACTATCTTCCTGCGGGACGAGACGCGGATAATCCTGCACGCGCTCCCCATAAACACTTCTCCCGTACAGGCCCCTATAATCTCTTAGTTCGTCGTATAAGCGACCGAACTGCCTTAACCAGACCTCATCCCTCTCTGCACCCCGTCGCTCGATGACAGACGTTTTATCCGACATCTGATCTTCTCTCAACACTTGCGAATCATTCTTAAACTCAATCTCCAGTTCCGCTGTGGGTATTACAGCTGCCCCTTTATAATCGATTTCCGGAACACTACTTAAATTGTTCTCACTGACAGTGAATGTATTTTCTACTGCCGTGTCTACAGCTGATCTACTACTTGTGGGCGCACTGCTTTCTTTTAACACTGGCACACTCTCCCGCCGTTGATTATTCCATACGGAATTTTCATAACGACGACACCTGGGTTTTCTCTTGTTATTGGGCCTCTAAAATTTCTCCACGCCCGGTCGGCCCCTCACCGGCGCGGCTAATGGTTTCCCTGTCTCGTCCCAGCAGATACGCTCCCCGAATGCTGCTGAGGCGGCTGATCACACCCTCTGGCGTTATTACTATATTGCGAAGCCCGTATCACGCTAGTATGATACTGGTTTCCGTCATTCCTGTTATTATTTGCATTGTACCGATTGTCATTACGGCCCGAACCACTATTGTTATTGCTGCCATGGTTGCGGTATGCAATATTCCCATGGTTGTCGTTGTTGTGGTTCCCGTTGTTGTTACCACGGCCTCTACCACTGTTGCGATTATTGCGCCAATTGTCCTCGTCCTCAACTCTTTCCAGGAAATCATTGATTGTCTTGTAATTGCTTACTACGTAGCGTTTTGTATAATCTGGAAGCTTCATGTAGAGTTCCCAGACTATTTCGGATTCCGTGCGGCGATCACGCAAATATTCCAACTTGCGGATCCAGCCCTCACAAAACTCCTTCATCGAGCCGCGCGAATTCGCATCGAAAGGCCTCAATACGACAAATTCGCGCCAGACACTTTGCTGTTTTTGCTCTGACCAGTATTCAGCCAGAAACAAATTTTTAAACTCGTCAAAAGTCAGGTTCGTAATGTTGATGTATAAGCCCCAACGCTTGGCATCACCAGCCAGCACATCAATAACCGCATTAATTTTTCTCTCATTAGTCCATGATCTGGGTAAAACTCTTTCACAATTTTTAATGAAATCCGTCGCGTGTATACCGCCTTTTTTCAAGGGGTCGAACCGCTCCTCTTTCATCAACAATTCCGAACTATGTGCACAGATTGGCACATAGCTCTGTTTTTCGTCAAGTTTCTTTTCTAATTCCGACACTCTCGTAATTACTTGGTTAGTGGTTGTCGCAAGTGTTTCTACCTATCGATGTATTCGTTCGATAGCATAGTTTTCCCTAGGCCAGACCCAGCGTATAAATACAAATAGTATTCACAAAACAAACCAACATAAATGCATAAATACATTTATACAAACAGTAAAACAATTACAATATATAAAGAGACGGAAATGTCATATCTTCAGGTGACAAAACAAGGAAAAATATTTGCAGTGCAATAGATGGAAATAGGAGGATATGCATTTCCGGCGTTACAGCCTCTCCCCGATGCTATTCGATCTGTATATTAAGCAAGCAATAAAGGAAACAAAAGAAAAGTTGGGAGTAGATTTTAAAATCCATGGAGACGAAATAAAAACTTTGAGGTTTGCCGATGACATTGTAATTCTGTCAGAGAGAGCAAAGGACTTGGAAGAGCAGTTCATGGAATGGTCAGTGTCTTGAAAGGAGGATATAAGATGAACATCAACAAAAGAAAAACGAGGATAATGGAATGTAGTCGCATAAAGTCGGGTGATGCTGAGGGAATTACACTCCTGGAAATTGAAATAAGAACACCGTGAATTCATTGTCCCAGGAAGGGGAAACTTTATTGACACATTCCTGGGGTCAGATACATCACATGATCACACTGACAGAACCACAGGCACATAGACACAGGCAACAGAGCATGCACAATGTGGGCACTAGTACAGTGTATATCCACCTTTCGCAGCAATGCAGGCTGCTATTCTCCCATGGAGACGATCGTAGAGATGCTGGATGTAGTCCTGTGGAACGGCTTGCCATGCCATTTCCACCTGGCGCCTCAGTTGGACCAGCGTTCGTGCTGGACGTGCAGACCGCGTGAGACGACGCTTCATCCAGTCCCAAACATGCTCAATAGGGGACAGATCCGGAGACCTTGCTGGCCAGGGTAGTTGACTTACACCTTCTAGAGCACGTTGGGTGGCACGGGATACATGCGGACGTGCATTGTCCTGTTGGAACAGCAAGTTCCCTTGCCGGTCTAGGAATGGTAGTCCGTCAACTGCACATACGGTTCACGTCCACGCTGTCGCGGCATGCTACCAGTGTTAAAGACTGCGATGGCCGGCCGAAGTGGCCGTGCTGTTAAAGGCGCTGCAGTCTGGAACCGCAAGACCGCTACGGTCGCAGGTTCGAATCCTGCCTCGGGCATGGATGTTTGTGATGTCCTTAGGTTAGTTAGGTTTAACTAGTTCTAAGTTCTAGGGGACTAATGACCTCAGCAGTTGAGTCCCATAGTGCTCAGAGCCATTTGAACCATTTTTAGACTGCGATGGAGCTCCGTATGCCACAGCAAACTGGCTGACACTGACGGCGGCGGTGCACAAATGCTGCGCAGCTAGCGCCATTCGACGGCCAACACCGCGGTTCCTGGTGTGTCCGCTGTGCCGTGCGTGTGATCATTGCTTCTACAGCCCTCTCGCAGTGTCCGGAGCAAGTATGGTGGGTCTGACACACCGTTGTCAATGTGTTCTTTTTTCCATTTCCAGGAGTGTAGATTAGGAAACGAGACACTTAAAGTAGTAAAGGAGTTTTGCTATTTGGGGAGCAGAATAACTGATGATGATCAAGTAGAGAGGATATAAAATGTAGACTGGCAGTGGTAAGGTAATCGTTTCTGAAGAAGAAAAATTTGTTTACATCGAGTATAGATTTAAATGTCAGGAAGTTGTTTCTGAAAGTATTTGCATGGAGTGTAGCCATGTATGTATGTGAAACGTGGACGATAAATAGTTTAGACAAGAAAAGAACAGAAGCTTTCGAAATGTGGTGCTACAGAAGAATGCTGAAGATTAGATGGGTAGATCACATAACTAATGAGGAGGTATTGAATAGAATTGGGGAGAAGAGGAGCCTGTGGCACAACTTGACCAGAAGAAGGGATCGGTTGGTAGGACACGTTCTGAGATATCGAGGGATCACCAATTTAATATTGGAGGGCAACGTGGAGCGTAAAAATCGTAGAGGCGGACCAACAGATGAATACACTAAGCAGATTCAGAAGAATGGATGCTGCAGTAGGTACTGGGATATGAAGAAGCTTGCACTGGATAGAGTAGAATGTAGAGCTGCATGTAACCAGTCTCAGGACTGAAGAGCAGAGCAACAACAACAACATTATTCTTATGTGTATTCTTTCTTTTGTCACTATGATCTTTGTCGTACTTGTAACTCTGATTTTTGGGCGCGTAGGCGGTTATTAAAAAGTCAGGTCTTAGTCGTCATGTTGAAAAGACGTATATTGCAGTCAGTTTATAAAATTTGAACTTTAACAGAGAGGAAGATATTTTCAAGTATGTTTTAAAATGTGATGTTTTGTGTGTTATGTGATACTGCAACAAAAATAATAAAAAAAGAAGTGTAACTTAAATTCGAAGTGCTGATTAATTTTTTACATCACCATTGTGCTAACTTTCAAAGGTTTAATCTTCAAGAATGGTTTGTGAAACACATCTATAAAACTTTTGAATATTGCAGAATAGCACCTAGGCCTCTTTGCATCCGTGCTTGGAATCATCACTACCTAGATTTTCGACGATAGAGCCATGAATTTACAACGAGACCATCGTGGGAGACACGAAAATATGAGTGCCTAGTTTATCCATTATTTCATGAAATGACTTTATTAACTGTGCTCTAATGACACCTGCCACATAATATAACTTTGTTGCTGCCCGAAAATGCAGTATTTAGCAGCGTGAGCAACACCACAATCACAATTAATTTTTGACCTTTCTTGTGGTAGGGTTGTTTGAACGTACACTGCGACCAGGTGTCGCGGATACAGGCGTCGCTACAGAAGCTGAGCGGAACACAGTTATAACAGCTATGGCACAAAAGTCGAAATAAAGGCGGCTATCAGATGAACAAACGTGAGACTAGGGCAATGAAACGTAGTCGAGCAAAATCAGGTGATGTTGAAGAATGTAGGTTAGGAAATGCAACACTAAAAGAGATATACGAATTTTGGTATTTGGGCAACAAGCGAAAGTGACTATGGCCGAAACAGATAGTTGCAAAATACACAGTGGCAAAAGCAACAAAAGAATTTCTGAAAAAGGTAAATTTATTATATTCAAATACAAATGTTTATGTTATTAAGTCTTTTATGGAAGTACTTTTTTTTAAATTTCTTTATTCATAACGATGTTCATCACAAATCCAAACTCACCAACTAATTAATTAGTGGGGCCTACAATTTACTACAGTGTCACATGCAGCATAATACACAGTAGTGTTTCTTAATTCTAATGTGCAAGCTGACTACAAGTCATTATTACTATTTCACTGCACTTCACTACCGCAGAGATACAAATGTGCCAGCACAAATATAATCCTACTTTAGTGGCCGTGTCCATCGAGCTAATCCCAGTGAGCATGCCTCTGGCACTGGGCAGGGACAAGAAACTGCCATCGCTGCAGGATCCGGAAATGTTAGTTTCAAAATAATCTGTTTCTACTACACTACATCTATGACTACTTATCTTAACAACCTAGTGCAGGGCCCTTTGCAGGGTGTACACGCGGACAAGGAAAAAAAATTCCCGGATTTTTCCCGGATTTCCCGTTAAAAATACACTTTCTCCCAGGTGAAAATACACTTTTTCTGTGTTAAGTGACAGTATACTCTTCCTCGCCACTGGAAAACTCATCAATCCTCTGAATGTTTATGGTTTTATATACCAGAGTAGAATTTCCCAGCACTTTAGAAAACGAAACTCACCGGGGGGAAGGGGGAGGGGGTGAACACGTTTTCAAAGACCTTTGATGTGCAGCAACATGTACGCTGCATATTTTCGTATTACAAAGGTGTAAATTTGAATTCCAACAATCACCGCATGTCACTTTCCGAAGCATTGAAATCGAGATTGCGATGTGCTTTTGTAAACCAGTCATAGCTCACGTCATGTGATCTCGCCAGCTGATGACAGCATAACACATGTGATGCAGTCAGTCAATAGCAAGATCACTCTTCAGTAGCACAAACACACATATAAGGAGCATACATAGCATTCACATAAAAAGATTAAAAAGCTGGAAGAGAAACTAAGCTTCCACATACTATGTTAATCTTCTTTACATGTTACATTTTAAGATACATCACACAAATGTGCCAGTAAATTTTTAGTAACGATGTAAGTGTCTGATCTTCTGGGCTCTAAATTATTCTAAATGGTCGTCCTTAAAGAGTTGATTTTTCAATGAGAGTTAATCGCTTTGTGATTTAAGAAATTCATCGTACATTCACGCACATAGTTCATCTTGTGTAAACGGAAATTTTCTTTGAATGTAACGCTTTTCAAACCACCAATCACAACATTTTCCCGCGACCTGTTAGAAATAGGTTCGTTTCAGCAGTTGCCGGAGAGCGCCAGATACCAGGCCTCACCACACTTGCGCAGCTACTATTTCGCAGGAAACCCGATGTTCCTACGTGTAAAACATTAAAAGATCTTACATTATGACATAAAAGAATCAAGACACCAGAGGATACTTCAAGAGCATCGGAATTTCGTGAACCATACTAAAATGCATAATTTGGCTTAAAGTGCACATTCGTATGTCCAGATTCGGATGCAAATGTTCTTGGAATACCAGTACTGTATTATCTCATGTTTGTTCTTTATTATGGAATAATGCCATACGTGCACTTGAAATTCAGCGAACAGTTGAAACTAGCCAATAGCACACTTTGTTTCAAATAAATTGACTGCCTCAGCGGAAAGGTTTAATAAAAGCCAAATCTCTTTAGCAAACCGACAAAAATAACTTCATTGTTCTGCAGGGTGATTAATGCTTGACTGTCAGAAAGGTGAAAATAAAATCTGAAACTAATAACATTTTTTAGCCTTCCATAATTATGTGAACGTATTTTAATTCAGTTGCTAGCCCTCGGCCACAAAAATCCGTTTTGTTTTCATTTAACGTGAGATCAAGAAACAAGGATGAAACAATAAAACCACTGAACGTAAACACAGGTCACGTGCAGATGGCCCACCTCCCCATCACAACTCAGACTGCTCTGTGCATCACCCCCGGATCTACGATATTTCCGAACCGGGACAAGACTAGACAGTGGCACCCCGCCACACTTCTGTAACCAGAAGCCACTGCGCATGCCCAAGAGCCCGCCCGCAACTGCTCAAGCCAATCTAATTTAAACAGTTATCACGTCACGCTCATTGGAGGAAATTTGTTGTTATGAAGCATTGCATAGTCTTTCTAAAACCTTTGACACACTTTGCTGTTGGCAGACGCTCGTCTGAGCACTGTGTTTTGTTGGCGCCTTTCCTTTGCAACTTAAGTTTCATTTCCGTTTTCTTTTTTTTCTCTCGTTCATGTTTTGTTGCTGCAGAATTATTCTGCAGTAGCGGGATAGACCAATATCCTTTGTTAGAGTATGGTTCTTATCAGCCATAATCACAAAAATTTAACTGAAGACTACAACAATGAAAAATTCTTAGGATTCTAAACAATTCCCGGGTTTTTCCCGGTTTTCTCCCGGATGGAAAAATTCCCGGGTTTTTCTCGGATCTCCCGGTTGTCCCGTGTCGTTTACAACCTGCCTTTGGTGTGAGACGCACATCTCTGTGGAAGTATTTGACTCGAGCGTAACCTTTTATGTAAGTTCTCTTACGTGGCAGGCAAAATACGAGGGCTACACGGAAAGTAAGTTCCGATCGCTATCGAAATGCAAACAACTGTGAAAATCCGATGAAGTTTCGCGAAGATGTCTTGGGTGGTGTCTCTAGCATGCCCATCGTTCACGGTACGTCGATATTTTCAGTTCTGAGCGTACAGTGAGCACGCAAAGATGCCTAGAAGATAGTGTCTTCCGCCTGGTGAGAGATTTCGCCTCATGTCATGCAGCCCATGCAACGTAGCAGTTACGCGTTTCGTTCTTCATCACAACTCTCCGCCGCACTGTGCAGGGGCAATGAAGATACTCCTGTAGTGTTTCCGACGGGAAGTGTTTAATCACTCACAGCACCGACCTTAACTGGCTCCTTCTAAGTTACATCCCTGCACACATGAACCGTCGACTATGTAGACAACATTTTGACACAACAACGAGCTGTAGACTAGCGTAAAGAATTGGCGGGAGGCACGGGCGGCTGCCTTCTATCGCGAATTTATTGGAAAGTTGGGACAACGCTACGACAAATGTCTAAATCGGAGAGAAGCAGCTGTAGAGAAGTAGCTGTAAGATGTAGCTAACTACTGCAAATGAAACATTTTAATTTTCATAGTTGTTTCCATTTCGCGACCGACAGAAACTTATTTTCCGAATAGCCCTCGTGATGTTCAGTCCCAATGGGGCACTGTTAAGTGGGGCGTTCCCCAAGGGTCGGTGCTGGGGCCACTGCTGTTTCTCATTTATATAAATGATATGCCTTCTAGTATTACAGGTGATTCAAAAATATTTCTGTTTGCTGATGACACCAGCTTGATAGTGAAGGATCTTGTGTGTAATATTGAAACAGTATCAAATAACGAAGTCCATGAAATAAGTTCGTGGCTTTTGGAAAATAATTTGATGCTAAATCACAGTAAGACTCAGTTTTTACAGTTTCTAACACACAATTCAACAAGAACCGATATTTTGATGAGGGCATATTATAAGCGAGACGGAACAGTTCAAGTTCCTAGGAGTTTGGATAGATAGTAAGCTGTTGTGGAAAGCCCATGTTCAGGATCTTGTTCAGAAACTAAATGCTGCTTTATTTACCATTAGAACAGTATCTGAAATAAGTGACATTTCAACACGAAAAGTAGTCTACTTCGCATATTTCCATACGCTTATGTCGTATGGTATTATTTTTTGGGGTAATTCTTCTGATTCAAAAAGGGTATTTTTGGCTCAAAAACGGGCTGTTCGAGCTATATGTGGTGTAAGTTCGAGAACCTCTTGTCGACCACTATTCAATAGTCTGGGAATTCTGACATTGCCCTCACAGTACATATTGTCTTTAATGTCGTTTGTTGTTAGCAATATTAGCCTATTCCCAAGGGTTAGCAGCTTTCACTCAGTTAATACTAGGCAGAAATCCAATCTGCATGTGGAATGCACTTCCTTGACTCTTGTGCAGAAAGGAGAGCAGTATTCTGCTGCATCCATTTTCAATAAGCTACCACAAGAACTCAAAAATCTTAGCAGTAGCCCAAACACTTTTAAGTCTAAACCGAAGAGTTTCCTCATGGCTCACTCCTTCTATTCTGTCGAGGAGCTCCTGGAAGAGCTAAAAAATTAAGCAAATTCCAGTGTTACATTGTTGATTTTCTTTATTTAAACTTACGACTTGTCACCTGAATATGTTTTTTTTTTATATTTCATTTTATCTGTTTCTAATATCGTGTTAAAATTTCATGTATTGACTCGTTCCGTGACCATGGAGACTTCTCCTTAATTTGGTCCCACGGAACAATAAATAAATAAATAAATAAATAAATAAAATGGCATGGAATGAAATAAGTATTTTCTGATGCATAACGGCGCAAGTTGTTCGAGAACACGTATCCTGACTGGCCGAACCAGGCCTCATCCGAACAAATGGAAAGCTAAGTATTCAAAATACCCGATTTCACTTCACTCAGAAACCACCGATAGAACAGAATACGTGGAAGTTCGTCTGCGCTCTTTAAATCTTGCACAACAGTAAATCTGTAAGGATAAAGATCGTTTTTGATGATGTTCCGACGCGGCGATCTCTGTGTTCCCATTTGCACGTATAAACGGAGTTGAGATTTAGTTTTACTTTGTTCCACGCTTTCCTTCATTCGAACAATGCTTTCTGATTTTAGGAATCTTTTCCGATAGTTACGGTCTTTTTCGCTACAGGATCTGCTCCGCTCCATTTTTCGATCTTGTTTTGCACTGCAGACTTTGCTGGAGGTTTTTTCGAAACATTTCCAGTCTGAAACTATATCACAAACAGTTCCGTAAACATTTTCCACGAATAATGCTCAGTATAACATACGAAAATGACCGCAGCCAGTTTTATTGTAAGCACTATTTTGTGTTGCATCCAACTTACCACGTCTGCTCATCTCATTTACTCAATCATAATGACACAGCGAAGTACTCTGTAAAATTATACAGGAGATGTGCATTAATAGACACGTGACAGCAACCAATTGAGGCAACGAAATTATGGTTTACAGCATTTTCTGTGATGGCGGTCCTACTGCCAATTCCGGACGAATTTTAGTATGCTCGCCGTACATAACCTGCAGCGACCGGCGGAAGGTATCCTTTTGTTCTTTTCCAGAGAAATTGATTTCTTCGTCTTTCTAGCAACTTAAAAAATAATAATATGTAGTAAGTTATTAATCAACAAAGTACACACAGAAATATTTTGAAACTCCTGTAAAAGCAAATATATTAAAATGCATGAGCACGCCCCCGTCTGCGTCCGCTCAGTTCAACATCCCCCACGAGAAGATAAAACTTCATCTGCCGCTGTATTTTGCTTTATTTTAAGACAACCGAAAACATGGCGGCAGCAGAGATAAAACTACTCAAGTGAGAGCCTAATTGATAATATAGGATGTCTGACGAGAAAAATAAAAGCGGAAATGTTATAAAAACTATGAAATAAAAAGAGTTATGTCGCAACCGGCGGATCGTGGTATGTCACAAAGTGGAACGAAGGCGACAATAAAGACTTAAGGCAGAAGAGAATACATGCTTCTGAAATGTGGTGCTACGGAAGTATACAGAAGGTTACATGGTTAGACGGGATAACTAACGAAGAGATGGCGAAACGATATGGAGAGGAACTAAATTTATGGTACATGCATGAATAAAAGGAAGGATGGGTTGACAGCACACATTCTGAGTCAAGAAAGCTTCTCAATTTGGCAACGGACCGAAGGGGGGAGGGATTTTAGATAAGAACCAACAATCCACAAAAGCAAGGAGGTTCACATGGATGAAGACTGCAAAAGTTACGCAGAGGTGAAACGGCATGCACAAGATACTTGTGTAGACAACTGAATTGAACCAGTCTTTGGACTGAAGACCATCACAAGACAACAGCATAAAGAAAGTATTAAATGAACAACCTCATCTCGTTCACGATGGACTGTGGTTTGGCAACTACGACTGTTTACGATTAAATAAGCTAACCGTGAACTAACTTTTTTTTTCACTGAATCGAAAGACTGTATAGGAAGACGTCCGATTACGGCGATTCAGAACGAATTATCTCTGTCAGAAATGTTAAAAGAAAATTGTCACTGACCAGTCACCAGAGGAAGATTTCTTGTGGTACTTAAAACATTCAGTAGCAAATTCAAGTCAAATGAAAGTACTGAAGAATACGTGGAAACCAAAAGTATGATCACAAATTTGTTTTATTCAATCACCGGCTTAAATCGTTAGGGCAGCCATCAGATTTATCTGTCTCGTTAAACTTAATAAAAGAGGCTAGTAAGATTTATATCCGTGACTGACATCGTCACGTAATATAAACTCATGAGAATATTATTACTATCAGTTTGACCTGTCTCTGTATCTACATTACACTCATAGCTCGTCGTTGACACACTGGCTGCGTGTTACGGATGATGATGATGATGATGATGATAATGATGATCATAACCATCGAAACCAGTCATTGAATAAAATAAATTTGCGATCATAGACCGTTCTTGTTTCCACATAGACTCAAATACTGGATCACAGTTGCCTTCAAGGTGACCATGACGGTCCTCATCAAGAATATATTAAAGTCAAAACCCCAGAATTCATGACAATTTCCACACTGGCACCATTGACAGGAAATTAAAACCATATTCAACATTATGCTTTGGTATAGAGAGAAGTGCTCGTATTAAGAAGGGTGTAAGACAAGGCTGTAGCCTTTCGCCCCTACTCTTCAATCTGTACATCGAGGAAGCAATGATGGAAATAAAAGAAAGGTTCAGAAGTGGAATTAAAATACAAGGTGAAAGGATATCAATGATACGATTCGCTGATGACATTGCTATCCTAAGTGAAAGTGAAGAAGAATTAAATGATCTGCTGGACGGAATGAACAGTCTAATGAGTACACAGTATGGTTTGAGAGTAAATCGGAGAAAGACGAAGGTAATGAGAAGTAGTAGAAATGAGAACAGCGAGAAACTTAACATCAGGATTGATGGTCACGAAGTCAATGAAGTTAAGGAATTCTGCTACCTAGGCAGTAAAATAACCAATGACGGACGGAGCAAGGAGGACGTCAAAAGCAGACTCGCTATGGCAAAAAAGGCATTTCTGGCCAAGATAGGTCTACTAATATCAAATACCGGCCTTAATTTGAGGAAGAAATTTCTGAGGATGTACGTCTGGAGTATAGCACTGTATGGTAGTGAAACATGGACTGTGGGAAAACCGGAACAGAAGAGAATCGAAGCATTTCAGATGTGGTTCTATAGACGAATGTTGAAAATTAGTTGGACTGATAAGGTAAGGAATGAGGAGGTTCTACGCAGAATCGGAGAGGAAAGGAATATGCGGAAAACACTGATAAGGAGAAGGGATAGGGTGATAGGACATCTGCTAAGACATGAGGGAATGACTTCCATGGTACTAGAGGGAGCTGTAGAGGGCAAAAACTGTAGAGGAAGACAGAGATTGGAATACGTCAAGCAAATAACTGAGGACGTAGGTTGCAAGTGCTACTCTGAGATGAAAGGGTTAGCACAGGTCAGGAAAGGAATTCGTGGTGGGCCGCATCAGACTAGTCAGTAGACTGATGACAAAAAAAAAAAAAAAAAAAAATAGAGAGAGAGAAAACCGGTAGTGCAATTTTAAAGACAAATGCAAATGTGTTATCTCGCATTTTACTGTGCCAAAATGACTTTTACTGCAGGGAAAGATGACAGTCCTGATAATAGTTGAACGTGAATATTTAATTAAACACCGCTGTATACTTCTTATTGAATAGTTCGTAATGGAATGGTTACTGTGCTGAAAGTCAATGTTAACGAAAATCATTTTTCATCAACACGAATTATTCACAAATTTTCTGTCTTCAAAATGTAGTCAGTTATCTTGTCACCATAATTGACATTTGCAACACAGCGACTAGTCTTCTCAGGGAATTCTAGTTTTGATCACTTCACATGCAGATTATTGCGATAAACTTTCTCTGAAAGTTGTTTCCTTTAAACTTTCTTGTTTTATACGTTGTACACCCTCATCAACCGTCATCTATTACACACTTGAACTTGTTAAAGCTGTTGCACTTCGCGTGAAAAGACTTTTCTGCTTGCTCCCCCGCTAGTTGTCGTTCTTTAGAAAACGTTAAAAAAATACTGCGGCACTGTTTTGAGGTAACGGAAGCATAATTTGTTGGAGATCGTGATCTTTCATTTTGCGCTATCTGGTTTTCATTAGAAGTTTCTGTGGATTGCACTTTAGATGCTGCAGCCTGAATGGGCAGCAATCCTGGCAACAGCCCGCATCTCGTGGTCGTGCGGTAGCGTTCTCGCTTCCCACGCCCGGGTTCCCGGGTTCGATTCCCGGCGGGGTCAGGGATATTCTCTGCCTCGTGATGGCTGGGTGTTGCGTGCTGTCCTTAGGTTAGTTAGGTTTAAGTAGTTCTCAGTTCTAGGGGACTTATGACCACAGCAGTTGAGTCCCATAGTGCTCAGAGCCATTTGAACAATTTGAATCCTGGCAACAACACCATGTGTGGATTTCACATAAACGTTAGACGCGATCTCTCAGATTTAGAACCTGTTAAGTGCATAACTGACTATAGGTGCTTTCAGACATGCACTGCTCACAAGGCGAACTCCCCATCGCACCCCCTCAGATTTAGTGGTAAGATGACCAGTCAGACAGCCGGTCAAAAACTGAACTCAGGTCAAACATGCAGACAGAAAGAGGGTGTACTGAACTGTGGAAAACAGAAGTTAAATAGAAACAGTACACGGCCCAAGATCAACATGCGCAACATAGAGCGACTCTGAATAACCGTGGTCTCGTGCTCATTATAGGGAAGCAGCCTACTCACGCCTTATAAAATTCTCATCAGTCGGTCCATTGTGTGCCAGCCTAGCTCTGACGTCATAAATGTTGCGCAATACTTTAAAAATCAAGTAAATAACCTGAAACGTTTCTACCATGTCAGGAGTAATACTAAGTCAATATGTGTTGAGTATCAGTTCAATAACATTAACCATTTTCAAAATTTGGACGTTTTTCTGTAAAAATCATTGGCGCAACAGAAAAGAGCTAGAGACTTAAAAATTCATATTTAGATTCCTTTTTCATAATAATTTAGTAGAAACAGTCTTCTGGATCTCAAAAATTAAGATTTTAGTTGAAATTCAATATTTTTTGTTTTTTTTTTCTTAAAAATTAAGGAAGCAAGATAGATTAAGTAGGCTAATAAATAAGGCTAGGATGTTTAAAGTTAAGTAGAATGGAGATCCGCTATAATGATAAAGATGTGAGAAGTTTCGACTCAATAACTACAAAACTATAGCGATAGCGTATCTCCAAAGGGCAAGTTCAGAGCTCGTCTACTGCGTGTAGTGTAATTAAATTAATTCTCTCGCCTAAAATAATTGACTTAGCCACATCAGCCTTTTATTATGATTACTTACGTGTGTGCTCATTGCGCATTTAAATTAAGAGCTTCATCTGCCATCAGCAAAGGAAGCGATGATTTATTCAATAACTTAAAGTGGTGCATTACTAGCCCAGCGGCTAGTTGGGAGAGCCGATTTGATCAGGCGTTCCTTTAGCCGTCCGCACCGCGGCTTTAATATAAGAACGCTGCGCGAGGAAGGAAGGCCCCAGTTCTCTCCAGACGCTGAATAGCACACCATTTGTGTCGGGAGTCGCGTCGCGTCAGTATCATTGCTATAAACAGCCTCGGATGCCGTAATAAGTAACTCGGCATACGCGTAACCATGAAATAATTTTCGAGTGAAGTGTTAATTCTGGGATGACTTTAATAATCTATCTTCAGTTTGCGAATGTCGTATTTTCACGTGCCGCCGCGGGTCAGACATTCTACCATTATTTAGCGTGGCGTTTGATGAACATTATCATCAAATTATGGCGAGCATTCACTTATACATTTAATTTGAACAGTTACAGTTGTATCAGCGCATTAGACTCTGAACTGCTCTGGTAGTTGGATTGTGTGGAATCTTTTTTTTCATCTGTGACTTTCAGAATATATCGAACGTTTTTTTTTTCTTGGTCGTTTTTGATTATGAATCCCCGACAATCTCCTAATTCCTCAGAGCTATAAGCTGTAGCTATAAGTGTATTTCTCAGATGAAGTGGGCACTAGGAATTCTAATTACAGGCTTCACATTTTGCTAATCACTTTCTGGTTGCCAATATTGTAGTTAGAGAGCCAGTGTGGAGAACGGCAAAAGACAGCATAAATAATAGGAACATTAAATAATAAACCAATTAATTCCACCCTCCGCCCCACATATGGTTAAACGACAGGGAAATGCATCTTTTCTACATAACATTCCATTTATATAACAATTAATTCCACCCGCCGCCCCACATCATGTGGTCACAGTTTTGGACTGCGGAGGCGGAGAGCCGGTTTAAAACGTCCGTCGCTTCCTACACCTTTTTTTTCACAAAATTATGAACTGTCCGTCCGGTCACTGACGTTTCTGTTCGTCGTATGCTGTGTGTGTGTGTGTGTGTGTGTGTGGTGTGTGTGTGTGTGTGTGTGTGTGTCGTGGTGTTACATCCAATATGCAACAGCGACGTGTATCGAAGGGACCCTCACACGTACGTACCTCCTATTTGCTCTATACAAGTACCACATGTTACGCCTCTTGCGTCCCGTTTTGGAAGATTTGATGCTTGTGTTCCTTCGTTGTAACATAGTTCGCACCCGCTTATTTGTTGTTTCCATTTCTGTGAGAGTTCTGTGAGGCATCTCGGCTGCTCTCGCTGTTCATCACATTTACTTGTGACGGCAATACATTCTTACCACGTGACTAGTATATTAAACCAATGTACAGTATGGAGATTTGGACACTGTCCAACAACACCGTGAACACACAACAACAACGCCGTGGTTCTTGCGAGTCGCTCGATGTAGCAGATCTTGAACCTGGGCCTTTTACTATTTCTATTTTGCTTATTTTTCACAGTTTAGTACACCTTCTTCTTGTTTTCATGTTTGACCTGTGCTCAGTTTTTGACGGGCTATTCACACTCGGCCACGTTACCACTATCCCTTGCCGGCCAGAGTGGCCGAGCGGTTAAAGGCGCTACAGTCTGGAACCGCACGACCGCTACGATCGCAGGTTCGAATCCTGCCTCGGGCATGGATGTGTGTGATGTCCTTAGGTTAGTTAGGTTTAAGTAGTTCTAAGTTCTAGGGGACTTATGACCACAGCAGTTGAGTCCCATAGTGCTCAGAGCCAGTTTTTGAACCACTATCCCTTGGCGACAGGGGGGGAGGGGAGGTGAGAAGGGGGGTTTCTCTTGTCAGCAATAGATGAACTCGCCAACTTGCTCCAGACGATTACTTTAAAAGTCTTTGATTTTTGGAGTAGGATTAATAAGAACAAAACTGGTGACCTTAAAATGCGTATTGTTTACTATAGTTATTAACAGCAGATAATTGTAAAATCTTAACAGTTATTTCACAAAAGTTTTATGTTGAAGACCGCGAAAATTGTAACAGGTCTGGCAATATATAAAATAATTACACTGAAGCGCCAAAGAACCTGGCATACGCGTGCGTATTCAAATACAGATATGTGTTAACAGGCAAAATATGGCAATGCGGTCGGCAACGCATATATAAGACAACAAGCGTCCGGCGCAGTTGTCAGATCGGTTACTGCTGCTACAATGGCAGGTTATCAAGATTTAGGCGAGTTTCAACGTACTGTTATAGTCGGTGCACGAGCGATGAGACACAGTATTTCCGAGGTCGCGATGAAGTGAGGATTTTCCCTTACGACCCTTTCAATAGTGTACCGTGAATATCAGGAATCCGGTAAAATCTCCGATACCGTTCCGGCCGAAAAAAGATCCTTCAAGACCGGGGACAACGACGACTGAAGAGGATCGTTCAACGTGACAGAAGTGCAACCCTTCCACAAAATACTACAGATTTCAGTGGTGGGCCATCAACAAGTGTCAGCGTGCGTAGCATAACGAAACATCATCGAAATGGGTTTCCGGAGGCAAAGGCCCACTCGTGTACCCTTGATGACTGCACCACACAAAGCTTTACGCCTCACCTGGGCCCGTCAACACCGACACTGGACTGTTGATGACTGGAAACATGTTGCCTGGTCGGATGAGTCTCGTTCCAAATTGTATCGAGCGGACGGACGTGTGCGGGTATGGAGACAACCTCATGATCCATTGACCCTGCATGTTAGCAGGGGACTGTTCAAGCTGGTTGAGGCTCTGTAATGATGTGGGATGTGTGCAGTTGGAGATATATGGAACCCCTGCTACGTCTAGACACGGCTCTGACAAGTGACACGAACGTAAGCATGGTGTCTGATCAATTGCATCCATTCATGTGTCCTACGGACAGCCCTGGAGGACTCATGGTGTCAGTTCCCTCCAGTACTACTTCAGACATTAGCCGAGTCCATGCCACGGCTTTTTTCGGCATTTCAGCGTGCTCGCGGAGGCCGTACACGATATTAAGCAGGTGTGCCAGTTGCTTTGGCTGTTCAATGTAGTGTCGCAAATATTCCGCCTTCGACAGGTGTAAAGAGCGGCGCACTGACTGCACCAGCCAGTTCTTTCGGCTTCGAGAGTCCTCCAGGCTTCTGGGCGGATACTGTTCTCCTCGCTGTCTCAGAACACTCTCGAAGCCAATCGTGCGGGCCAACGTCGCTGTTCTAGGTTTTCAGCGTTGCTTTCTTCTGTGAGGACACATTGTGTCAGGGGTATACTTTTCTGTGCCTGCGATAGACGTAATCAAGACGGTATTCTCGGGACTCGGATTATTTTCCTCCAAGCGTATATTTTACGAAGCTCCTAGTGGTTTTAATAAACACTAGAAACAGACAGGTCACTGTAGATAGCATCTGTGTCAAGCATCTGTACCATTACCTAGTGAGACGCTGTATTTTGTGTCTTTTGTTGCAGGCCGGAGTGGCCTAGCGGTTCTGGGCGCTACAGTCGCAGGTTCGAATCCTGCCTCGGGCATCGATGTGTGTGATGTCCTTAGGTTAGTTAGGTTTAAGTAGTTCTAAGTTCTAGGGGACTGATGACCTCAGAAGTTAAGTCCCATATTGCTCAGAGCCATTTGAACCATTTTGTCTTGTGTTCTTACTGCCGAAGCGGACGTATTTCGTGGCCAGTAAACTTGTTAAAACATTGATCACTATTTTCCCTGTGTCCCCGTATGGGACAATTCACCTAACGTCCATGATTCACTTCCATACAGTGCTGCGCTCAAAACTTACGTCTTAGAAATTTCTTCCTCATATTGAGGTCTACGCTTGATATTAGCAGACTTCTTTTGGCGAGACGTGCGCTGTTTGCCTGTGCTAGTCTGATTTCTACGCCCTTCTAGCTACGTCCATCATGTCTCATTTTGCTTCGAAGGTAGCAGAATTGTTTCACTTCGGCTCACACATATCCTCCAATTCTGATATTGCGTATTACCCGTCTTCCCCTGTGGATTACACTTATTTTCTTGAGAACTGTGGACGTTTCCCACCAATTTACATTGCCGAACACTTTTTCTGGTTCAACGGAACCTGTGAACGTCTCTTGACTTTTCTTAAGTCCTACCGTTATCAAGCGCGTCAGAACTGCCTCGCTGATGCCTTTACCTTTCCTAAAGCCAAAGTGGTTGACATATAACAGACCCTGAATTTTGTTTTCCATTCTTCTGTTTACTGTTTTCTGCAGCAACTTGGATGCATGAGATGCGAAACTGATTGTACGATAGTTCTCGCACTTACCTGTTTTTTTTTTTTCTATGTTCCGGATTGTGTGTATAACGGTTTTCCGACAGTTGGATGGTATGTCTTCAGGCTCATAGATTCTACGCACCAACTTGAACAGTCGTTCGGTCGCCAGTTCCCCCCAAAGATTTTAAAAATTCCGAAGGATTGTTATCTACGCTTTCCGTCTTATTTGATCGCAAGTGTTCCGAACCTCTGTTAAACACTGACTCTATTATTGGATTGTCCATGTCTTCCCTATCGACTGTTATGTCGTCCGTTAGTCCCCCTCGTATAGATTTAACGCATCAAGTTATTACCAGATGACATTCGTTTCAGTGAGGTACGTAGCTATCTAGTACGCTGGCTGTAGGATGGCTATGTTTTTTTTTTTTCGCTTTGGTCACAGCACAGCTGACGCTGCCTGCCGTGAGAACTGCATTGCGTAACATTCAGTCGATACGAAGATACATACCCTCTACGAATCTTAATAATCCACATTAGTTATTACCCTATTTTGATAATGGGATGACGCTGTCAAAACTTCAGAATTTTATTTATTATAGTTCTGGAGATAAAGAGAATTACCTAAAACTCCTAAAACTTACGCTTGTTCTTTCAAACGAAGTTAGGAATAATAACAGACTGACTTTCATTATCACTTGAAGCCATTCCAAAGTTATCAGTGCATAAAAATCAATTAATTAGAATTTTCTTTTTAATACTTTAGTGACTGTGCATTACGTAATACAAAAATCAGTCAAAATTATTATTTGATTATATTTTGCCGTGTGAGTGCGTGAGAATGATTGAGAGAGTGTATGTGGGCCATTCATTTCAATTTAATATTTCATTTTACATAAAAACTTGTACAAACGAACCGTAGGAAAGTTATGTTGCAACCACGATTCCGGTGACGCATGTCTGTGTGAGCATGCTTTTGTATAAAAGCAGCCAGAATGGAAGTTAGAGGCGGAATAAGTTTATTTATCAATTTGAAGAATATTTCTCAGTTCATTTATTTTGATTAAACAAAATAAAAGAATTTGAAGTTTTGCTGACATAATTACTAATCAAATTAGTGATTGGATAAGGCAATATTCGCCGCGAGAATGATCTGGAAGGAACGTTCTGATTGGTCGTTTAGATCAACAGCCAATCAGAATTAAGCTGTTCCCGCGCGGATAGAGAAGTCGGCATGTGGGAGCGTACCTCCTTACAAATTCTCTGTAACATGAGAGAATAGAGAGCTAATTTCAGTTCGAACATATCGTGACTGAAGCGACTGGAGTTACGAACATTTTAATGAAATTACAATGAAATGAACACCCTTAGCTACTTACAGGCGTTGAAACACGTCAACGAGGACAGATGAAAATGTTGTGTCTAGACAAGACAGTCTAGACACAATGCGAGGAAGCCGAAAGGCACGCGCTTAAACTCACGCAGGCTGGCGTGAGGTCTGAAACAGGATACGTAATGAATGCTATAAAGAAAAGTACGTAGCTTCTGGAATACTTAACTTTAATTCACATTTGTAGAACATCGCTCTTGATGATACATTAATAGATTCTCAATATCTATACTGGTAATGGCGCCTTGCTAGGTCGTAATAAATGAAGCTGAAGGCTATGCTACTATCGTCTCGGCAAATGAGAGAGTAATTCTCAGTGAACCATGGCTAGCAACGTCGGCTGTACAACTGGGGCGAGTGCTAATACGTCTCTCTAGACCTGCCGTGTGACGGCGCTCGATCTGCAATTACTGACAGTGGCGACACGCGGGTCCGTCGTATACTAGCGGACCGCGGCCGATTTAAAAGCTACCACCTAGCAAGTGTGGTGTCTGGCGGTGACACCACAGAAAATGTGTGCCCCGACCGGGACTCGAACCCGGGATCTCCTGCTTACATGGCAAACGCTCTATCCATCTCAACCACCGAGGACACATAGGACAGCGTGACAGCAGGGATTTATCTCTGGCACGCCTCCCGCGAAACCCACATTCTCAACGTATTTTCCCGCACTACATTCGTAGTGCCCCCGCCCATTGTACTCATTACTCGCGGCGCGTTGCCGATTCCCGTAAGGCTCTGAGCACTATGGGACTTAACATCTATGGTCATCAGTCCCCTAGAACTTAGAACTACTTAAACCTAACTAACCTAAGGACAGCACACAACACCCAGTCATCACGAGGCAGAGAAAATCCCTGACCCCGCCGGGAATCGAACCCGGGAACCCGGGCGTGGGAAGCGAGAACGCTACCGCACGACCACGAGCTGCGGACAGATTCCCGTAAGAGTTCGGGCACTGTTTGTGCATTCGCACAGAAGAAGAAGATGGTCAAGTGGCCGGTGCGCCTTAACTATACATATATATACTAAGATGGTATCTGTTCTTTCGGAGTCCCGGTTGGGGCACACATTTTCATCTGTCCCCGTTGACGTATTTCAAAACTTGTAAGCAGCTAAGGGTGTTCATTTCATTGTAATTTCATTCTAACTAGCTGCATGGTCGCCGATGGTATCTGTTCTTTCGGACATGTCTGAAAGAACAGATACCATCTTAGTATATATATTTTAATGAGAGTTTGGTGTTTCTAAGTTAAGTAGTTTGAGAGATATGAGCGTGCGAACTTTCTGGTCGTAGTAACAACTCTGCGTGGCGTATTTCGTGCTCTGTATGGAATATTTTGGCGAGCACCACCTACGAAGAAGACCACTGAAACGACCGAATGTTTAACTCGCGAATAGTTGTGGGTCTGTGACTGTTTTTTTTTTTTTTTTTGGTCATCAGTCTACTGACTGGTTTGATGCGGCCCGCCACGAATTCCTTTCCTGACCTGTGCTAATCCTTTCATCTCAGAGTAGCACTTGCAACCTACGTCCTCAATTATTTGCTTGACGTATTCCAATCTCTGTCTTCCTCTACAGCTTTTGCCCTCTACAGCTCCCTCTAGTACCATGGAAGTCATTCCCTCATGTCTTAGCAGATGTCCTATCACCCTGTCCCTTCTCCTTATCAGTGTTTTCCACATATTCCTTTCCTCTCCGATTCTGCGTAGAAGCTCCTCATTCCTTACCTTATCAGTCCAACTAATTTTCAACATTCGTCTATAGAACCACATCTCAAATGCTTCGATTCTCTTCTGTTCCGGTTTTCCCACAGTCCATGTTTCACTACCATGCAGTGCTGTACTCCAGACGTACATCCTCAGAAATTTCTTCCTCAAATTAAGGCCGGTATTTAATATTAGTAGACTTCTCTTGGCCAGAAATGCCTTTTTTGCCATAGCGAGTCTGCTTTTGATGTCCTCCTTGCTCCGTCCGTCATTGGTTATTTTACTGCCTAGGTAGCAGAATTCCTTAACTTCATTGACTTCGTGACCATCAATCCTGATGTTAAGTTTCTCGCTGTTCTCATTTCTACTACTGCTCATTACCTTCGTCTTTCTCCGATTTACTCTCAAACCATACTGTGTACTCATTAGACTGTTCATTCCGTCCAGCAGATCATTTAATTCTTCTTCACTTTCACTCAGGATAGCAATGTCGTCAGCGAATCGTATCATTGATATCCTTTCACCTTGTATTTTAATTCCACTCCTGAACCTTTCTTTTATTTCCATCATTGCTTCCTCGATGTACAGATTGAAGAGTAGGGGCGAAAGGCTACAGCCTTGTCTTACACCCTTCTTAATACGAGGGGCGGGGTGTCGTGTCAGCATTCTCTCTCTTACTTATCGAAAGTCCACCTACCTCGATATGCTTCTCATCCGACGTCCCTTCACTCTTTGCTAGTAGATACGAGCTAGGCAGTGTAAACCAGCGTTGATGAAACCACTACCTAATACCTAACACAGAGGTCGCATAACTTTAGTTGGAAGTTATTTCCTGAAAGGTCATGATTAAAAAATCGGGCGTTCGAGATATTCAGTCTGCTTGCAGAAAAGAGTTTAACTCTGTTTTTTATTCATATTGAAACACATGAAATGGCTACCAAGTCCGTATTTAATATGGTAAAACGTTATCATTCCGAGTTCACTGTCTGTATAACAAATATTCGCTCGAAAAGCAGCCAGAATTTCAGTAAGTCCGACCCGACTGATTTTCACTTTCTACCAGTCACATCAAAAGCAGACTCTCTATGGCAAAAAAGGCATTTCTGGCCAAGAGAAGTCTACTAATATCAAATACCGGCCTTAATTTGAGGAAGAAATTTCTGAGGATGTACGTCTGGAGTACAGCATTGTATGGTAGTGAAACATGGACTGTGGGAAAACCAGAACAGAAGAGAATCGAAGCATTTGAGATATGGTGCTATAGATGAATGTTGAAAACTAGGTGGACTGATAAGGTAAGGAATGAGGAGATTCTACGCAGAATCGGAGAGGAAAGGAATATGTGGAAAACACTGATAAGGAGAAGGGACAGGATGATAGGACATCTGCTAAGACATGAGGGAATGACTCCCATGGTACTAGAGGGAGCTGTAGAGGGCAAAAACTGTAGAGGAAGACAGAGATTGGAATACGTCAAGCAAATAATTGAGGACGTAGATTGCAAGTGCTACTCTGAGATGAAGAGGTTAGTAGAGATGGGGAAAACTGTTCTTTTCAGAGATCGGATCAGGACTGTTCACTCCCTGAAATGAACTAAATCTTTTCCATGACTCACCATTCATTCACAATAGAAAATAAATGGAAGGCACATTGCCCTTTAAACTTGGTTTATTCCAGTACTATAGCTGTATTTTGATCTTATTTGATCCTATTTTGAAGTAACACAAATAATGAGTAAGAATTTTGTATTGTTTATTGAAATTTCCACGATATGACAAAGTTTTTGATTATTGCTTTATTTTGCACTATCGTGGTTTTTGGGTGATCAGAAAATGTTGTAACTTGAGATTTGCATTAACAATATACACTCCTGGAAATTGAAATAAGAACACCGTGAATTCATTGTCCCAGGAAGGGGAAACTTTATTGACACATTCCTGGGGTCAGATACATCACATGATCACACTGACAGAACCACAGGCACATAGACACAGGCAACAGAGCATGCACAATGTCGGCACTAGTACAGTGTATATCCACCTTTTGCAGCAATGCAGGCTGCTATTCTCCCATGGAGACGATCGTAGAGATGCTGGATGTAGTCCTGTGGAACGGCTTGCCATGCCATTTCCACCTGGCGCCTCAGTTGGGCCAGCGTTCGTGCTGGACGTGCAGACCGCGTGAGACGACGCTTCATCCAGTCCCAAACATGCTCAATGGGGGACAGATCCGGAGATCTTGCTGGCCAGGGTAGTTGACTTACACCTTCTAGAGCACGTTGGGTGGCACGGGATACATGCGGACGTGCATTGTCCTGTTGGAACAGCAAGTTCCCTTGCCGGTCTAGGAATGGTAGAACGATGGGTTCGATGACGGTTTGGATGTACCGTGCACTATTCAGTGTCCCCTCGACGATCACCAGTGGTGTACGGTCAGTGTAGGAGATCGCTCCCCACACCATGATGCCAGGTGTTGGCCCTGTGTGCCTCGGTCGTATGCAGTCCTGATTGTGGCGCTCACCTGCACGGCGCCAAACACGCATACGACCATCATTGGCACCAAGGTAGAAGCGACTCTCATCGCTGAAGACGACACGTCTCCATTCGTCCCTCCATTCACGCCTGTCGCGACACCACTGGAGGCGGGCTGCACGATGTTGGGGCGTGAGCGGAAGACGGCCTAACGTTGTGCGGGACCGTAGCCCAGCTTCAAGGAGACGGTTGCGAATGGTCCTCGCCGATACCCCAGGAGGAACAGTGTCCCTAATTTGCTGGGAAGTGGCGGTGCGGTCCCCTACGGCACTGCGTAGGATCCTACGGTCTTGGCGTGCATCCGTGCGTCGCTACGGTCCGGTCCCAGGTCGACGGGCACGTGCACCTTCCGCCGACCACTGGCGACAACATCGATGTACTGTGGAGACCTCACGCCCCACGTGTTGAGCAATTCGGCGGTACGTCCACCCGGCCTCCCGCATGCCCACTATACGCCCTCGCTCAAAGTCCGTCAACTGCACATACGGTTCACGTCCACGCTGTCGCGGCATGCTACCAGTGTTAAAGACTGCGATGGAGCTCCGTATGCCACGGCAAACTGGCTGACACTGACGGCGGCGGTGCACAAATGCTGCGCAGCTAGCGCCATTCGACGGCCAACACCGCGGTTCCTGGTGTGTCCGCTGTGCCGTGCGTGTGATCATTGCTTGTACAGCCCTGTCGCAGTGTCCGGAGCAAGTATGGTGGGTCTGACACACCGGTGTCAATGTGTTCTTTTTTCCATTTCCAGGAGTGTATTTGGCTATAATGTACTAAAATTTCATTAATTTCGTATAAATACATCGCAAGCCATATATTTTTAAAGTTTCCTTCCGAAGACGCCTAAAATCGCAAAATCCGTACCAGAATAAGAAAAAAAATATAAATTTGACTGTAAGACTAAAGTGCTGGATATAGCCTTACGCAGAATAAAACAAGGAAAACATTGGCATATCACATTTTGCGATACATTTATCGGTTCGCTGGTAATTATAGCGTAAATTCGAGTGTCCATAATAAAAATCCTATAGTAAGAGGAGTCATCAGGAACCTAATCTGATCAGTTTAAACAAATAAAAATAAAATAAAAACAAATGATGTATACATAACATAATATTGTAATATACATAGCGGTATTACTGTGAAGAACAATATCCAGTAGAGACGAACTCTGATGCAGAGGCGCTGAGTCAAGCAGGTCGAGCCGCGAGCTGTATTACTGCGTGAGCTGAGACCACAGAGACCAGAGTGACACCTGAGTTGCTTTGCTCAATGCTCTGGCTAGAGTCGAGAACGGTGGGGTGAGCGTTGAGCGGGCGAGTTCCGAGGGGGGGGGGCGGTGAACGGCCACCAGTCACCCGCTCCGAGACAAATCGTCCGTTCTCTTGCGAGCAGGTTGTTGCAAGTAGTTCTTATGTTCTCCGCAAGGAGGCTCTCTGTACTGTTGCTCGCATCAACTGCCCAGAGGGCAGGACGTGCGACTGAAACGTTCGCCGACGGAGTGCGATGCCAAGTTAAGCTGAGCAGACACTGCACGCGGCAGAGGAAGCACAAAGATGGCACGGCATATGTGAAACACAAAATCCAATGGGGCACTGCTCAATGCAGGCAGCCAAGGCAGATGCAGGGCAGAGGCCGGCGCTGGCTGTGTTGTGTGGCGTGCAGTGTGCTCTGACCAGCAGAGGCCCCGCTGATATGCTCCGTCTCTCTCTCTATCTCTCTCTACCGTGGGAAACGTTTGGAGCTACCATTCTTTTTTTCTGAATCACTGATTGTTCACTCCTTTGAAAGATTCAACTCTATGAATCAGTTCAGGAGCGGATCCCCCATCTGTAGAGGTTAGCACAGGAAAGGAATTCGTGGCGGGCCGCATCAAACCAGTCAGTAGACTGATCATTGAAGGATCGCTGCTGTACAGGTTGATACATCGTTAAAACGCAAACAATTCAGTGGCATGCAGCTGGCCGGCTGGTCCACTAGAGGGGCGGGCGGCCGGGGAATGTTATCACCACCAGCCGCGACTCTACGTGTACCTACAGTACCAAAAAAAAGAAATGTGGATTATCTTGTTTAAGAATTTGTTAATACGGTATGTGCAACAAAATATTTTAGTCAATACCGGTACGTTTCCTCTCTTACCACTCTATTCATCACTTTCATTGTCATCACTAGAGGGAGAATCATTGTCGTCTTCACCACCTTCCCATAGAGCAGGGCTTAACAACTGGCCGGTTTTGAGCGCGAGTACTCGCGTCTGCTCAGGCACGTGCTCGCGAGCAGGTGCAAGGTCGCGGAGCAGGGAGGGGGGGGAAATGCACGAGCACGTTTGAATAGGGCCGCAGCGTGCCTATTGAATTCGCGCCGAGTGTGTAACGTTTAAAGTACTACGATCAGTTCTAACAGTCGCTTCGCAGGTTAAGAATCATGTCAAGTCGCCTTCGTGTAACCCCAACCATGCTTTCGCAGTTCAACCCCCATTGGGAGGAATTGTATCTGTTTACAGAAAAATATGGTGTTGCAAAATGTTTAGTATGTCGCAAAACGCTGAATTCTTTTAGGAAATTTAATTTGCAGCGACATTATATGACGTACCACACGAAAGACTACGGAAGTGGAAAATGTGATGGACCAGATCGTGCACAGGAAGTTATTAAACTTAAAAGGAAGCTATCCGAAGAAGATCTGGACGATGAAGAAAAATCAACTGAGGCAGCTACATCTACATCTACATTTATACTCCGCAAGCCACCCAACGGTCTGTGGCTGAAAGCCTCTGTGCGCGTTCTAATCTCTCTAATTTTACATTCGTGATCTCCTCGGGAGGTATAAGTAGGGGGAAGCAATATATTCGATACCTCATCCAGAAACGCACCCTCTCGAAACCTGGCGAGCAAGCTACACCGCGATGCAGAGCGCCTCTCTTGCAGAGTATGCCACTTGAGTTTGTTAAACATCTCCGTAACGCTATCACGGTTACCAAAGAACCCTGTGACGAAACGCGCCGCTCTTCTTTGGATCTTCTTTATCTCCTCCATCAACCCGATCTGGTACGGATCCCATACTGATGAGCAATACTCAAGTATAGGTCGAACGAGTGTTTTGTAAGCCACCTCCTTTGTTGATGGACTACATTTTCTAAGGACTCTCCCAATGAATCTCAACCTGGTACCCGCCTTACCAACAATTAATTTTATATGATCATTCCACTTCAAATCTTTCCGCACGCATAGTCCCAGATATTTTATAGAAGTAACTGCTACCAGTGTTTGTTCCGCTATCATATAATCATACAATAAAGGATCCTTCTTTCTATGTATTCGCAATACATTACATTTATCTATTGAGTCAGTTGCCACTCCCTGCACCAAGCGCCTATCCGCTGCAGATCTTCCTGCATTTCGCTACAATTTTCTAATGCTACAACTTCTCTGTATACTACAGCATCATCCGCGAAAAGCCGCATGGAACTTCCGACACTATCTACTAGGTCATTTATATACACTCCTGGAAATTGAAATAAGAACACCGTGAATTCATTGTCCCAGGAAGGGGAAACTTTATTGACACATTCCTGGGGTCAGATACATCACATGATCACACTGACAGAACCACAGGCACATAGACACAGGCAACAGAGCATGCACAATGTCGGCACTAGTACAGTGTATATCCACCTTTCGCAGCAATGCAGGCTGCTATTCTCCCATGGAGACGATCGTAGAGATGCTGGATGTAGTCCTGTGGAACGGCTTGCCATGCCATTTCCACCTGGCGCCTCAGTTGGACCAGCGTTCGTGCTGGACGTGCAGACCGCGTGAGACGACGCTTCATCCAGTCCCAAACATGCTCAATGGGGGACAGATCCGGAGATCTTGCTGGCCAGGGTAGTTGACTTCCACCTTCTAGAGCACGTTGGGTGGCACGGGATACATGCGGACGTGCATTGTCCTGTTAGAACAGCAAGTTCCCTTGCCGGTCTAGGAATGGTAGAACGATGGGTTCGATGACGGTTTGGATGTACCGTGCACTATTCAGTGTCCCCTCGACGATCACCAGTGGTGTACGGCCAGTGTAGGAGATCGCTCCCCACACCATGATGCCGGGTGTTGGCCCTGTGTGCCTCGGTCGTATGCAGTCCTGATTGTGGCGCTCACCTGCACGGCGCCAAACACGCATACGACCATCATTGGCACCAAGGCAGAAGCGACTCTCATCGCTGAAGACGACACGTCTCCATTCGTCCCTCCATTCACGCCTGTCGCGACACCACTGGAGGCGGGCTGCACGATGTTGGGGCGTGAGCGGAAGACGGCCTAACGGTGTGCGGGACCGTAGCCCAGCTTCATGGAGACGGTTGTGAATGGTCCTCGCCGATACCCCAGGAGCAACAGTGTCCCTAATTTGCTGGGAAGTGGCGGTGCGGTCCCCTACGGCACTGCGTAGGATCCTACGGTCTTGGCGTGCATCCGTGCGTCGCTGCGGTCCGGTCCCAGGTCGACGGGCACGTGCACCTTCCGCCGACCACTGGCGACAACATCGATGTACTGTGTAGACCTCACGCCCCACGTGTTGAGCAATTCGGCGGTACGTCCACCCGGCCTCCCGCATGCCCACTATACGCCCTCGCTCAAAGTCCGTCAACTGCACATACGGTTCACGTCCACGCTGTCGCGGCATGCTACCAGTGTTAAAGACGGCGATGGAGCTCTGTATGCCACGGCAAACTGGCTGACACTGACGGCGGCGGTGCACAAATGCTGCGCAGCTAGCGCCATTCGACGGCCAACACCACGGTTCCTGGTGTGTCCGCTGTGCCGTGCGTGTGATCATTGCTTGTACAGCCCTCTCGCAGTGTCCGGAGCAAGTATGGTGGGTCTGACACACCGGTGTCAATGTGTTCTGTTTTCTATTTCCAGGAGTGTATATTGTGAAAAGCAATGGTCCCATAACACTCCCCTGTGGCATGCCAGAGGTTACTTTAATGTCTGTAGACGTCTCTCCGTTGATAACAACAAGCTGTGTTCTGTCTGCTAAAAACTCTTCAATCCAGCCAAACAGCTGGACTAATATTTCGTAGGCTCTTACTTTGTTTATCAGGCGACAGTGCGGAACTGTATCGAACACCTTCCGGAAGTTAAGAAAAATAGCATCTACCTGGGAGCCTGTATCTAATATTTTCTGGGTCTCATGAACAAATAAAGCGAGTTGGGTCTCACACGATCGCTGTTTCCGGAATCCATGTTGATTCCTACATAGTAGATTCTGAGTTTCCAAAAACGACATGATACTCGAGCAAAAAACATGTTCTAAAATTCTACAACAGATCGACGTCAGAGATATAGGTCTATAGTTTTGCGCATCTGCTCGACGACCCTTCTTGAAGACTGGGACTACCTGTGCTCTTTTCCAATCATTTGGAACCTTCTGTTCCTCTAGAGACTTGCGGTCCACGGCTGTTATAAGGGGGCAAGTTCTTTCGCGTACTCTGTGTAGAATCGAATTGGTATCCTGTCAGGTCCAGTGGACTTTCCTCTGTTGAGTGATTCCAGTTGCTTTTCTATTCCTTGGACACTTATTTCGATGTCAGCCATTTTTTCGTTTGTGCGAGGATTTAGAGAAGGAACTGCAGTGTGGTCTTCCTCTGTGAAACAGCTTTGGAAAAAGGTGTTTAGTATTTCAGCTTTACGCTTGTCATCCTCTGTTTCAATGCCATCATCATCCCGGAGTGTCTGGACATGATGTTTCGAGCCACTTACTGATTTAACGTAAGACCAGAACTTCCTAGGAGTTTCTGTCAAGTCGGTACCTAGTATTTTACTTTCGAATTCACTGAACGCTTCACGCATAGCCCTCCTTACGCTAACTTTGACATCGCTTAGCTTCTGTTTGTCTGAGAGGTTTTGGCTGCGTTTAAACTTGGAGTGAAGCTCTCTTTGCTTTCGCAGTAGTTTCCTAACTTTGTTGTTGTACCACGGTGGGTTTTTCCCGTCCCTCACAGTTTTGCTCGACACGTACCTGTCTAAAACGCATTTTACGATTGCCTTGAACTTTTTCCATAAACACTCAACATTGTCAGTGTCGGAACAGAAATTTTCGTTTTGATCTGTTAGG
Source organism: Schistocerca cancellata (assembly GCF_023864275.1). NCBI lineage: Eukaryota > Metazoa > Arthropoda > Insecta > Orthoptera > Acrididae > Schistocerca > Schistocerca cancellata. The sequence goes on from NC_064628.1 coordinate 82,364,585, forward strand.
TAGTCTGAAATCTGCCTTCTATTACTCTTGCTAAACAGATAAACCTTCCTCCCTTTTTTTATATTCCTATTAACTTCCATATTCAGGGATGCTGCAACGGCCTTATGATCACTGATTCCCTGTTGTGCACTTACAGAGTCGAAAAGTTCGGGTCTGTTTGTTATCAGTAGGCCCAAAATGTTATCTCCACGAGTCGGTTCTCTGTTTAATTGCTCGAGGTAATTTTCGGATAGTGCACTCAGTATAATGTCACTCGATGCTCTGTCCCTACTACCCGTCCTAAACATCTGAGTGTCCCAGTCTATATCTGGTAAATTAAAATCTCTACCTAAGACCATAACATGCTGAGAAAATTTATGTGAAATGTATTTCAAATTTTCTCTCAGTTGTTCTGCCACTAATGCTGCTGAGTCGGGGTGTCGGTAAAAGGAGCCAATTATTAACCTAGCTCGGTTGTTGAGTGTAACCTCTACCCATAATAATTCACAGGAACTATCCACTTCTACTTCACTACAGGATAAACTACTACTAATAGCGACGAACACTCCACCACCGTTTGCATGCAATCTATCCTTTCTGAACACCGTCTGTATCTTTGTAAAAATTTCGTCAGAATTTGGCTTCAGCCAGCTTTCTGTACCTATAACGATTTCAGCTTCGGTGCTTTCTATCAGCGCTTGAAGTTCCGGTACTTTACCAACGCAGCTTCGACAGTTTACAATTACAATACCGATTGCTGCTTGGTCCCCGCATGTCCTGACTTTGCCCTGCACCCGTTGAGGCTGTTGCCCTTTCTGTACTTGCCCGAGGCCATCTAACCTATAAAACCGCCCAGCCCACGCCACACAACTCCTGCTACCCGTGGAGCCGCTTGTTGCGTGTAGTGGACTCCTGACCTATCCAGCGAAACCCGAAACCCCACCACCCTATGGCGCAAGTCGAGGAATCTGCAGCCCACACGGTCACAGAACCGTCTCAGCCTCTGATTCAGACCCTCCACTCGGCTCTGTACCAAAGGTCCGCAGTCAGTCCTGTCGACGATGCTGCAGATGGTGAGCTCTGCTTTCATCCCGCTAGCGAGACTGGCAGTCTTCACCAAATCAGATAGCCGCTGGAAGCCAGAGAAGATTTCCTCCGATCCATAGCGACACACATCATTGGTGCCGACATGAGCGACCACCTGCAGATGGGTGCACCCTGTACCCTTCATGGCATCCGGAAGGACCCTTTCCACATCTGGAATGACTCCCCCCGGTCTGCACACGGAGTGCACTTTGGTTTTCTTCCCCTCCCTTGCTGCCATATCCCTAAGGGGCCCCATTACGCGCCTGACGTTGGAGGTCCCAACTACCAGTAAGCCCACCCTCTGCGACTGCCCGGATGTTGCAGACTGAGGGGCAACCTCTGGAACAGGACAAGCAGCCATGTCAGGCCAAAGATCAGTATCAGCCTGAGACAGAGCCTGAAACTGGTTCGTCAGACAAACTGGAGAGGCCTTCCGTTCAGCCCTCCGGAATGTCTTTCGCCCCCTGCCACACTTTGAGACGACCTCCCACTCTACCACAGGTGAGGGATCAGCCTCAATGCGGGCAGTATCCCGGGCAACCACAGTCGTAGTCCGATCGGGGGATGCGTGGGACGAGCTGGCCGTCCCCGACAAACCCCCATCCGGACCCCCACAGTGATGCCCATTGGCAACAGCCTCAAGCTGTGTGACCGAAGCCAACACTGCCTGAAGCTGGGAGCGAAGGGATGCCAACTCAGCCTGCATCCGAACACAGCAGTTGCAGTCCCTATCCATGCTAAAAACTGTTGTGCAAAGAACGTCTGAACTAATCTACAGAGAGCGCAAACAAAACGACACAAAATTTAAACGGTTATTAAAATACAAGGTTGCCTAGTAAATGCAGTAATGCTGCCACTTGTGCACTGCTGACACACTGCTCGGTGGCGGAAGGAGACTACGCGATTTTACACTATTCGAGTACTAAAACGCGATGCTACAACTCTCAAATACTATAATACGCATGAAATTTATGAATTAAACAATGCAAGTACCAAAAACACGCAAAGAAATTAAGAATTAAACTATGTAACAAATGAGTGAGCTAGGAGTATACGACTTGCTGCTGCAGCTGCTTATCCAACGGCGGCAGAGTGGGTTACAAAATTGCTTTGCTTTTAGCAAAATCTCTGCGCCCCTTCACTGATGCCGATTTAATAAAAGAATGTTTGGTAGTTGCAGCGGAACATTTGTGTCCATCTCAAGTTGAACAGTTTCGGATTGTGCCATTATCTAACATGACCATTATGCGTCGCATACAGGACATGACAGACGACGTCCAGAGCCACCTTGCAAATATCTGTAAAGATTTTATGGCGTATTCTCTAGCTCTGGACGAAAGTGTTGATATCACTGGAACAGCGCAGCTTGCCATATTTATTAGACGTGTTAATAGAGATCTTCAGGTGTGGGAGAAGCTCCTCGATGTAGTAGCCATGAAGAACACTACAAATGGTGGTGATATTTTAAGTAGTGTTGAAGAAAGTGTTGAAAATATAGGACTGTCGTGGAATTCTTTAGTTTCAGTGTCTACAGACGGTGCACCAGCGATGACAGGGAAAAAATCAGGTTTCGTTGCGCTGTTGAAGGAGAAAATGCAAAAACTGACCGTGCCGAATGAAATAAGGGGCGTTCACTGTGTGATCCACCAGGAAAACTTATGTGCAAAGAGTATCACTGTAAAAATTGTGATGAGTGTTGTTGTTCGTACAACCAATTATATAAGGAAGCATGGGCTACAACACAGGCAATTTAAAAGCTTTCTTGAGGATGTAGAAAGCCAATATGGTAGCCTGCCTTACTACAGCGAGGTCCGCTGGCTTAGCTGTGGCGAATTATTAAATCGATTTTCTTGCCTATTAGATGAGATAAATATGTTCGTGGAAATAAATAACATGTGTGTTCCTGAATTGAAAGAGCCTTCATGGAAATGTGATCTCGCATTCTTAGCAGATTTAACTAGTCGTCTGAATGCTATGAACATTTCACTACAAGGTAAAGATCTGCTAATAAGTCATTTCACAGATCGAATACGAGCTTTTAAAATGAAATTGACACTTTGGGTGAGTCAGCTGGAAACAGGAAACCTAGCTCATTTTCCTAAATTATCATCCATGCAAGATGTTCACAAAGACTGTGAACGTTATCCACATAGTTTAGTTGCCCTTAAGGAAGAATTTGATCAACGCTTTCAATATCTGACAGCACTAGACAGTGAGTTTGATCTGTTCTGCTCTTCATATTCAGCGAATATTGAAGAGATTTGTCCTGAGCTGCAACTAGAAATTATTGACCTGCAGTGTGACAGAGAATAAAGAGACAAATTTCAGAACAAGAAAAACATTTTGGAATTCTACAGACACTGCCCTCAGGATAGATTCCCTCGTTTGCACAAACTGGCGGCTACAATAATATCAATGTTCGGTTCCACGTATGTTTGTGAACAACTGTTCTCTGCAATGAAATGTAACAAGACGCGCCTGAGAAACGCATTGTCTGATCAAAATTTAAACTGCACGCTGCGCCTAAAATGCACAAGAACAATTACTCCGAACATAGACGCAATTGTAAAGGGCAAAAAGTACAAGATAACCGAGAATCCCACACTTCAGTGACACCTTTTATTGTGTAACAGTTCACAAATTAATGCGAATGTAGAGGCATACACTAAGCTAATAAAATTATGTGGCATGTGTACATTCTCCTTTATTTGTTTCATTTGTCGCAGTAATAATTCGTGAGTGATATCCCTGCAGTTGGCCGCGGATTTACATTGACTGGCGGCAGCTGTTGTGTGCCCCACGTGACTTTCCCCACTCTCCTCTCTGGTCCGGTAGTGGGGGTAGCGTGCTCGCGCTGCTCTGTGCTCGCGCCTTGCTGCTCACAGCTTGCTCCGCGAGCACGTATGTTGTGAAGCCCTGCCATAGAGCGTCGTCCTCTGTTCCATCCAGTGAATTTGTTATTCCACATTTTTTGAAGGATTCTTCCACCAGTGCTTGTGGAATGGAGTCCAATGCACTTTTCACCCATTCACAAATCTGGGACAGATCCGGCCGTTTGATTTTTCCACTATTTGTGAACTTATGGTTTTCATCAGCCATCCATTGCGTATACCGCTGTTTAAGTGCAGCTTTGAATGGCCGATTTATACACACATCTAGTGGTTGTAGGATGGATGTTAGGCCTCCAGGGATAATGACCAAGACAGTTTTCCCATTATGTAATTTGTCTCGCACTTTCTTAGTTGTATGTCTGCAGAAGCTGTCCAGGACGGACATGTTGCGTAAATTCAGTAGCGCACCAGGACGACGTTGCCAAACGTGTGTCACCCAGTCAATTACAAGTTCATTGTCCATCCACCCTTTCGGATTCGCTCTCACTAATACCGGTATGCCTTTTACTGATATTTTCGGAATAGTTTTCCTTTTACATATCACGTAAGGTGGTAGCTTTCGTCCATCGCCAGTTACACACAACATCACTGTACATATTTGTTTCTCACTGCCGCCAGTTCGTATCATGATGCTGGTTCAAATGGCTCTGAGCACTATGCGACTTAACTTCTGAGGTCATCAGTCGCCTAGAACTTAGAACTACTTAAACCTAACTAACCTAAGGACATCACACACATCCATGCCAGAGGCAGGATTCGAAGCTGCGACCGTAGCGGTCGCTCGGTTCCAGACTGCAGCGCCTAGAACAGCACGGCCACTCCGGCCGGCTTCATGATGCTGGATTCTCCTTTCCTGTTCACTGTGTTGTCGAGCGGCGTCTCAAAATAGACTGGCGTTTGATCCGCATTACCAGTTTGCGATAATATATAGGACTGTTTACGGCGCAGATTTATCACATAACGATGAAAATTCACTATTTTTTCCTCGTAATCGCCTGAAAGCCGCTGAGCGATAGTAGTTTTCGTCCGGAATCCTAAACCATTTCGGTTGAAAAATCATGATAGCCAGCCCCGGCTAGCTTTGACACTGGTAATGCCTAGTTCTTTGGCTAAAGACAATGCTTTAAGTTGGCACATTTCACTCGTCACCGCGCATCCGTATTGTCGCTTCTCATCTACATAAGCGCAGAGCCTTTTCTCAATGTCCAGATGCTTCGTTTTTTGGACGCGAAGTGCCCGGCGATTGCTATTAGTTTCTTGACTGCGTTTTATTTTTTCGCCAGTCACGAATACAACTCTCAGTCACATCGTACTTTATTCCTGCTGCACGGTTTCCAATATTCTCGGCTTCAATAATTTTCACTTTGTCGTTAGCAGTGTATGAGCGATAACGAGAACTTGTAGCCGTAATTAACAATGTTGAAGACGTTAATACGAGGGCTATCCACAAAGTACATTACGTTTTGGAATTAAAAATAAATAAAGTATTGGTAAATTTTTTTATTATACAGGGTGAGTCACCTAACGTTACCGCTGGATATATACTGACGAAACGATTCCACAGACCGAACGTGAGGAGAGGGGCTAGCGTAATTGTTTAATACAAAAGTATGTTTTTTAACACAAACCTACGTTTTTTTAAATGGAACCACGTTAGTTTTGTTAGCACATCTGAACATATAAACAAATACGTAATCAGTGCAGTTTGTTGCCTTGTAAAATGTTAATTACATCCGGAGATATTGTAACCTAAAGTTGACGCTTGAGTACCACTCCTCCGCTGTTCGATCGTTTGTATCGGGGAGCACCGAATTACGTAGGGGTCCAAAGGTCACCGCTTTCACCCGTTTCATGTGTCGCTACATCAGCAATTACATGGAGATGACTTTAATCATCGAGTGCAATTCTGTCAATGGGCATTAACAGAGAATGCGTTGCGGTTCTACCTGTTTACCGATGAAGCGGGTTTCACAAACCACGGGGCAGTGAATCTACGGAACATGCATTACTGGTCCGTGGACAATCCTCGCTGACTCAGATAGGTAGAGCGACAGCGACCGTGGACTGTAAATGTATGGTGCGGAATCATTGGCGACCACCTCATTGGTCCTCACTTCATTGCAGGGGCCCAAACAGCTGCAACATACATCGCGTTTCTACAGAATGATCTGCCAACGTTGCTCGAAAATGTCGCACTGGAAACGCGTCGACGTATGTGGTATCAGCATGATGGTGCACCTGCACATTCCGCAATTAACACTAGGCCGACCCTTTACAGGATGTTCGACGGGCGTTTCATAGGACGTGGAGGACGCATAAATTGGCCAGCCCGTTCTCCTGATCTTACACTTCTGGACTTCTATCTGTGGGGTACGTTAAAGGAGAATGTGTACCGTGATGTGTCTACAACCCCAGAGGATATGAAACAACGTATTGTGGCAGCCTGCGGCGACATTACACCAGATGTACTGCGGCGCGGTCGACATTCATTACGCCAGAGATTGCAATTGTGTGCAGCAAATGATGGCCACCACATTGAACATCTATTGGCCTGACATGTCGGGACACACTCTATTCCACTCCGTAATTGAAAACGGAAACCACGTGTGTACGTGTACCTCACCCCTCATGGTAATGTACATGTGCGTCAGTGAAAAAGACCAATAAAAAAGTGTTAGCATGTGGACGTAATGCGCTGTTCCAGTCTCTTCTGTACCTAAGGTCCATCACCGTTCCCTTTGGATCCCTACGTAATTTGGTGCTCTCCGATACACACGATCGAACAGCGGAGGAGTGGTACTCAAGCGTCAACTTTAGGTTACAATATCTCCGGATCTAATTAACATTTTACAATGCAACAAACTGCACTGATTACGTATTTGTTTATATGTTCAGATGTGCTAACTAAACTAACGTGGTTCCATTAAAAAAAACGTAGGTTTGTGTTAAAAAACATACTTCCGTGCATTTTCTTATGGTTTGTATTAAACAATTACACTAGCCCCTCTCCTCACGTTCGGTCTGTGGAATCGGTTCGTCAGTATTTGATGTGGTTTACGAAATATATCCAGCGGTAATGTTAGGTGACTCACCCTGTATACAGATGAAAGCCACACTTAAATACTACTTTTCTACATAGTTGCCATTTAAATTAAGGCACTTATCGTAGCGATGGACGAGCTTTGAAATTCCTTCGTCGTAAAATTCGGCCGCCTGCGCCTTCAACCACGTGGTTACCTCTTCTTGAAGCTGTGCGTCGTCATCAAAACGCTGCATAGCCAACCACTTCTTCATTGCTGGGAATAAGTGGAAGTCGCTCGGTGCCAGGTCGGGACTGTACGGCGGATGAGGAGACAACTCCCACTTAAAAGATTCGAGAACTTCACGAGTGGCATTTACCGTGTGGGCCCGGGCGTTGTCGTGAATCAGCAAGATCGTTGAGCCCAACTTTCCCCTGCGCTTGTTTTGTATTGCTCTTCTGAGGTTGTGCAGAGTTAGGCAATACCTTTGAGAGTTTATTGTAGTGCTCTTTCCAGGAAATCCACAAAAATCACACCTTTTCTGTCCCAAAAGAGGTAACCACGTGGTTGAAGGCGCAGGCGGCCGAATTTTACGACGAAGGAATTTCCAAGCTCGTCCATCGCTACGATAAGTGCCTTAATTTACATGGCAACTATGTAGAAAAGTAGTATTTAAGTGTGGCTTTCATCTGTATATAATAAAAAAATTTCCAATACTTTATTTATTTTTAATTCCAAAACGTAATGTACTTTGTGGATAGCCCTCTTACTTCACTCCTAACGTGCTACTGATGCGTCACAGACTGAGGTCGCAACAATGCATTAGTATAATGGGATGGATTGTTGGAGGCGGAGGAGTACCAACAATGTTTCGAATAATCCGCGCACCCCAGTTTTTCGTCCTAAAATTCGGGGAAAAACATGCGCGGATTATTCGAGTAAATACGGTAATTATTCTTGCAGTTGATGATTGTTGAAATAACTGAAAACGTTTAACAATAAATGTAAACAGCTGATAGCAAATAGAAATTCTTTTTTCTAAGCATCTCACAGCTGTAGCTAGTTAGTTACCTACACACATTTTTAATCACAATCAGTAGCTCGCAGCGATACGTTACCTCCGAGCGGGAAGAACTTGGCGTAGATGCTCTTGAAGGTGGCTTCGTTGATGGCGCCGCTGGGGCACTCCTGCTTGAAGGTGCGGTAGATGTAGCGGATCTCCTGGCGGGAGAACCTCGTGGTGCGGCTGATGGCCTCCAGCCGGTCTGGCCGGTGTCGCTCCGGGGGCGGGCCCTCCTCCTCGTCCAGGTCCACGTCTGGAACAAACACCGCACCCAGGCCGCCGTCACTACCGCAGAATTCGACCGTCTGACCTGGTGTCTCAGTACACCAGTCTTACAGTAACTGCCGAGCATTGCCTTTGAAGTTACACTCTTAGTGACGAAATTTCTTTCGTAACCTCAGAATCACAATCTACACTACTGGCCATTAAAATTGCTACACCAAGAAGAAATGCAGACGATAAACGAGTATTCACTGGACAAATATATTATACTAGAACTGACATGTGATTCCATTTTCACGCAATTTGGGTGCATAGGTCCTGAGAAATCAGTACCCAGAACAACCACCTCTGGCCGTAATAACGGCTTTGATACGCCTGGGCATTGAGTCAAACAGAGCTTGGATGGCGTGTACAGGTACAGCTCCCCGTGCAGCTTCAACACGATACCAAAGTTCATCGAGAGTAGTGACTGGCGTATTGTGACGAGCCAGTTGCTCGGCCACCATTGACCAGACGTTTTCAATTGGTGAGAGATCTGGAGAATGTGCTGGTCAGGGCAGCAGTCGAACATTTTCTGTATCCAGAAAGGCCCGTACAGGACCTGCAACATGCGGTCGTGCATTAACCTGCTGAAATGTAGGGTTTCAAGGGGATCGAATGAAGGGTAGAGCCACGGGTCGTAACACATGTGAAATGTAACGTCCACTGTTCAAAGTGCCGTCAATGTGAACAAGAGGTGTAACCAATGGCACCCCATACCATCACGCCGGGTGATACGCCAGTATGGCGATGACGAATACACGCTTCCAGTGCCCATTCACCACGATGTCGCCTAACCCGGATGCAACCATCGTGATGCTGTACCCAGAACCTGCATTCATCCGAAAAAGTTACGTTTTGGCATTCGTGCACCCAGGTTCGTCGTTGAGTACACCAGCGCAGGCGCTCCTGTCTGTGATGCAGCGTCAAGGGTAACCGCAGCCATGGTCTCGTAGCTGATAGTGCATGCTGCTGCAAACGTCGTCGAACTGTTCGTGCAGATGGTTGTTGTCTTGCAAACGTTCCCATCTGTTTACTCAGCGATCGAGACGTGGCTGCACGATCCGTTACAGCCATGCGGATAAGATGCCTGTCATCTCGACTGCTAGTGATACGAGGCCGTTGGTATCCAGCACGGCGTTCCGTATTACCCTCCTGAACCCACCGATTCCATATTCTGCTAACAGTCATTGGATCTCGACCAACGCGAGCAGCAATGTCGCCATACGATAAACCGCAATCGCGATAGGCTACAATGCGACCTTTATCAAAGTCGGAAACGTGATGGTACGCATTTCTCCTCCTTACACGAGGCATCACAACAACGTTTCAGCAGGCAACGCCGGTCAGCTGCTGTTTGTGTATGAGAAATGGGTTGGAAACTTTCCTCATGTCAGCACGTTGTAGGTGTCCCCACTGGTGCCAACCTTGCGTGAATGCTCTGAAAAGCTAATCATTTGTATATCACAGCATCGTCTTTCTGTCGGCTAAATTTAGCGTCTGTAGCACGTCATCTTCGTGGTGTAGCAATTTTAATGGCCAGTAGTGTAGCTACGGCAATAAAGAAAAATAAAGCTAGGTTTGAACACCACATAGCTTTTGCTTTACTAGGTGAAACACGATTATGGAAGCCAACTTTAATTACTGATTGATTCATATTTCTTGACACCCATACATGTTGTTCTTGTTGTGGTCTTCAGTCCTGAGACTGGTTTGATGCAGCTCTCCATGCTACTCTATCCTGTGCAAGCTTCTTCATCTCCCAGTATCTACTGCAACCTACATCCTTCTGAATCTGCTTAGTGTATTCATCTCTTGGTCTCCCTCTACGATTGTTACCCTCAACACTGCCCTCCAATGCTAAATTTGTGATCCCTTGATGCCTCAAAACATGTCCTACCAACCGATCCCTTCTTCTAGTCAAGTTGTGCCACAAACTTCTCTTCTCCCCAATCCTATTCAATACCTCCACATTAGTTACGTGATCTACCCGCCTTATCTTCAGCATTCTTCTGTAGCACCACATTTCGAAAGCTTCTATTCTCTTCTTGTCCAAACTAGTTATCGTCCATGTTTCACTTCCATACAGGGCTACACTCCATACAAATACTTTCAGAAACGACTTCCTGACACTTAAATCTATACTCGATGTTAACAAATTCCTCTTCTTGAGAGACGCTTTCCTTGCCATTGCCAGTCTACATTTTATATCCTCTCTACTTCGACCATCATCGGTTATTTTACTCCCTAAATAGCAAAAATCCTTTACTACTTTAAGTGTCTCATTTCCTAATCTAATTCCCTCAGCATCACCCGACTTAATTTGACTACATTCCATTATCCTCGTTTTGCTTTTGTTGATGTTCATCTTATATCCTCCTTTCAAGACACTGTCCATTCCGTTCAACTGCTCTTCCAAGTCCTTTGCTGTCTCTGACAGAATTACAATGTCATCGGCGAACCTCAAAGTTTTTACTTCTTCTCCATGAATTTTAATACCTACTCCGAATTTTTCTTTTGTTTCCTTTACTGCTTGCTCAATATACATATTGAATAACATTGGGGAGAGGCTACAACCCTGTCTTACTCCTTTCCCAACCACTGCTTCCCTTTCATGCCCCTCGACTCTTACAACTGCCATCTGGTTTCTGTACAAACTGTAAATAGCCTTTCGCTCCCTGTATTTTACACCTGCCACCTTTAGAATTTGAAAGAGAGTATTCCAGTTAACATTGTCAAAAGCTTTCTCTAAGTCTACAAATGCTAGAAACGTAGGTTTGCCTTTTCTTAATCTTTCTTCTAAGATAAGTCGTAAGGTCAGTATTGCCTCACGTGTTCCAACATCTCTACGGAATCCAAACTGATCTTCCCCGAGGTCGGCTTCTACCAGTTTTTCCATTCGTCTGTAACTAATTCGCTTTAGTATTTTGCAGCTGTGGCTTATTAGACTGATAGTTCGGTAATTTTCACATCTGTCAACACCTGCTTTCTTTGGGATTGGAATTATTATATTCTTCTTGAAGTCTGAGGGTATTTCGCCTGTCTCATACATCGTGCTCACCAGATGGTAGAGTTTTGTCATGACTGGCTCTCCCGAGGCCATCAGTAGTTCAAATGGAATGTTGTCTACTCCCGGGGCCTTGTTTCGACTGAGGTCTTTCAGTGCTCTTTCAAACTCTTCACGCAGTATCGTATCTCCCATTTCGTCATCATCTACATCCTCTTCCATTTCCATAATATTGTCCTCAAGTACATCGCCCTTGTATAAACCCCCTATATACTCCTTCCACCTTTCTGCCTTCCCTTCTTTGCTTAGAACTGGGTTGCCATCTGAGCTCTTCTCTCCAAAGGTCTCTTTAATTTTCCTGTAGGCAGTATCTATCTTACCCCTAGTGAGACAAGTCTCTACATCCTTACATTTGTCCTCTAGCCATCCCTGCTTAGCCATTTTGCACTTCCTGTCGATATCATTTTTGAGACGTTTGTATTCCTTTTTGCCTGCTTCATTTACTGCATTTTTGTATTTTCTCCTTTCATCAATTAAATTCAATATTTCTTCTGTTACCCAAGGATTTCTATTAGCCCTCGTCTTTTTACCTACTTGATCCTCTGCTGCATTCACTACTTCATCCCTCAGAGCTACCCATTCTTCTTCTACTGTATTTCTTTCCCCCATTTCTGTCAATTGTTCCCTTATGCTCTCCCTGAAACTCTCTACAACCTCTGGTTCTTTCAGTTTATCCAGGTCCCATCTCCTTAAATTCCCACCTTTTTGCAGTTTCTTCAGTTTCAATCTGCAGTTCATAACCAATAGATTGTGGTCAGAATCCACATCTGCCCCAGGAAATGTCTTACAGTTTAAAACCTGGTTCCTAAATCTCTGTCTTACCATTATATAATCTATCTGATACCTACTAGTATCTCCAGGATTCTTCCAGGTATACAACCTTCTTTTATGATTCTTGAACCAAGTGTTGGCTATGATTAAGTTATGCTCTGTGCAAAATTCTACAAGGCGGCTTCCTCTTTCATTCCTTCCCCCCAATCCATATTCTCCTACTATGTTTCCTTCTCTCCCTTTTCCTACTGACGAATTCCAGTCACCCATGACTATTAAATTTTCGTGTCCCTTCACTACCTGAATAATTTCTTTTATCTCGTCATACATTTCATCTATTTCTTCATCGTCTGCAGAGGTAGTTGGCATATAAACTTGTACTACTGTAGTAGGCATGGGCTTTGTGTCTATCTTGGCCACCATAATGCGTTCACTATGCTGTTTGTAGTAGCTAACCCGCACTCCTATTTTTTTATTCATTATTAAACCTACTCCTGCATTACCCCTATTTGATTTTGTATTTATAACCCTGTAATCACCTTACCAAAAGTCTTGTTCCTCCTGCCACCGAACTTCACTAATTCCCACTATATCTAACTTTAACCAATCCATTTCCCTTTTTAAATTTTCTAACCTACCTGCCCGATTAAGGGATCTGACATTCCACGCTCCGATCCGTAGAACGCCAGTTTTCTTTCTCCTGATAACGACGTCCTCCTGAGTAGTCCCCGCCCGGAGATCCGAATGGGGGACTATTTTACCTCCGGAATATTTTACCCAAGAGGACGCCATCATCATTTAATCATTCAGTAGAGCTGCATGTCCTCGGGAAAAATTACGGCCGTAGTTTCCCCTTGCTTTCAGCCGTTCGCAGTACCAGCACAGCAAGGCCGTTTTGGTTAATGTTACAAGGCCAGATCAGTCAATCATCCAGACTGTTGCCCCTGCAACTACTGAAAAGGCTGCTGCCCCTCTTCAGGAACCACATGTTTGTCTGGCCTCTCAACAGATACCCCTCCGTTGTGGTTGCACCTACGGTACGGCCATCTGTATCGCTGAGGCACGCAAGCCTCCCCACCAACGGCAAGGTCCATGGTTCATGGGGGGCTACAAAACTTTATGCTGTCTATTAATCTGATTAAAATCGGGCATAGGCTATCCTGGAAATATCACTTTCGTGCCACACACAAAATGTCAATTTTGATAAAGATAAAACACTGATAATTTTTGACTTTTATATTGACTTTAACTATTGCTGGTCAAACCAATTTAGAACACTTCAGAATTCAAATGAAAAAAAAGGAGGGGGGGGGGGGACCCTGAAACTGTTACGATCACTGTATTAAAAAAATGATAACTGAATTTATTATGCTTTCAAGATTTCCAGTATATAAGTTACTACTCTTTTCATCTTATTTACTGCTCATTTAAATACCTATATATCTGTCTCGAAATAATTAAACTTCATTACTATATCAATATTAAAGTTATCTTTCAACTTCGTTAGACTTTCGTTATTCATTTACTGGTTCATTAACGAAACATTTCTTTAAACACCATTCTAACATAGTTAGGTCTGCAAATAATTATTATTAACACAAATTTTAAATTTTCATTTCGGGACACTCGGATTGCACAATATTTGGAAAGGACCCTGTCTAGGTTAGTTGTGAGGATAATTAAATGATGGGAAAGTTCCGGTAAAATTTAGGTTATTATTGCACAGTTCAGAAGGTGTTGCTCAAACCAGTGCCAAACTCCAACTACTACTGAGCCCGTTGTGCCGTGCAGTGCCCGCGTGCATTTTCCCGCGCTCGCCTGCCATCTACCTTTTACCGCTCCCTGACTAACGGGGTATCCACCCGAGGTTTTGCATTCTACATATCCAAACACTTTGCCTACGTATGGACCAGACGCACAGTTACAATTTTAAACATCTTACAACAGTTTCAATATTTGTTACATTTCAATTCTATTACAATATTACTCGACATTTGACATAAACATTAATATTCACATTGAAACTTATTTACAGTTTCCTTAACATAATGACATGAAACAAAAAAGAAATGAAATCAGAACATCAATTACACAAGTTTATCGAAAAATCAGAAAAAAAATATTATATGTACAATAGGACAGCGTCATTGTTGTTACAAATTGTCGAGTCGACTTAATTCTATGAGTACCGATGGTTTCTGTCCGAAACAACCATTTTATTAGCTTTTTTAAGTACCGGCACCTTTCACATCAAACCACCGACGCTATTGCAATACAGCGACGTCTAGTGGTACGTTGAGGTACTTCGACGAATGTTGTGCATTGCCGCAGTCACCTACAGCGTCCAAAGCAAGCAACAGCCGGCGATGACACTGTGTGATCAAAAGTATCCGGACACCTGGGTGAAAATGACTTACAAGTTCGTGGCGCCCTCCATCGGTAATGCTGCAGTTCAGTATGGTGTTGGCCCACCCTTATCCTGATGACAGCTTCCACTCTCGCAGGTATACGTTCAGTCAGGTGCTGGAAGATTTCTTGGGGAATGGCACCCCTTTGTTTACGGAGTGCTGCACTGAGGAGAGGTATCGACGTCGGTCGGTGAGGCCTGGCACGAATTCGGCATTCCAAAACATCCCAAAGGTGTTCTATAGGACTCAGGACAAAGACTCTATGCGGGCCAGTCCATTACAGAGATGTTATCGTCGTGTAACCAGTGCGCCACAGATCGTGCATTATGAACAGGTGTTCGATCGTGTTGAAAGATGCAATCGCCATCCCAGAATTGCTCTTCAACTGTGGGAAGCAAGAAGGTGCATAAATCATCAATGTAGGCCTGTACTGTGACAGTGCCACGAAAAACGACAAGGGGTGCCAGACCCCTCCATGAAAAACATGACCGCACCACAATACCAACGCCTCCGAATTTTACTGTTTTCACTGCATACGCTGGCAGATGACGTTCACTGGGTATTCCCCATTCCCACACCTTGCCCTTTGATTGCCACATTGTGTACTGTGATTCTAGACAACGTTTTCCTACTGTTCAATCGTCCAGTGTTTACGCTCCTTACACCAAACGAGGCGTCGTTTGGCATTTACCGGATTGATGTGTGGCTTATGAGCAGCCGCTCGACCATGAAATCCAAGTTTTCTCACCTCCCGCCTAACTGTCATAGTACTTGCAGTGGATCCTGATGCAGTTTGGAATTCCTGTATGATAGTCTGGATACACATTACGACCCTCTTCAACTGTCGGCGGTGTCTGTCAGTGAACAGACGAGATCGGCCTGTATTCTTTTGTGCTGTACGTGTCCCTTCACGTTTCCATTTCACCATCACATCGGAAACAGTGAACCTAGGGATGTTTCGGAGCGTAGAAATCTCGCGTACAGACACCCTGTCACCTGAGCACGTTCGAAGTCCATGAGTTCCGCGGAGCGCCCCATTCTGTTCTCTCACGATGTCTAATGACTACTGAGGCAGCTTATATGGAGTACCTGGCAGTAGGTGGCAGCACAATGCATCTAATATGAGAAACGTATGTTATTGGAGGTGTCGGGACACTTTTGATCACATAGTGTAGTACTGTGTGATTATAGTAAATTGTGACATGCGTTTTAATGGTGATACTGTTGAGGAGATAATTAACGATGAAAGTAAATATATTTACAGTTATTGTAACGTAAATTTGAGTCTGAACTACCATCGTTGTGCGTGGTTTCGAAATGATCCACTGGAGCGGTATATACTTTTGATAAAAATTTATGAAATCTTAGGCCCATTTTTGCTTGTCATTAAGGACAATAATTTGTTTTAGGCATTGTAAGTTCATGGAAGTATCTAAATGTGGGATTGTGCCTAGGAAAAATGCGAAGTTGTTTCAAAATGGTTCAAATTGTTCTGAGCACTATGGGACTTAACATCTGAGGTCATCTCTCCCCTAGAACTTAGAACTACTTAAACCTAACTAACTTAAGGACATCACACACATCCATGCCCGAGGCAGGATTTTAACCTGCGACCGTAACGGTCGCGGGGTTCCGGACTGAAGCGCCTAGAACCGTTCGTCCACACCGGCCCACAGTGGGTCAGAATCCCAAAAAGCTGGTCAAAATATAAGTAGTTATTCAATTTGTACCAAACTTAGTATGTAAGGGTTTACGGAGTTTCTGATTAAGAATATGATATCAAAAAGTGAAAAAAAAACAAAATGGCGGACCCAAGATGGCAGGCTCTATGTACACTATCATTTTTACGTATAAAAGTAATTTTTAGGGAATTATCGAGGTTACTGATGATGACAGAGCTCAAAAAATTTAAAAATGGTGGATCCAAGATGGGGGTCAAAATCTATGTATTTTTATTTATTTATATTTATATATTTTTATTCATATAAAAGTCAGTATTTAGGGGTTATTGTAGTTAATGCTTATAAAATAAACCAAAAAAGTGGAAAACTCGAAGAAAGGACCAAATATAGGTTACAAGATGGTGTAAAATATTACAAAAAATTATTTCATTTTAATTACAATTATTTATTTTGTAAATTTTTTATAACTTAATTTACAAGTTTTCATTTTCTTATTCTTTTTCATCTTCTGCTTCAACTGAATCGTCATCATCCTCAAACACTGTTTCCTCATTATCTGCATCTGCATCTGAATCTTCATAGTCTTCCGCCACAGGAACTAAGAGGGCAACGGCTTCTGGCGACAAACTCTTCAATTTCTTCGGCGAAGATTTGCGTAAGGAAGAAACGTAGGGGTCTGTCGTTGCCAACAATCTCCTGAACACGTCTTCCATAGTCTTAACTCTTGAAAACTTTCGAGAAAAACTCAGGCGATATTGCTTTTCCAACTTATTGGTTGATTCCTGAGCATCCTCCGATAGTTGACCGATGGGTAAAATGGCCGAAGAAATAATGTCTGGACCGTGAATCAACAATCTATGGACTGCTGTTGGCATGTTGTACCAGGGGTATTCTTTCACGTAGTGCCTGGCAGTTGCTAAGGCGTATGCTCGAAACTTACATAGCCGCGGGCTCATTCCGCTGACTAATTCACTCAGTCAGATTGTGAAATTGCCGTGTCAGTCTTCTACACGTGGTCGCTGACTATAGGTACTTGTCAGCAATGCTGACAACCCTCTTTTGGCTACTTGCTATCGTATAAAGACGTCGATCTGACGTCCTCTCGAAATCGTCTGCAAAATTATATGGAAACGGTGGATTAGTTCTTCGGAAACTCCAGGTATCAGCGCTGATGTTGGAGTGTTTTAAAAAAAACGTCGAGCGGTGTTTCCGTCATTCGTACTGCCAAATCCTTGTTTTGCGCATGTCAGTTACAATTCCAAGCTGCTCTTTGAAAGCTTTTTGAATGTTGGCTTTCAGTATTGCTTTTTCCTCTTTATCATCTGCTTTACTTGCCTGCCACTTTTTTGTTTTCATTTGGTATGCCAAATGAATACAACATTCCAGGCGTGAAGAGTTGATAGTCCGTACTGCAGATAATCAGCGGTAACTTGTTTTTTTAAAACATCGTCAATGTTATTAAATTGGGCAGAGGTAGCCTTGCAGAGATAGCACCGTTGCGCAGATTTCGTGTTGGTGATAGTATTGCACACTTTACCATCTACCATGGTCATGCTTAAATTGTATTTAATGGAATGTCTTTCCCATGAATAACTGTTTCGAATGACTGGAGTTGTTCGATCTGTTTGTCGTAATACGCTTTCTCATTTAAAGACGTTTGCTCTGTTTCCTTTGTAAATTCTAACTTCAGTGGTCTGCAAAAGAGGGTTGAAGACGGCTTCGGATTAATCCATAAGATCTTTTCTTCTTTAGTTTCTTCTTCTTCTTTCAAGTTTCAGTGGAACAAGCGAAGTGAAAAATAAAGTTGCATCTGAAATACTCGAATCTGAAAACTTCATTTTATACATGCTTTGCACGGAGGTTCCGTCAAA
This sequence comes from Schistocerca cancellata, assembly GCF_023864275.1. Taxonomy (NCBI): domain Eukaryota; kingdom Metazoa; phylum Arthropoda; class Insecta; order Orthoptera; family Acrididae; genus Schistocerca; species Schistocerca cancellata. The sequence goes on from NC_064628.1 coordinate 82,382,684, forward strand.
GCCCCACTTACATATAAGGGCCATATTAGACATTTCCGAATCACTCATATGTAAAATATCGTCTCGTTTCAGCAGTAGAACACGTTGAACAGTGTGGTCTAACAAAGCTTGCAACCGTACCTCAGCTTTTGATTCGGTAAAAGTGAGGGTTACGTCTGGAGGGCAGCAAGCTTTTTTTGCTACCAAAACAGCTGAATACGGTGGATATAGTGTGTTTAAGCCTTTTCCTTTAGCCCCATTTCTCAAATGCTGGTAAGATTCTTTTGACAATTTCAAGTCGAAAAGGAGTGCTAGACCTTAATTTGCATCATATGAGGATGGCGATGATGTTGAAAATCGCAAGCCTGCCTTGTATTCTTTCACCTTGGATGGACTTGAGAGTGTGATGTCTTTCACAATCTTCGCAGCATCTGGGTGCCCCGAAGATTGAAGACTCATTTGCGCGGCGAACGCTAATTCGACAGGACTGAGCTTCGTACGAATCTCCTCAGTTCTCCTTCTTTTAGACCTATCAGATAATGTTTCAAATTTTGTGGCAGGTCGGCCTGTTGATTTAGTCACACTTGCAGGTTTCGAATCAATCGGAATATATACTATTGTATTTAACCAGGTTTCGTTCTTCTTGAAAAAATATCCTTGTCGCCGAGTTGCTTCCTTATACTTGCTTCTTAACTTTGTTAACAAAATCGAAATGGTAGGCCTCATATCATAGGGATGTCCACTTTTTTCTGTCAACGACCTTTCCAAATGTTCTATGACCCCTTCTAAATCATTTGACAAATACTCTTTTGTTATTAGAAAAATATCTTTCCTCGAAAATCCGATTCTGGAATACGCTGGATCAGATGAAACTGAAATTAAAAAAAAATCTGTGTTACACTTTTCGTCATTTTTCTAATTATTTTATTCTTTACAATGCTTCTACGTGTCAATTGTAATTTAAATTGTACAAATAAAACTCATAATTAATTGATTCTACTGTCATTTTTGAAGATGTCTGAACAATGACATTTTGCAAGTGTCGCTTAAAACGTGGCTCAAAGCCAGAGTCGCAACTAGTCGCAGGATTTGAAGCTTAATTTACAAAGGTAATAATATATACTTGCGTACACAGCGCAAAAGAAAGCGGAATGTCGTGGAATTTGTAACTTATCTCTATTTTTTAAGCGCATTTTACGATTTTGTTATTCATTTCACTGTAGTACGTTAATTGAAATGTAAACGTGCATAATTGATGATTTAATAGTTATATAAGTGTTTTATCACGAGTACATACCTCCTGGAATACATTCCATATTGAAAGTATTGGTTTCACTTGCACAAAACATAAATAACTTCCTTCAACAACACAACTGTTTTTGTAGCCTGGCCAGCTGCGCGCACGCTAACAATGAACTGCCGCATTTGACCTGAGATATTAGCGAACAAATGAACATCTGGTCGACCGCACAGCCGGCATTCTGTTGTCCCAGCATTGCTGCTGCCAACCTGATAGTCCAAAATCCCCATCTTTAAACTTTTTTTTCCTTTTTGGCCACGTTTTCAAGATTCTGGCCCACTGTGCTGCCGCCGGAAATTGCGTCAAAATATATCTCATGAGACGATGGATGTTTGTATACTCCAGTGGTTCCAAAATGAATCCACAACTTTGAAACAATTTATTTTGTTTATTTTGTACCAATTGTTTCTTGTAATCATTACACACTATTTAACAGAGTTTAAGTTTGTGAAAATTTTTAGAATTATATTCCAAAGTGAAACCACCTGCTTAAAATAGCTGATTGTTTACTGTTCCCAATTTCTTCTTGTACTCGTTGCTTACTATGATGACAACGATAAATTTTGTGAAAAATTTTAAACTTGACTTTTTTAAAATTTTTGGGACTCAAAGGGCTAAGGAAATCCATGAGACCTTGCAGGGCTCTTAACAGCTTTCAATTACGAAGCACAAACGGCTGTAGGAGAAAAAAATAGCCGTCCACAAGGCTGTGAAGACGCGCTGGCAAAGAGTCGCGTCGCAGACACGCAAAGCAGCTACGTCCAGCTTGCAGAAACTGTCTGTAATGATCTCGCATCACGTCTTATAAACTATCTCAAAGGTGTTTTCACGAATACATGTAGACAATGCTTTTTATATTACACTACAGACACAGATCATTGGTTTGTTTTCGTTTCTAACAGAAAATTGACAAAATTAATATCCGGGCAATGCCAGGTTTATCAGCTAGTTGATATATACATAGTACATATGTTTTCTCTGTGTCCTTTCATGTGTCGACCAGCTTCTTTTTCCCCATCTCCAGTTCCACAGACAACCTCCGGTCAATTAATTTCTTTGAGCTTGTGTGTCTGAGTCGTTGCGAGAAGCAGAGGTTTTCTTGTATAGTCAAAGCTGTAGTATCGATTCTGCTGGCTTTTGCAGAAGAGTCTCGTAGTTTTTTCTTACCCACGAATAAGAGCGTATTTCGGAAAAAAGAGAAAAAAGAAAACGCCCCCTCCGGCGCCTAAAGTCTACCTTGGACATCTTAACACGCGGAGTCGCGATACTGACGCTGAAATGAAAAAACCTGTTTCTCCTCCTAAACATAAAGATATTCGTAGTTCATATACTGCGGTCAAGAGATACTTTATTACATTCAGTTTCTATGACGTTCGATAGTGTCAGTATTTCATTTCAGTCAACCGAATTACCTTTCTTTTTACGAGAGAACCACGTGGAAAGTATTTGGCTTTGTTTGCGATGGAGGTGACCATATGTAGTCTGCAGTGGTCTGTCATTTCAGTAATTGCGTGCTGCGTTTTCTTGATTACCGGGTATAGCGTTCATTCTGATAGAAGTTGCTTCACCGTTCTGATTCATTTTCCAGTGCTTTTGAACGATCTTTAGATTGTCATTGTGAACCAAGTGTTACGTATAATAATTAATGTACGACTCTCCAAAGGAGTTCATTGCCATTGGCAATCACTCGAGTTTGGATATTTTTATTGTGCAGTTTAGCTCATGTTATATGAAAGTGTAACTGAAACACGGTTACATGAGCAGCCTCACTGCTACGTGCCCATGGAAAATCTTTTTTTCGGAGCTTGTGAGCACCTCAGCACAGCAAAGAAATTTCTATGGGGGAAGAATGTTGTAGTTCATGCCTGCTCTGGGTCGTGTATGCACTGGGTAGAATACTAATGTAGCATTATCTTCCGTTTCCCCTCTATCTGCCCAGCCTCTTCATCACCCCTTAGTAACGTTTGTATACTCACGACTTCAATGATATCTCGTTTATTTAAAGTGAGCTGTTATTTTCAATTATAAATTTTTTGAACTGACGAAATCCAGTTTTCAAGATCAACCATGGCTCAAGTCGCTTCATTACCTACTCCAAAAGAGTAACAGAAACATTTGTGAGGGTTATTTATAAGTGCAAGATGATCTTATATTTAGATAATCCAAAACACCTCCACGAGTAGTCATGCTGGATCAGAAAAATTGTTTCTGTTGCACCTAATTCATATTTCAGTCCGGAACCGCGCTGCTGCTACGTTCGCAGGTTTTAGTCCTGCCTCTGGCATGGATGTGTGTGATGTCCTTAGGATAGTTAGGTTTAAGTAGTTCTGATTTTAGGGGACTGATGGCCTCACATGTTAAGTCCCATAGTGGTTAGAGCCATTTGAACTAATTCATATCAGAGTACATTCTTAATTTCAACTCCAGATGCACCAGCGACAACACCATAAATTTGACGTTTTTTTTTTTTTTTTTTTTTTTTTTTTGTCATCAGTCTACTGACTGGTTTGATGCGGCCCGCCACGAATTCCTTTCCTGTGCTAACCTCTTCATCTCAGGGTAGCACTTGCAACCTACGTCCTCAATTATTTGCTGGATGTATTCCAATCTCTGTCTTCTGTCTTTCTCTACAGTTTTTCCCTCTACAGCTTCCTCTAGTGCCATGGAAGTCGTTTCCTCATCTCTTAACAGATGTCCTATCATCCTGTCCCTTCTCCTTATCAATGTTTTCCACATATTCCTTTGCTCTCCCATTCTGCGCAGAACCTCCTCATTTCTTACCTTATCAGTCCACCTACTTTTCAACATTCGTCTGTATTACCACATCTCAAATGCTGCGATTCTCTCCTTTTCCGGTTTTCCCACAGTCCATGTTTCACTACCATAGAATGCTGCACTCCAGACGTACATTCTCAGTAACTTCTTCCTCAAATTAAACCTGATTTTTTTATATTATTAGACTTCTCTGGCCAGGAATGCCATTTTTGCCATTGCTAGTCAACTTTTGAGGTCCTCTTTGCTCCGTCCGTCATTGGTTATTTTACTGCCTAGGTAGCAGAATCCCGTAACTTCATCTACTTCGCTGTTCTCATTTCTACTACTTCTCATTACATTTGTCTTTCTTCGATTTGCTCTCAATCCATGCTCTGTACTCATTAGATGTTCATTCCGTTCAGGAGATCATTTAATTCTTCTTCACTTTCAGTCAGGACAGCAATGATCCGTCTCTCCCTACAGCTTACCCCTACTTTCCTGATGACAAAAAAAAAAAAGGTCAGAGGATGGTGAAGGCGAGCAGCCACCATCAGGACCATGCCTGCCAAGACGTCAACAAGACGTCAATTTTATATTGTTGTCGCTGATCCATCTGGAGTTGAAATTAAGAATGTACTCTGATATGAATTTGTTCAAAAGGCTTTAAGCACTACGTGATTTAACATCTGAGGTCATCAGTCTCCTACACTTAGAGCTACTTAAACCTAACTAACCTAAGGACATCACACACATCCATGCCCGAGGCAGGATTCGAACCGGCGACCGCAGCAGCGGCGCGGTTCCGGACTGAAGCGCCTGTAACTGCTCGGCTACAGCGCCCGGTGCGGACATGTGAACTGAAATCTCCCTGCAATGTGAGACTGACTCAGCAACAGTGTGATAATGGCATTGTTATGTTCTATGTTAATAACAACGGAAAAATGCCCCTGTCGGAGAACAAAAGAGGCGAATATGTTCCTCTTTAAAAGACTCTGACAGAAAAGTGGGGAACAGGATGCGTCAATCCTCAGGACGCCTTCCTCACCAAAAATTTTGACTTGTGAACATATTCGCGATCTTCAACTTTTGCAGTCATGTCTTCCTCATTTGCGTGTAATATTACGGTATATTGATAATTTTTACTTTATGTACTGTCTGACTACAACTGAACGAAACACACTTTTCGCGCCATACGCGTTTCGCCTTTATTTTCTGCAAGGCATCTTCAGTGGCTTGGAATATGTAATATTTTTGCTAACTATAGTCGGCGCAATAGCGATGGGACACAACATCTCCGAGGTAGGGACGAAGTGGCAATTTTCCCATACGACGATTCACGAGTGTATCGTGAATATCAGGAATATCAAAACATCAAATCACTCACATCGCTGCGGCCGGAAAAAGATGCTGCAAGAGCGGGACCAAAAACGACTGAAAAGAACCGTCCACCGTGACAGAAGTGCAACCCTTCCGAAAATTGCTGCAGATTTCCATTCTGGGCCACCAACAAGTGTCAGCTTACGAACCATTCAACGAAACATCATCGATATGGGACCCCTGCTACGTCTAGACATGGCTCTGACAAGTGACACGTTACGTAAGCATCCTGTTTGATCAATTACATCCATTCATGTCCATTATGCTTTCCGATGGACTTGGGCAATTCCAGCAGGACACGTCCAGAATTGCTACAGAGTGGCTCCAGGAACATCCGCTGACAACCAAACTTCCCAGACATGCATGAACTTTCTTGGGCATATCTGGGATGCCTCGCAACGTGCTGTTCAGAAGAGATATCCACCCCCTCGCACTCGTACGGATTCATGATTCATGGACAGACCTGTAGGATTTGCGGTTCAGTTCCCTCCAGCACTATTTCAGATATCAGTCGTGTCCACGCCAAGTAGTGTTGCGGCATTTCTGTGTGCTCGCGGGGGCTCTATACGGTATTAGACACGCGCACCATTTCCTCGGCTCTGCAGTGTAGTTGTACTGCGTCATGCCTAATTCACTTTCTCAAGCAGAAGCAGATGAGTTAAAAATCTGAAATGAAATTGTCGTAGAACGGGAATGGTATGTCTCCGGACGGGGACTGCTATTCAAAGTATTATGCACGCGCTCCCTTCTACAAGTCCTTGAACGGGCATTTCAGAAAACCCTATATACTTTGACACCTATAGACAACAAATACATGAGTAATGTAAGGTTAATTAAAAATCGTCTGCTTTAAATTTTTTTCTGGATACGTTGCCCATCGATCACAATTCGCTGAAAACACCCGAAATATGATTTGTTTCTTGGAAGAGTAAAAATGATATTAGGAATATTCTACTGAATTTGGAGCCTTCCACATTTTATAAAACTTTCCACTGTTATTTTTAGCTCTTCTCAGGCATGTTCAGACACAATCCAGGCAATTTTTTGTCATTGTAGTACGACTTTGGATATATTCGTATAGATGCGAACCGCCCATTTACATAGACAGCGCTTCATAAAGTTTAATTGCTGAAAAACTGATGACTAAAAACGTAGTTTGCCAGCCTGAGAACCCATGTAATGTCTCTAGAAGCCTTTGTCATGTGTTCATTATGTCAGTTAAAATTACACTTACATCTCAGACAGTATACTACGTCCATGTTTTACGGGCATAACTTTGAACCTCAGGATCTCGGTAACTAAGGACATCAAAAAAGTTCCAAGGTTTCCCAAAAACATTATCTTAAAAGCATGTGGTAAACATTTGGACGGTTAGATTGAACATAAAATATAGAAGTGAACAAACTGTGCTTTTATAAGCTATTCAAGCTCCACCCTAGACCAAATGCAAAAGAACCAGTCTATTTGCTCAATTTTTCTGGGCTGGATGAATACACACTTCCTATAGCCCAGGAAAACAGATATACTTCTGATAACCAAAAATCATGGTTTTTGGGTGTATTTTGATAATAGATATACATTTTCGGAAACGGGAAGAAGGGATTTCTAGGTGAATATCTAAAGAATCATCATCATCATCATCATCATCATCATCATCATTTAAGACTGATTATGCCTTTCAGCGTTCAGTCTGGAGCATAGCCCCCCTTATACAGTTCCTCCATGATCCCCTATTCAGTGCTAACATTGGTGCCTCTTCTGATGTTAAACCTATTACTTCAAAATCATTCTTAACCGAATCCAGGTACCTTCTCCTCGGTCTGCCCCGACTCCTCCTACCCTCTACTGCTGAATCCAAGAGTCTCTTGGGTAACCTTGCTTCTCCCATGCGTGTAACATGACCCCACCATCTAAGCCTGTTCGCCCTGACTGCTACATCTATAGAGTTCATTCCCAGTTTTTCTTTGAGTTCCTCATTGTGGACACCCTCCTGCCATTGTTCCCATCTACTAGTACCTGCAATCATCCTAGCTACTTTCATATCCGTAACCTCAACCTTGTTGATAAGGTAACCTGAATCCACCCAGCTTTCGCTCCCATACAACAAAGTTGGTCGAAAGATTGAACGGTGCACAGATAACTTAGTCTTGGTACCGACTTCCTTCTTGCAGAAGAGAGTAGATCGTAGCTGAGCGCTCATTGCATTAGCTTTGCTACACCTCGCTTCCAGTTCTTTCACTATGTTGCCATCCTGTGAGAATATGCATCCTAAGTACTTGAAACCGTCCACCTGTTCTAACTTTGTTCCTCCTATTTGGCACTCAATCCGTTTATATTTCTTTCCCACTGACATTACTTTCGTTTTGGAGATGCTAATCTTCATACCATAGTCCTTACATTTCTGATCTAGCTCTGAAATATTACTTTGCAAACTTTCAATCGAATCTGCCATCACAACTAAGTCATCCGCATATGCAAGACTGCTTATTTTGTGTTCACATACCTTAATCTCACCCAGCCAGTCTATTGTTTTCAACATATGATCCATAAATAATATGAACAACAGTGGAGACCGGTTGCAGCCTTGTCTTACCCCTGAAACTACTCTGAACCATGAACTCAATTTACCGTCAACTCTAACTGCTGCCTGACTATCCATGTAAAGACCTTTGATTGCTTGCAGAAGTTTGCCTCCTATTCCATAATCTTGTAGAACAGACAATAACTTCCTCCTAGGAACCCGGTCATATGCCTTTTCTAGATCTATAAAGCATAGATACAATTCCCTGTTCCACTCATAACACATCTCTATTATTTGCCGTAAGCTAAAGATCTGGTCCTGACAACCTCTAAGAGGCCTAAACCCACACTGATTTTCATCCAATTGGTCCTCAACTAATACTCGCACTTTCCTTTCAACAATTCCTGAGAAGATACCTCTGTAGTTGTTACAATCTTTTCTCTTTCCATGTTGAAAGATTGGTGTGATTACTGCTTTTGTCCAGTCTGATGGAACCTGTCCCAACTCCCAGGCCATTTCAATTATCCTGTGTAGCCATTTAAGACCTGACATTCCACTGTATTTGATGAGTTCCGACTTAATTTCATCCACCCCAGCCGCTTTATTGCACTGCAATCTATTGACCATTTTTTCCACTTCCTCAAATGTGATCCTATTTCCATCATCATTCCTATCCTATTCTACCTCGAAATCTGAAACATTACTGATCGCATTTTGACCTACATTGAGCAACTCTTCAAAATATTCCCTCCATCTGCCCAAGGCATCCACAGGATTCACCAGCAGTTTTCCTGACCTGTCCAAAATACTTGTCATTTCCTTCTTACCTCCCTTTCGAAGACTGCTAATTACACTCCAGAATGGTTTTCCAGCAGCTTGACCCATAGTCTCCAACCTGTTTCCAAAGTCTTCCCACGATTTCTTCTTGGATGCTGCAATTATCTGTTTGGCTTTGTTTCTTTCTTCAACATAACTTTCTCTGTCTACCTGGGTTCTGGTATGTAGCCATTTTTGATACGCCTTCTTTTTCCTTTTACAGGCTGCCTTGACTGTATCATTCCACCAAGCTGTTTGCTTCATCCTACTTTTACACACTACTGTTCCAAGACATTCTTTAGCCACTTCTAGTACTGTGTCCCTGTACCTCGTCCATTCCTTTTCCAATGACTGTAATTGTCTACATTCAACTAACTGGTACCTTTCTGAGATCGCTGTTATGTACATGTACCTGATTTCCTTATCCTGAAGTTTCTCCACTCTTATCCTCCTACATATGGACCTGACCTCCTGCACTTTCGGCCTCACAATCCCCATTTCACTGCAGATTAAATAATGATCAGTGTCATCAAAGAATCCCCTGAATACACGTGTGTCCCTCACTGCCTTCCTGAATTCCTGATCTGTTATTATATAGTCAATGACAGATCTGGTTCCCCTGCCTTCCCAAGTATACCGGTGAATGTTCTTATGTTTAAAAAAGGAGTTTGTGATTACTAAGCCCATACTGGCACAGAAATCCAAGAGTTGTTTCCCGTTCCTGTTGGTCTCCATATCTAGAGAATGTAGGGTTAAAATTTCAGTCATTTGCTATGGCTATTTATTTTCATAATTGCGGTACACGGTGCAAATACGGTTATAAACCAATTTCCACTGTTTCGTATTCAAGTATTGCAGCTTTTAACCTCTGGAACTAGACAAAAATTTTGTTCCCCGAGATTATCATCTGGAGAAGATATGGTAAAAACTTCGACCATCTGCCATGAACAGAAATTATAGAAGTGGCCATCTCAACAATGGGTACTTTTCCTATCCAAAAAACGTGATTTTTCGCGGTTCCCTCAGGAACTGCCCATGAACAAACGGTCCTTTTATCAGCCGCCCAAGTTTCACCCTAGACCACACCAAATGCAAAGGAACCAATCTATTTGCTCTATTTTTCTGGACTGGAGGAATACACACTTCCTACAGGCCAGGAAAACTGAGGAAATATTTAAATTTTGACTCCTTACATCTACATCTACATCTACATTTATACTCTGCAAGCCACCCAACGGTGTGTGGCGGAGAGCACTTTACGTGCCACTGTCATTACCTCCGTTTCCTGTTCCAGTCGCATATGGTTCGCGGGAAGAACGACTGCCGGAAAGCCGCCGAGCGCGGTCGAATCTCTCTAATTTTACGTTCGTGATCTCCTCGGGAGGAATAAGTAGGGGTAAGCAATATATTCGATACCTCATCCAGAAACGCACCCTCTCGAAATCTGGACAGCAAGCAACACCGCGACGCAGAGCGCCTCTCTTGCAGAGTCTGCCACTTGACTTTGCTAAACATCTGCGTAACTCTATCACGGTTACCAAATAAACCTGTGACGAAACGCGCAGCTCTTCTTTGGATCTTCTCTATCTCCTCCGTCAACCCGATCTGGTACGGATCCCACACTGATGAGCAATACTCAAGTATAGGTCGAACGAGTGTTTTGTAAGCCACCTCCTTTGTTGATGGACTACATTTTCTAAGGACTCTGCCAATGAATCTCAACCTGGCACCCGCCTTACCAACAATTAATTTTATATGATCATTAGCACTTCGAATCGTTCCGTACGTATACTCCCAGATATTTTACAGAAGTAACTGCTACCAGTGTTTGTTCCGCTATCATATAATCATAGAATAAAGGATCCTTCTTTCTATGTATTCGCAATACATTACATTTATCTATGTTAAGGGTCAGTTGCCACTCCTTGTACCAAGTGCCTATCCGCTGCAGATCTTCCTGCATTTCGCTGCAATTTTCTAATGCTGCTACTTCTCTTTATACTACAGCATCATCCGCGAAAAGCCGCATGGAACTCCCGACACTATCTATTAGGTCATTTATATATATATTGTGAAAAGCATTGGTCACATAACACTCCCCTGTGGCACGCCAGAGGTTACTTTAACGTCTGTTGACGTCTGTCTATTGAGAACAACATGCTGTGTTCTGTTTGCTAAAAACTCTTCAATCCAGCCACACAGCTGGTCTGATATTCCGAGGCTCTTACTTTGTTTATCAGGCGACAGTGCGGAACTGTATCGAACGCCTTCCGGAAGTCAAGGAATATGGCATCTACCTGGGAGCCTGGATCTAATATTTTCTGGGTGTTATGAACAAATAAAGGGGTCTCACACGATCGCTGTTTCCGGAATCCGTGTTGATTCCTACAGAGTAGATTCTGGGTTTCCAGAAATGACATGATACGCGAGCAAAAACATGTTCTAAAATTCTACAACAGATCTATGTTAGAGATATAGGCGTATAGTTTTGCGCATCTGCTCAACAACCCTTCTTAAAGACTGGGACTACCTTTGCTCTTTTCCAATCATTTGGAACCTTCCGTTCCTCTAGAGACTTGCGGTACATGGCTCTTAGAAGGGGGCAAGTTCTTTCGCGTACTCTGTGTAGAATCGAACTGGTATCCCGTCAGGTCCAGTGGACTTTCCTCTGTTGAGTGATTTAAGTTGCTTTTGTATTCCTTGGGCAGTTATTTCGATGTCAGCCATTTTTTCGTTCGTGCGAGGATTTAGAAAAGGAACTGCAGTGCGGTCTTCCTCTGTGAAACAGCTTTGGAAAAAGGTGTTTAGTATTTCAGCTTTACGCGTGTCATCCTCTGTTTCAATGCCATCATCATCCCAGTGTGTCTGGATATGCTGTTTCGATCCACTTAGTGATTTAAGGTAAGACCAGAACTTCCTAGGATTTTCTGTCAAGTCAGTACATAGAATTTTACTTTCGAATTCACTGAACTCTTCAGGCATAGCCCTCCTTACGCTAACTTTGACATCGTTTAACTTCTGTTTGTCTGAGAGGTTTTGGCTGCGTTTAAATTTGCAGTGAAGCTCTCTTTGCTTTTGCAGCAGTTTCCTAACTTTGTTGTTGAACCAAGGTGGGTTTTTCCCGTCCCTCACAGTTTTACACGGCACGTACCTGTCTAAAACGCATTTTACGATTGCCTTGAACTTTTTCCATAAATAATGAACATTGTCAGTGTCGGAAAAGAAATTTTCTTTTTGATCTGTTAGATAGTCTGGAATCTGCCTCCTATTACTCTTGCTTTACTGTAGGATAGCTGCAGTATGCTCGTGCTGCCGATAGGTACAGAAACAGTCGTTAAGCGAAGGACTAACCAGAAGAGTTGATCCCTTATCTATGTCATCAGTGGTGTCGTAAATACGATCCCTGAAAAAAATCGAAGTTTCGATTGCAGCGTTTTTTGGTACATGTTATTACTGTGCGCTGCCATACTAGGACCGACTCTTAGAGAACACGAAAACGAGGATTCTCCCGTACATTCTACAAGGTTACATCGGTATTTCAGACGTCAACCGAACAGAAGAGAGGAAGGGCTGGCGTGGTTGGGGGAGGTACACTGATTTATGTCGAAATCAGGGTGGATGTAGCGGTAAAGCTGGTGCGGGTTCGCGTGGTCAGTTAATTATATCGTACACCGCAGCGCTGGGGGTCGGCGGTGTATCCTGTGTCCCGTGTCGTGTGTGGGCCACGCCGTCCGCGGTCTGCCGCATAACGGCGACCACATCGTTCCGAAATTTCTGCCATACCCTGCGGCCGCCACACCACTGCCCCAGAGGTCTGGCGCGTGCGTCCATCCACCCTTCACGTCCATAGTGTAGTGCTGTTTTTTGTTTAGCCACAGTACGAGTGACATGTTCATGATTGTAAAGTACACTTCTGACAAAAAACGTGGAACAGCCAGAAGGCACAGCGGGATATCACACATACACACAGTCGGCAGGTATGTAAAGTAAGGTCTGTAATTCTCTGTGACAACTAGAACGGACACCATAGTGCATTACCGTTGTTCGTGATTAGTGTAATGCGAGTCAGGTGTGGAGTGATCGCTGTGAAGGACATGGAGATGCCTCACAAGCGTGTGAGAGAGCGTTATCAGCACCTGATAGACTTCGAAAGTGGCCTCATTTTGGGTCTCCATCCTCAATTTGGCCAGCTTGTCGAACTGTGCAGTACCCAGACTTGCAGGGTACTTTCTTTCCAATCGGGTCATTCATTTCCATTACAACGATATTCTTCAAAACTGTGTGATGCAACCATGGGAAATTTCTTACACTGTCACAAAATAATGGAGCTCGTACACCAGACTATTCATCTCGATTGACTTCAGAACACTACTTACGAGTAATGACAAGCCACAATACAAAAAAAAAAAAAAAATAACAAAACAAGCTTTTGCAAGTGTACACTCGTAGAAATTCGGCACATTCGGTGCTGTAGGATCGGCTTGACAGAATTTCCTGTATTGCTGGGCCTCTGCAGTAGTTCGTGGCACAGACTATTTGACAGCAGCTCAACCGGTCAGAAGAGAAAATTCAAAAAAATGTGTGTGAAATCTTATGGGACTTAACTGCTAAGGTCATCAGTCCCTAAGCCTACTCACTACTTAACCTAAATTATCCTAAGGACAAACATTCACACCTATACCCGAGGGAGGACTCGAACCTCCGCCGGGACCAGCCGCACAGTCCATGACTGCAGCGCCTTAGACCGCTCGAGAAGAGAAAGTGAAAGAGTACATACGAGGGTTGGAACTTAAATAGTAGCAACTATTTATTCACAACCGATACGAAAGAGTTTCATTTTTGCACCTGTTACTGTCCTTCAAAGTAGTAACCAGCATTGTGTAGAACCCGTTGCTAGCGATGTGGAAGGCGTGGTATACAGTGCAGAGCCCGTTGCGAATGGAGCGGTATACTGCCTGTCGAATTTCTGTAACAGTTCTGAAGCGAATGCCACGAAGTGGTTCCTTCATCTTCGGAATCAAGTCAAAGTCACAAGGACTGAAGTCCGGGGTGTATGGTGGATGGTACAGTACTTCCCAGAACTATCGATCGAACAGAGCAGCCACAGCTTGCGCTGTATGCGCCCTCGTGCAAAATGATAGGTGGGTTGCGCAGAAAGTGACGCCGCTTCTTTCGCAAAGCTGGTGGAAGGTGGGGCTCCAAAAACGAGCAGTAATACTCTGCATTGGTGGTTAGCCGTGGAGGAACGTAAAGCGTTAGGGTAACATCATCGCAGTCGTACACGAGAATCACCATAATTTTAGACCGCTCCATTCTCACCATCAACAGAACAGGCTCTGCTAACGGTATACTACAACTTACACATCTATGGAAATGGGCTCTACACAACTCTGGTGACTACATTGAAGGACAGTAGCAGATACAGATTTGTAACTCTTTTGCCTCGGGCCCGCCGGAGTGGCCGAGTGGTTCTAGGCGCTACAGACTGGAACCGCGCGACCGCTGCGGTCGCAGGTTGGACTCCTGCCTCGGGCATGGATGTGTATGATGTCCTTAGGTTAGTTAGGTTTAAGTAGTTCTAAGTTCTAGGGGACAGATGACCTCAGCAGTTTGGTCCCATAGTGCTCAGAGCCATTTGAACCATTTTTTTGTCTCGGTTGTGAGTAAACCCAACCCTAGTAGTTTTAAAATGATCGAAACGTAAACATTTCTGTATAGAGCGTTGCCTCAATACTCTAAATGGCGAAAGTCGTTTTCAAATAACGAAAAAAATTATGAAATATGAGAATGATGGATGTCAATTAAGCGAACTTTTTATGTACCTTACTTAACGCTTTTGTCTGGAGGGTAAATTTCTAAGAGAAAAAACCGGGACATTTGAGTTTACACTTTATACATGGAAGAAGCCTGGAGGTACTAATAGGTTTCAGATAGATTATATAATGGTAAGACAGAGATTTAGGAACCAGGTTTTAAATTGGAAGACATTTCCAGTGGCAGATGTGGGCTCTGACTACAATCTATTGGTTATGAACTGTAGATTAAAACTGAAGAAACTGCAAAAAGGTGGGAATTTAAGGAGACGGGACCTGGATAAACTGAAAGAACCAGAGGTTGTTCAGAGTTTCAGGGAGAGCATAAGGGAACAATTGACAGGAATGGGGGAAAGAAATACAGTAGAAGAAGAATGGGTAACTTTGAGGGATGAAGTAGTGAAGGCAGCAGAGGATCAAGTAGGTAAAAAGACGAGGGCTGCTAGAAATCCTTGGGTAACAGAAGAGGCTAGAAAACCTTACGTAACAGAAGAAATATTGAACTTAATTGATGAAAGGAGAAAATATAAAAACGCAGTAAATGAAGCAGGCAAAAAGGAATACAACCGTCTCAAAAATGAGATCGACAGGAAGTGCAAAATGACTAAGCAGGGATGGCTACAGGACAAATGTAAGGATGTAGAGGCTTATCTCACTACTGCCTATAGGAAAATTAAAGAGACCCTTGGAGAAAGGAGAACCACTTGCATGAATATCAAGAGCTTTGATGGAAACCCAGTTCTAAGCAAAGAAGGGAAAGCAGAAAGGTGGAAGGAGTATATAGAGGGTCTATACAAGGGCGATGTTCTTGAGGACAATATTATGGAAATGGAAGAGGATGTAGATAAAGATGAAATGGGAGATACGGTACTGCGTGAAGAGTTTGACAGAGCACTGAAAGACCTGAGTCGAAACAAGGCCCCCGGAGTAGACAATATACAATTAGAACTACTGACAGCTTTGGAAGAGCCAGTCCTGACAAAACTCTACCATCTGGTGAGCAAGATGTATGAAACAGGCGAAATACCACCAGACGTCAAGAAGACTATAATAATTCCAATCCCAAAGAAAGCAGATGTTGATAGATGTGAAAATTACCGAACTATCGGTTTAATAAGTCACAGCTGCAAAATAGTAAAGCGAATTCTTTACATACGAATGGAAAAACTGATAGATGCCGAACTCGGGGAAGATCAGTTTGGATTCCGTAGAAATGTTGGAACACGTGAGGCAATACTGACCCTACGACTTATCTTAGAAGCTAGATTAAGGAAAGGCAAACCTACGTTTCTAGCATTTGTAGACTTAGAGAAAGATTTTGACAATGCTGACTGAAATACTCTCTTTCAAATTCTGAAGGTGGCAGGGGTAAAATACAGGGAGCGAAAGGCTATTTACAATTTGTACAGAAACCAGAAGGCAGTTATAATAGTCGAGGGACATGAAAGGGAAGCAGTGGTTGGGAAGGGAGTGAGACAGGGTTGTAGCCTCTCCCTGATGTTATTCAATCTGTATATTGAGCAAGCAGTGAAGGAAACAAAAGAAAAATTCGGAGTAGGTATTAAAATCCATGGAGAAGAAATAAAAACTTTGAGGTTTGCTGATGACATTGCAATTCTGTCAGAGACAGCAAAGGACTTGGAAGAGCAGTTGAACGGAATGGATAATGTCTTGAAAGGAGGGTGTAAGATGAACACCAACAAAAGCAAAACGAGGATAATGGAATGTAGTCGAATTAAGTCGGGTGATGCTGAGGGAATTAGATTAGGAAATGAGACACTTAAAGTAGTAAAGGAATTTTTGCTATTTGGGGAGCAGAATAACTGATGATGGTCGAAGTAGAGAGGATACAGAATGTAGACTGGCAATGACAAGGAAAGCGTTTCTGAAGAAGAGAAATTTGTTAACGTCGAGTATAGATTTAAGTGTCTGGAAGTCGTTTCTGAAAGTATTTGTATGGAGTGTAGCCATGTATGGAAGTGAAACATGGACGATAAATAGTTTGGACAAGAAAATAATAGAAGCTTTTGAAATGTGGTGCTACAGAAGAATGCTGAAGATTAGATGGGTAGATCACATAACTAATGAGGAGGTATTGAATAGGATTGAGGAGAAGAGGAAATTGTGGCACAACTTGACTAGAAGAAGGGATCGGTTGGTAGGACATGTTCTGAGACATCGAGGGATCACCAATGTAGTATTGGAGGGCAGCGTGGAGGGTAAAAATAATAGAGGGAGACCAAGAGATGAATACACTAAGCAGATTCAGAAGGATGTAGGTTGCAGTAGTTACTGGGAGATGAAGAAGCTTGCACAGGATAGAGTAGCATGGAGATCTGCATGAAACCAGTCTCAGGACTGAAGACCACAACAACAACAAAAACAAACCTCACTTTTTTACTACACTTACGCTTACCTTTCTTGCCAGTTCTCGTGATATTTTGAAATTGATACTAGGCCTATGACGATGCAGCATCTGAGAAAGCCACAGCAAGTTTGTATCTTTGTTGGCCCTCCCGGTCAGCCGTGCGGTCTAACGCACTGCTTTCCAGGCGGGAAGGCGTGCCGGTCCCCGGGACGAATCCGCTCGGCGTATTAGTGTCGAGGTCCGGTGTGCCAGCCAGTCTCTGGATGGTTTTTAAGGCGGTTTTCCATCTGCCTCGGCGAATGCGGGGTGGTTCCCCTTATTCCGCCTCAGTTACACTATGTCGGCGATTGCTGCGCAAACAAGTTCTCCACGTACGCGTACACCACCATTACTCTACCACGCAAACATTGGGGTTACACTCGTCTGGTGTGAGGCGTTCCCGGGTGGATCCACTGGCGGCCGATCCGCACAATATCTGTGTGGGGCGGCAGCGGAGTGAGTGGTCTGCTGTACCCCGTTGTGAGGTTATGAAACACTGAGGGCTGCGGCGAGGACGGAGCCCCTCCGTCGTTTCTAGGTCCCCAGTTCCATACAATACAACGTATCTTCGTTTTGTGAATTGGAAAGAACATGTAGTTACGTTACGCACAAATAAAATTCTTTTCTCCAGAAATAAGAGCGACTGATACATACTTTTGATTGTAATATCCTGGATGGTCCCGGCGGAGGTTCGCGTCCTCCCTCGGGGATGGGTGTGTGTGTCTGTCCTTAGGATAATTTAGGTAAGCTTAGGGACTGATGACGTTAGCAGTTAAGTCCCATAAGATTTAACACACATTTTTGAATATCCTGGATATGTTTTCTGCGTTGTTTAGCCACTTACTACATACTCAGGTACAATTCTTTTAATCCTAGAAATAGTGTAATGCTACTAATCAGTAGTCAGATACAAATTATTCCTTTGGTACTAAACTTTAAGATTTTGTTTGACTGTAGACAATGGGGCAACCACGAATACATACGAAACAATATTCAAGGAGCACTGCTAACACACGCCGCATCGTTCGCATTCTTCACACGATTAACTTCCCTGAGGCTGCAGTCCCGTTAGGAGACATTGTTTAAGTGATGCTCGGTTATACCTCCTTTGGCTCTGGTTTTGATTTTGCTTGCCTCGAGGGCCATAGAGTGGAAGGTTGACAGGTTTCAACATATCTTTTAGTCTCTCCTTGAGCATAAGACGAGTTAAACGAAATGCCGTAGGCCTATAGGTGTTTTGTAAAATGCTGGTGGAGGCTCTGTAATGAAGTGACGGTGTGCGGTTTGAACGATATGAGACACCCAATACGTCTAGATACGTCTCTAACAGGTGACACATATGTAAGCATCCTATCTGGTCACCTACATCCATTCATGTCCATTGTGCATTCCGACGGACTTAGACAATTCCAGCAGGACAATGCGCCACCACAAAAGACCAAAATTGCTACTGAGTGGCTCCGGGAACACGCTTCTGCCGGCCGTGGTGGCCGAGCGGTTCTAGGCGCTTCAGTCCGGAACCGCGCGACTGCTACGGTCGCAGGTTCGAATCCTGCCTCGGGCATGGATTTGTGTGATGTCCTTAGGTTAGTTAGGTTTAAGTAGTTCAAAGTTCTAGGGGGCTGATGACCTCAGATTAAAGTCCCATAGTGCTCAGAGCCATTTGAACCATTTGAACACCCTTTTGAGTTTAAACACTTCCGCTGGCCAACAAACTCCTTAGATATGAACATTATTGAGCATATCTGGGATGTCTTTCAACATGCTGTTCATAAGAGATTTCTACCCCCTCGTACTCTTACGAATTTATGGTCAGCCCTGTGGGATTCATTACGTCATTTCCCTCCAGCACTACTTCACACGTTAGTCGAGTTCATGCCACGTCGTATTGCGGCACTACACGATATTACGCAGGTGTACCAGTTTCTTTGGCTCTTCACTGTAATACTCAGTGCTGCCGCAGCAACTTCACGGCCGGAGCGTAGGAGCATCAAGCGCGCACAAAGGCGAGCAATGGAATGAGGCTTGCATACTTTTAATCGCTTAATGAGCCGCGTATCAATGTTTGGTTTGCTCTATTGTGGTTTTCAAACTGAATTGCAATATATGCCATAAATCCTATATCGTTCAAACTGGATGGGTATTTAGAGCGAGATTTAGCTAGGATTTATTAACCGAAAAAGGTCAAGTAAAGCAGCATTCTAAATTTTGTGGACGCATGAAGATTACGGAGCGCCAGCCACGCTCGATGATCTCTGCATCGTATCCTGTACTCAGAAAGGCAAAAAGCTTGATTTATTGGAAGAGGTGGAAAGCCTTAAAGATACGTACACGATAGACGAACGTTTGCTGAACGACCAGGTGTGTTCCCTTAAGTCCCATTCCATTGCTCGCCTGTGTGCCCGGCTTGACGCTGCTGTTGTGAAGTTACGGCGGCATCTCTGTGTATTATGTTTCAACGTGTGAACTTCTTTGTGAGGGTGGTCCTACCATTGCACCATTATGGCCTGCTGGTACGACTTTATTAAGGTATGTTTCGCACAGTTTGATTATTTAGTTAACTATCTATCCAGTGGTTACACGATGTTACAACTATTATTTATTTTTGACTAGGTCTCTTCGCTTTGATCTGATTCGACGCATGCCTCAGTCTAGCACAGAGCCGTTATATGGTTATTTAAAACGTTAGAAAAGTAAAATTTTAAGGTCAGTAACAGTTACTTATTCACATTTACAACAGCGCATGTCAGGACCATGCCCTAATTTCTGCCGGCCGGTGTGGCCGTGCGGTTCTAGGCGCTTCAGTCTGGAACCGCGCGACCGTTACGGTCGCAGGTTCGAATCCTGCCTCGGGCATGGATGTGTGTGATGTCCTTAGTTAGGTTTAAGTAGTTCTAAGTTCTAGGGGAGTGATGACCTCAGAAATTAAGTCCCATAGTGCTCAGAGCCATTTTTGAACCCTAATTTCTGCTCATTTTGTTATTCATATGGTCGAAGTAGAGAGGATATAAAATGTAGACTGGCAATGGCAAGGAAATCGTTTCTAAAGAAGAGAAATTTGTTAACATCGAGTATAGATTTAAGTGTGAGGAAGTCGTTTCTGAAAGTATTTGTATGGAGTGTAGCCATGTATGGAAGTGAATCATGGACGATAAATTGTTTGGACAAGAAGAGAATAGAAGCTTTCGAAATGTAGTGCCACAGAAGAATGCTGAAGATTAGATGGGTAGAACACTAATGAGGAGCTAATGAATAGTATTGGACAGAAGAGAAATTTGTGGCAAAATTTGACTAGAAGAAGGGATCGGTTGATAGGGCATATTCTGAGGCCTCAAGGGGTCACCAATTTAGTACTGGAGGGCAGCGTGGAGGGTAAAAATCGTAGAGGGAGACCAAGAGATGAATACACTAAGCAGATTCAGAAGGATGTAGGTTGCAGTAGGTACTGGGAGATGAAGGAGCTTACACAGAATAGAATAGCATGGAGAGCTGCATCAAACCAATCTCAGGACTGAAGACCACAACAACAACAACAACAACATTAGGTAATCTGAAGATACCCCGCGAGTTTGAAACTCGTTGTTAGTATAATAATACATTACAGTGAAGACGGATTTTAATTCAAAAACTGTAAAACTTACTTCGTGAAATGTGGAGATTTATCTTCGTTAAGAATGACAAACTGTGTTCTGTTTGCAAGAAATTCTTCAATCCAATGACAAAGACGGTCTGATATTCCGTTCCAACCAAGGTGCCGATATTTACTGCCTTATGGGTTGCAACAGTCAAGGTGCTGCTATCTACTGCCTTATGGGTTTCGTGGAGAAACAGGGCGAGCTGGTTTTCGCGCGGTCGTTATTTATGGAATCCATGTTGATTCTTACAGAGGAGATTTCGTTCTCCAGTTGCTGGTCTATTTTTCGTCTCGGGAAGCGGACAAAATTCTTTACATTCTGAAAATGGTTCAAGTGTCTCTGAGCACTGTGAGACTTAACATCTGAGGTCATCAGTCCCCTAGAACTTACAATTACTTAAACCTAATTAACCTAAGGACATCACACACATCCATGTCCGAGGCAGGATTCGAACCTGCGACCGTAACGGTCGCGCGGTTCCAGATTGAAGCGCCTAGAGCTGCTCGACCACACCGGCCGGCCTTTACATTTTAGGTCTCTTAGTAACATCCGACTTTTCCTGTGAAGTGTCTGTTGGCGATAGCGAACTGCTGGGGCTTGGATATCAAACGTGATAAACTGCTGTTACCGGAGAGCACTCTTCTGCTGTTCTGTTGATCACCGCTTCAAAAGCAGACGGCGCGATACGTTTTTTTGGTCTGGCGCTGTGTAACCTGCGTGGTATCGTGTGGAATATCAACAGGAGTTATTTTGTGTCTACTGCAGTGTCCTGTTTTCCCATTATATTCTGTTAGCTGTAGAAAATGTCTCATCCCTCTCCTTTTGTGTGGTATCGAATTCACAAAAGAGATTTTTTTTATTTGGGTGCACATTCCTGAAACCAAACGATTCGTATTTATGCGCACGAAGTGCTTGCTTTTAGTCGGGAAACAGGATATGTTCGTGTGGCTGTGGTAAATCGGATCTACATTCACTCGGAAAAATACTACAGATGACTGGGTGTTGTGTGATGTCCTTAGGTTAGTTAGGTTTAAGTAGTTCTAAGTTCTAGGGGACTGGTGACCATAGATGTTAAGTCCCATAAAAAATACTACAGATAACTAAAATTTGTTAATGAAAATATTACGTATACTGTATACGTAGAATTTGAGAGGTCCTTATGAAATTTTCAAATTCTGTTGTTCAGACAGAAATTATTGAGCTCATTAACCTCCATACGTTGTGAAAATTTGTGTATTAGTGGGAAATAAAGCTGATCGTCATCCATCGTTTAACGTCTTTTATACGCGATAGTCAAGCGTAGACAGCCCTGCTGTCACTGCGAATATTTCTATGGCCTGCTATTGCTTTTCCTGTATGCTTCAGACTAGTGTGTGGCGGTGTATCAATCTTAGTACAATAGGTTTCAGGACAGATTAACACGCTAAATCGTGTCGCTCAGCAACATTGCCCTTAACATCTTCCTGGCCTCACTACATATTAGAGAAAGTAGACGGGCATATGAAGTTAGGATAAAGGCATCTTACGCCACATCTTCTCATCTTACGATCCTCAGTCTCCTGAGATCGTTTTACAAACTCACAACATCATTGTCGGGATAATTTCTGATTAGGAGGGATCTAGCACAGAAGTTCCTGCCTCTTTCTTCTTCCGTCAATTCGCTCGCTTATGAGTCCTACCAATTTTGATTACATTTTTGTAACAGTCACTACGATGACCCCAGGATCTCTCTTTTCTCTTAAGTATTTATTACCTTACTTTTTGTTGTTGTTGACAAGAAAGTTTATCAAAGCTAACTCTGGAGCACCACGTCTCAAAGGCTTTGATTCACTTCTGTTCCGGTTTTCCAACAGTAATATCTCACTGCTATACAATGCTGTGCTCCAATTGTACATTCCCAGATATTTCTTCCTCAAATTAAGGTCTATGTTTGATAATAGTAGACTTCTCTTGGCAAGGTGCGCCCTTTATGCCAGTGCTAGCCTTTTTATGTCTAAGTTATTTCGTCCGTCATGGGTTAGTTTGCTGCATAGGTTGCAGAATTCCTTTACTTCACCTACTTCGTGGTAAATGTAAATGAGAGTTTGGCATAATTGTCCGGAAGGCCCCTTACGGGGCAGGTCCGGCCGCCTTGGTGCAGGTCTTACTACATTCGACGCCACATTGGGCGACCTGCGCGCCGGATTGGGATGAAATAATGATGAAGACAACACAACACAACAACCAGTCCCTGAGCGGAGAAAATCCCCGACCCGGCCGGGAATCGAACCTCTCCTCAGTGCAGCACTCCGTGAAGAATGGGCTGCGATTCCCCAAGAAATCTTCCAGCATCTGACTAAACGTAAGCCTTCGAGATTGGAAGCTGTTATCAGGCTAAGGGTAGGCCAACACCATATTGAATTGCAGCATTACCGATGGAGGGCGCCACGAACTTTTCAGACAGGTGTCTTTATACTTTTGATCACATAGTGTAAATCATTTTGTGAACGTGCGTCTATATGAGCCAGGCGCCTCCAGCTTTTGTAACAAAAAGATTATAAAAGCTTTTCGTCCCAACATTCTAGACAGACGTACATTTAAAGAACTGAAATAAACGAAAAATCGAATTTTCGACAATTTTGAGTCAGAACCTGGCCTTAACATACATTTAGTTTTACGTAATACATATGACTTCTCACCTCCCCCCGTGAACCATAGACCTTGCCGTTGGTGGGGAGGCTTGCGTGCCTCAGCGATACATATAGCCTTACCGTAGGTGCAACCACAACGGAGGGGTATCTGTTGAGAGGCCAGACAAACGTATGGATCCCGAAGAGGGGCAGCACCCTTTTCAGTAGTTGCAGGGGCAGCAGTCTGGATGATTGACTGATCTGGCCTTGTAACAATAACCAAAACGGCCTTGCTGTGCTGGTACTGCGAACGGCTGAAAGCAAGGGGAAACTACGGCCGTAATTTTTCCCGAGGGCATGCAGCTTTACTGTATGATTAAATGATGATGGCGTCCTCTTGGGTAAAATATTCCGGAGGTAAAATAGTCCCCCATTCGGATCTCCGGGCGGGGACTACTCAAGGGGACGTCGTTATCAGGAGAAAGAAAACTGGCGTTCTACGGAACGGAGCGTGGAATGTCAGATACCTTAATCGGGCAGGTAGGTTAGAAAATTTAAAAAAGGAAATGGATAGGTTAAAGTTGGATATAGTAGGAATTAGTGACGTTCGGTGGCAGGAGGAACAAGACTCTTGGTCAGGTGAATACAGGGTTATACATATAAAATCAAATAGGGGTAATGCAGGAGTAGGTTTAATAATGAATAAAAAAATAGGAAAGCGGGTAAGCTACTACAAACAGCACAGCGAACGCATTGTTGTGGCCAAGATAGACACGAAGCCCACGCCTACGACAGTAGTACAAGTCTATATGCCAACTAGCTCTGCAGATAACGAAGAAATGTATGATGAAATAAAAGAAATTATTCAGGTAGTGAAGGGAGACGAAAATTTAATAGTCATGGGTGACTGGAATTCGGTAGTAGGAAAAGGGAGAGAAGGAAACGTAGTAGGAAAATATGGATTGGGGGTAAGAAATGAAAGAGGAAGCCGCATGGTGAAATTTTGCACAGAGCACAACTTAATCATAGCTAACACTTGGTTCAAGAATCATAAAAGAAGTAAAAGAAGGTTGTATACATGGAAGAAGCCTGGAGATACTAAAAGGTATCAGATAGATTATATAATGGTAAGACAGAGATTTAGGAACCAGGTTTTAAATTGTAAGACATTTCCAGGGCAGATGTGGGCTCCAACCACAATCTATTGGTTATGAACTGTAGATTAAAACTGAAGAAACTGCAAAAAGGTGGGAATTTAAGGAGATGGGACCAGGATAAACTGAAAGAACCAGGTTGTACAGAGTTTCAGGGGGAGCATAAGGGAACAATTGACAGGAATGGGGGAAAGAAATACAGTAGAAGAAGAATGGGTAGCTTTGAGGGATGAAGTAGTGAAGGCAGCAGAGGATCAAGTAGGTTAAAAGACGAGGGCTAGTAGAAATCCTTGGGTGACAGAAGAAATATTGAATTTAATTGACGAAAGGAGAAAATATAAAAATGCAGTAAATGAAGCAGGCAAAAAGGAATACAAACGTTTCAAAAATGAGATCGACAGGAAGTGCAAAATGGCTAAGCAGGCATGGCTAGAGGACAAATGTAAGGATGTAGAGGCTTATCTCATGAGGGGTAAGATAGATACTGCCTACAGAAAAATTAGAGAAACCTTTGGAGGAAAGAGAACCACTTGCATGAATATCAAAAGATCAGATGGAAACCCAATTCTAAGCAAAGAAGGAAAAGCAGAAAGGTGGAAGGAGTATATAGAGGGTCTATACAAGGGCGATGTTCTTGAGGACAATATTATGGAAATGGAAGAGGAGGTAGATAAAGATGAAATGGGAGATATGATACTGCGTGAAGAGTTTGAAAGAGCACTGAAAGACCTAAGTCGAAACAAGGCCCCGGGAGTAGACAAAATTCCATTAGAACTGAAACTTCCTGGCAGATTAAAACTGTGTGCTCGACCGAGACTCGAACTCGGGACCTTTGCCTTTCGCGGGCAAGTGCTCTATCATCTGAGCTACCGAAACACGACTCACGCCCGGTACTCACAGCTTTACTTCTGCCAGTACCTCGTCTCCTACCTTCCAAACTTTACAGAAGCTCTTCTGCGAACCTTGCAGAACTAGCACTCCTGAAAGAAAGGGTATTGCGCAGACATGGCTTAGCCACAGCCTGGGGGTTGTTTCCAGAATGAGATTTTCACTCTGCAGCGGAGTGTGCGCTGATATGAAACTTCCTCGCAGATTAAAACTGTGTGCCCGACCGAGATTCGAACTCGGGACCTTTGCCTTTCGCGGGCAAGTGCTCTACCATCTGAGCTACCGAAGCACGACTCACGTCCGGTACTCACAGCTTTACTTCTGCCAGTACCTCGTCTCCTACCTAGGAGTGCTAGTTCTGCAAGGTTCGCAGAAGAGCTTCTGTAAAGTTTGGAAGGTAGGAGACGAGGTACTGGCAGAAGTAAAGCTGTGAGTACCGGACGTAAGTCGTGCTTCGGTGGCTCAGATGGTAGAGCACTTGCCCGCGAAAGGCAAAGGTCCCGTGTTCGAGTCTCGGTCGGGCACACAGTTTTAATCTGCCAGGAAGTTTCATATCAGCGCACACTCCGCTGCAGAGTGAAAATCTCATTCTGGATTCCATTAGAACTACTGACAGCCTCTGGAGAACCAGTCCTGACAAATCACCACCATCTGGTGTGCAAGATGTATGAGACAGGCGAAATATCCTCAGACATCAAGAAGAATATAATAATTCCAATCCCAAAGAAAGCAGGCGTTGACAGATGTGAAAATTACCGTACTATCAGTTTAATAAGTCACGGCTGCAAAATACTAACGCGAATTCTTTACAGACGAAGGGAAAAACTGGTAGAAGCCGACCTGGGGGAAGATCAGTTTGGATTCTGTAGAAATATGGGAACACGTGAGGCAATGCTGACCGTACGACTTACTTTAGAAGCTAGATTAAGAAAAGGCAAACCTACGTTTCTTGCATTTGCAGACTTAGAGAAACTTTTGACAATGGTGACTGGAATACTCTCTTTCAATTTCTGAAGGTGGCAGGAGTAAAATACAGGGAGCGAAAGGCTATTTACAGTTTGTACAGAAACCAGATGGCAGTTATAAGAGTCGAGGGCCATGAAAGGGAAGCATTGGTTGGGAAGGGAGTGAGACAGGGTTGTAGCCTCTCCCTGATGTTGTTCAATCTGTATATTGACCAAGCAGTAAAGGAAACAAAAGAAAACTTCGGATTAGGTATTAAAGTCTATGGAGAAGAAACAAAAACTTTGAGGTTCGCCGATGACATTGTTATTCTGTAAGAGACAGCAAAGGACTTGGAAGAGCAGTTGAACGGAATGGACACTGTGTTGAAAGGAGGATATAAGATGAACATCAACAAAAGCAAAACGAGGATGATGGAATGCAGTCGAATTAAGTCGGGTGATGCTGAGGGAATTAGATTAGAAAACGAGACACTTAAAGTAGTAAAGGAGTTTTGCCATTTGGGGTAGCAGAATAACTGATGATGGTCGAAGTAGAGAGGATATAAAATGTAGACTGGCAATGGCAAGGAAAGCATTTCTGAAGAAGAAAAATTTGTTATCATCGAGTATAGATTTAAATGTCAGGAAGTCGTTTCTGAAAGTATTTGTATGGAGTGTAGCCATGTATGGAAGTGAAACATGGACGATAACTAGTTTGGACAAGAAGAGAATAGAAGCTTTCGAAATGTGCTGCTACAGAAGAATGCTGAAGATTAGATGGGTAGAGCACATAACTAACGAGCAGGTACTGAATAGGGTTGGGGAGAAGAGTAGTTTGTAGCGCAACTTGAGTAGAAGAGCGGATCGGTTGGTAGGACTTGTTCTGAGGCATCAAGGGATCACCAATTTAGTACAGGAGGGCAGCGTGGAGGGTAAAAATCGTAGAGGCAGACCAAGAGATGAATATACTAAGCAGATTCATAAGGATGTAGGTTGGAGTAGGTACTGGGAGATGAAGAGGTTTGCACAGGATAGAGTAGCGTGGAGAGCTGCATCAAACCAGTCTCAGGACTGAGGACCACAACAACAACAACCTGACTTGTCATATTTTTCCTATATGTATTTTAATCCCTTAGTTTTACATAGCTTTTTGAAACGATTTTGAATATTTCCTATCTGCTTTATACACGGATTGGGCTATTGTCGTAATTTGTTTCTTTCAGGTAAGTCATACGGTCTTGTTTACGCCACTGTGATGGATGGTTTTTATATCCAATTACTTTCACTTTCGTTTTAATATAAGTTTTGCTCTATTTATTCACGTAATCGTACGAGACATGGCCATGGACCTCCCTCTGTTTGTTTCTGATGGACTGTGTCCTTGTTTATAGATAATCTGATGATGGCCTACAAGGGCGAAACGCGTTATTGAAGGTAAATGACTTTACAACCCAGACTGTTTTTCAATTTGTAATAATTTAAAACTGCTACTGTACTAGCCGGCTAGTGTGGAATGGAATAAATTTTTATCTTATACTATTCTGCCTATAATATAGTGAATAGTTCAGGTAACGTTTACGGAGATGGACAGCGATCACACACACATATCTGCAAAGTCGAGCGTAAAGGCTCAATAATATTGAGATCTGGCGACTGTGGTGGCTAGAGAAGGTAAAACATCCATCTCAACATCAATCTTCGTGTACTCAAAACCAGTTCTGGACGACGCGAGCTGTGTGAACAGGGGTCCCCACCATCTAGGAACACAGAATCACATTGTGGAAACAACACCGTACAGTAGGGTGGTCCTGTTCAGCCAAAATGGTCACATATACTTGGTAGTAATGCAATCTTGCAGAATATTCATGGGGCCCATGTAATATCACAATATTACTAACCAAACCGTCAGTGAACACTCGGCATGTTTCATTCGTGGGACGTAAACGTGGCCAGAAGTTGGAAACAGTGTGAACCGAGACTCATCGGACTAAATGACTTTCCTCCACTTCTCTACAGTATAAGTTCTATGGCTTCGTCACCACGTTTGTCAGTTACGGGCATCTGCATCACTGATGAGTCGTTTTGGAATTCCAGTGCGCTCTGTAATTTCCAGCTTCTAGAGCTCCCTTCGTGGTCAAAAGATCAATAAAGACATATCAGTAATATTTTAAATAGTTTTTTGTTTTTAATAAAACAGTTCACTAACGACGTAATATCGACGTCTCATCAGTCTAGACGAAAGTACGATATCGTCAATTTAATATAAATGACATTAACATTTATACACGTTCTCACCAAAATTGTATTCGCAGGTATCTGACAATAGCGATAAATGCCACACAGTCTGTCGTGAATAAAGATTAGTTTTTTTTTTCTTGAGCTATTCGTCTTCTGACTGATTTGATGCGCCCTCCACGAATTCCTTTTCTGCGCCAACCTCTTCATCTCAGAGTAGTACCTGCAACCTACGTCGTCAATTATTTGTTGGATGTATTCAGTCTCTGCCTTTCTGTACAGTTTTTTCCTTCTATAGCTCCCTCTAGTACCATGGAAGTCATTCCCTGATGTCTTAAAAACTGTACTATCATCCTGTCATCCTTGGCAGTGTTTCCCACATATTTCTTTCCTCTCCGATTCTGCAGAGAACCTCCTCATTCCTTACCTAATCAGTCCGCCCAATTTTCCACATTCGTCTGTAGCACCAAGTCTCAAATGCTTGGATTCTCTTCCGTTCCGGTTTCCCCACAGTCGATGTTTCACTACCGTACAATGCTGCGCTCCAAACGTACTTCTTCCTTAAATTAAGGCTTCTGATTGATACTAGTAGAATTCTCTTGGTCAGGAATGCCCCTTTTGCCGGTGCTAGTCAACTTTTGATGTTCTCCTTGCTCCGTCCGTCATTGGTTATGTTTCTGACTAGGTAGCAAAATTCGTCAACTTCTTCTACTTCGTGACCATCAATCCTGATGTTACGTTTCTGTCCTTATTTATTCATTCCATTCAGAGATCACGTAATTCTTCTTCACTTTCACTCGGGATAGCCGTGCCGTCAGCAAACCTTATCATTGATATCATTTCATCTTGAATTCTAATTCCACTCCTGAACCTATCTTTTACTTCCGTCATTGTTTCTTCGATGTATACATCGAACAGTAGGGGCAAAAAACTACACCCCTGCCTTATACCATTTTTTAATCCGAGCAGTTCGTTCTTGGTCGTCCACTTTTATTATTCCCTCTTGGCTCTTGTAGATATCGTGCGTTACCCGTGTCTCCCTATTTTCTTCAGAATTTCGAACATCTTGCACCAGTTTATATAGCCGAACGCTTTTTCCAAGTCGGCAACTCCTATGAACATGTTTTGATTTCTCTTAAAGTCTTGCTTCCATTATCAACCGCAAGGTCAGAATAGCCTCTCTTGTGGTTTTGCCTTTCCTAAATCCAAACTGATCGTCATCTAATACATTAGTTATTATAAACTGTTGCTTTGGTTCATCTTTCTATTAACTTTGAGTAGACGATATCCAATTACAATTGTGTAATCCCCTGATCAAACGGAATTGTTTGATGAATATTGTTGTGGACTGGCAAGACAGCCAATCCACTAGGAGGAAGCCGAAAGGCACGCGTTTAAGCTCACGCAGGCTGGCGTGAGGTCTGGAACTGGACAAGGAATTTATAGTAGCAAAGAACGTACGTAGCTTCTGGAATACTTAACTTTAATCCATAATTGGGAAACATCGCTCTTGACGGTACAAGTTTTACAGCATCAATAGTTACTGGTAATGGCGCCTTGCTAGGTCGTAGCAAATGACGTAGCTGAAGGCTATGCTAACTATCGTCTCGGCAAATGAGAGCGTAATTTGTCAGTGAACCATCGCTAGCAAAGTCGGCTGTACAACGGGGGCGTGTTCTAGGAAGTCTCTCTATACCTGCCGTGTGGCGGCGCTCGGTCTGCAATCACTGATAGTGGCGACACGCGGGTCCGACGTATACTAACGGACCGCGGTCGATTTAAAGGTTACCACCTAGCAAGTGTGGTTTCTGGCGGTGACACCACACATATCTTGATAAAATTCTGTTTTTTGTTTTGGCGTTTTTAGTGATTTTTGTCTTTATGTGTCTTTAATCCTTTTCACTCCTTCCGCACAGGTTCAAACAGTGTACGGTAAACACAGAACCGGCCAATTGTGATGAACTCCCAGTGTTCTTTGGATGAAATGTACTATCTAAATTCTTAGCCGTTAACGTAACCTAAATTTACACGAATTTTTATTTGGATAATTAGGCGTATCGGAATGCTGATGTCGGGTTTGCCTGACGCCATGGTAATGACGTCGCTACCCATTATAATAAGAGTAGCAGCCTTAAGTCAAAGGGAGGACTTGTGCACCTTTTGGTCAGTTGCACTTATGTGGGCAGTTATTGCGGTGAGATCCTGCATGGAGCTTTGGCAGACGTCAGATGAGCGTATGTTTCTAAGACGTCTAAGCATTGTTTTTATCTAGAGTGAAACTGGTGACACTGAAGCAGAAATATATTTAAGTTGTTGAGTGCACCGATATAATGTTGCGTGTCTAGAGAACAATAATAGCCAAGATTATTCGAAGCGTTTGCTTATGATTCATAAAGTTAAAAGAGCACCTAAAACCCAGAAATGAAGGCGTTGACTTGCAACCCTGGACAACAAACGACTGTAAGATAAATACATCTACGGTAGTTGTAGATTTCTGAGTCTACATTACTAGCGAGCGCTCGAACTAGTGTCAAAATATATTATAAAATACCTCACCAGTTTGTATCCTTTGTGGTAGAATAAATCTTGTCGTTCACTAACTCCGTTTGCCAGTGGAACTATTCCCACTTATCACATGGGAGACCCTATGGTGATAGCGTTTGTAAATCATAAACATGAGTGAAGTCCTCCCTCTGGCATGGATGTGTGTGTCGTCCTTAGCGTACGTTAGTTTAAGTTAGATTAAAATAGTGTGTAAGCTTGGGGACCGATGACCTCAGCGGTTTGGTCCCATAAGACCTTAACACAAATTTCCAATTTCCTTTGAGTGTCGGTTAATATCACACATGATAAGTATGCAGCCTCACCTGACTGGTTAACAGTTTCCAGTGTTTCTAATGCACTACTCTTGTCGTTGGACAGTCGCTTGCCATAGTGGGAATAGTGGAATGGATGTCCTTACAGCGGATGAATCCTGTTTCCTCGCCATTTTACTAGTGGCGCCGCCGTGAATAGAGGCCGCTCTTTACGGTCTTCATTATGTGCATTCGAAACTAGATATGAAACTTCCTTTACTTCACATCTGTGGTCACAATTTTTTTTTGTCATCAGACTACCGGTTTCGGTCTATAATGACCATCTTGAGACACGTTTTATAAAAACGTGTTCGATTATACTGGAGCCATAGTGGCATCGTCAAATGTCACTATGGCTCCAGTGCATTAGGACATGTTTTTATAAAACAGATCAGTCTGAAGATGGTCATTATAGACTGAAACCGGTAGTCTGATGACCAAAAAAAATTGTGACCGTAGGTGTGAAGTAAAGGAAATTTATTCGCGACCATGTCGCAGCTTGTAGAAATGAAACTCCGTCCAAACTGTCTCCCGGTCGTTGTCAGATTTCGAGGCAGGGGACACTACTTCTCAAACAAGTAGATCTTCCAGTGGTCTCACAAAAGCTAAGTGCACGCTACCTGCCAACAACGCTCGACAGACCTGGACAGTCAACCATCCAAGTGTTAGCCGAGCCCGACAGCGCTAAACGTTGGTGATCTGACGGGAAACAGGCGTTACCAATGCGACAAGGCCGTTGGCATCATGTGTGTTCGTTTCACCATATTCATTGATTTCCCTGTTGCACGATTATCACTAGTCGTACTTATAAGGACGCAAATACACCGCTGGAAATTGAAATAAGAACACCGTGAATTCATTGTCCCAGGAAGGGGAAACTTTATTGACAAATTCCTGGGGTCAGATACATCACATGATCACACTGACAGAACCACAGGCACATAGACACAGGCAACAGAGCATGCACAATGTCGGCACTAGTACAGTGTATATCCACCTTTCGCAGCAATGCAGGCTGCTATTCTCCCATGGAGACGATCGTAGAGATGCTGGATGTAGTCCTGTGGAAAGGCTTGCCATGCCATTTCCACCTGGCGCCTCAGTTGGACCAGCGTTCGTGCTGGACGTGCAGACCGCGTGAGACGACGCTTCATCCAGTCCCAAACATGCTCAATGGGGGACAGATCCGGAGATCTTGCTGGCCAGGGTAGTTGACTTACACCTTCTAGAGCACGTTGGGTGGCACGGGATACATGCGGACGTGCATTGTCCTGTTGGAACAGCAAGTTCCCTTGCCGGTCTAGGAATGGTAGAACGATGGGTTAGATGACGGTTTGGATGTACCGTGCACTATTCAGTGTCCCCTCGACGATCACCAGTGGTGTAGGGCCAGTGTAGG
The DNA here is from genome assembly GCF_023864275.1 of Schistocerca cancellata. Taxonomy (NCBI): domain Eukaryota; kingdom Metazoa; phylum Arthropoda; class Insecta; order Orthoptera; family Acrididae; genus Schistocerca; species Schistocerca cancellata. The sequence goes on from NC_064628.1 coordinate 82,415,370, forward strand.
AGATCGCTCCCCACACCATGATGCCGGGTGTTGGCCCTGTGTGCCTCGGTCGTATGCAGTCCTGATTGTGGCGCTCACCTGCACGGCGCCAAACACGCATACGACCATCATTGGCACCAAGGCAGAAGCGACTCTCATCGCTGAAGACGACACGTCTCCATTCGTCCCTCCATTCACGCCTGTCGCGACACCACTGGAGGCGGGCTGCACGATGTTGGGGCGTGAGCGGAAGACGGCCTAACGGTGTGCGGGACCGTAGCCCAGCTTCATGGAGACGGTTGCGAATGGTCCTCACCGATACCCCAGGAGCAACAGTGTCCCTAATTTGCTGGGAAGTGGTGGTGCGGTCCCCTACGGCACTGCGTAGGATCCTACGGTCTTGGCGAGCATCCGTGCGTCGCTGCAGTCCGGTCCCAGGTCGACGGGCACGTGCACCTTCCACCGACCACTGGCGACAATATCGATGTACTGTGGAGACCTCACGCCCCACGTGTTGAGCAATTCGGCGGTACGTCCACCCGGCCTCCCGCATGCCCACTATACGCCCTCGCTCAAAGTCCGTCAACTGCACATACGGTTCACGTCCACGCTGTCGCGGTATGCTACCAGTGTTAAAGACTGCGATGGAGCTCCGTATGCCACGGCAAACTGGCTGACACTGACGGCGGCGGTGCACAAATGCTGCGCAGCTAGCGCCATTCGACGGCCAACACCGCGGTTCCTGGTGTGTCCGCTGTGCCGTGCGTGTGATCACTGCTTGTACAGCCCTCTCGCAGTGTCCGGATTAAGTATGGTGGGTCTGACACACCGGTGTCAATGTGTTCTTTTTTCCATTTCCAGGAGTGTACCTGTATACGAAGTCTATGTATAACAATATACTGGATGTGTACACCTAGAAACGTTAGAGAAAGAGAATAATGGTTTATTATCAAACCTACAGCACCCCCTCAAAGTATTTCCGCCTTATCGATGCCAGTATGGGAAACCATAACGAATCGTTCAAAAACATTAAAGAGACAGGCAGAGTGTGTGATCTTCCTCGAAGTGAAATTCCCCCTGCATCTGAAGCACGAGTTGAAAGTGTGTAAGCTACATTTAACGCAGCCCCCCATCGCATCCCGAAAAATTCTATCCGTAAAGTGTTACATGAGCGGTTTGCGTATACATTGCTATTGGTCCAAGAACTGCAACTTAACGATCTTCCTCTGCCGTTCACATGCTGACAATGACTACCTGAAAAATACGTGTTTTCAAATGAAGCAGCTTTCCACATTTCTGGACATGTGAATCGTCACTTAAACAGATCCGTGATAGCCCGAAGATTAATGGTTGGTGGGACCTAATACACAATATAGTGGTAGGCTCATTCTCTATCACAGATAAATTCAAGATGGGGAATGTTTCCCTGGGCATGCTTGAAGCTTCCCTGCTACCACAAACCAAGGAAATGGACCCGTCCATCATCTTTTAGTATGATGGTTCATCACCACATTGGAGTTAGAACGTGCGGTATGTGCTAAATGATAGGTTTCTGGAGTTATGCTGTACCATAATTACGGTTCATTAGTTTTGGTACAGTAAATGGTAGAATTAGTAGTAATATTGGTAGGGAAACAAACACAAATATATGCACAGGATAGAAACTGGGTGCCGACGAATTTCCTTTGTTTATTTCTTTGTTTGGTTGTTTGTTTTGCACATAATTAGAACGGCACATCATTCAGAGTTAGTGCATAGTGTATTTTATATCTTTACAGAATATAAATTGTCTTTTATAGGTAATAAAAAACGCCGCATCTCCTCTTTCATGTAACCAAAACAATTACTTTTGATGCAAGCACAGTTTACATGCACAAACACAAAAAATAATTATTATTGATATTTTTCACTCAACAGAACATTCTCCATCATGATAAAAGGCAAGAGTTTTTTTGTTAAATGAGAAAATTCGAAGAAGTATTAAAGCGGTGTTTGATATGTTTTTGTTTTGCTTTTTTATTTCTACCTTTTTTTCAGAAAACTGCTTTCTAGCACTATATGATGAATTTGTGCTGTTTTCTTTATTTTACTACTACATCCGTTTGTTTCATGTTGCAAATCAACCGTTTTCGGTTAAAAGCCTGAAATAAAAAATTCAATTTTATTGTAAATACTGTGTATTTTTACGTAACAAAGTAACTGTACATAACAATATTCTATAGGTTATGAGGCCCTTTGTATCTGTGTTGTATTGTATGTTAACCGGGGGCCTAGAAACCACGGAGAGGCTGCGTCCCCGCCGAAGCCGCAGTGGTCCACAACTCCACGACGACTACCGCAGCCTACTTCACCCCTCTGCCACCCCACATCGAACCACTGTTTCAGAGTTATTATGCGGTCCCAGGTGACCCCCCCCCCCGCCAGGGAACGTCTCACACCAGATGAGTGTAACCCCTATGTTTGCGTGGTAGAGTAATGGTGGTGTATGCGTACGTGGAGAACTTGTTTGCGCAGCAATCGCCGACATAGTGTAACTGAAGAGGAAATAGGGGAACCATCCCGCATTCTTAGAGGCAGATGGGAAACCACCTAAAAACCACCCACAGACTGGCCGGCTCACCGGACCTCGACACAAGTCCACCTGCCGGATTCGTACTGGGGACCAGGCGCTCCTTACCAATACGGAGAGTCCTGCGTTAGATCGCACGACTAGCCGGGGAGGCCCATTTATATTTACTCAGTATATACTTTATATATACTCACTTTATAGATGGTTCTAAACTTCCAATTTCTAGGGAAGTACAATGAAGCACTGATCGCATACATAAAGAAAGCGATCTTTGTTAGGTAACACACAGTATGTATGCAACACACCTAACGTACAGGTAACGCTCATACGATATTAACTGACCAATGCTACTAGGAAAGCTAACGTAGTCTGCGCTTATTTATGATAGTGTACGATAGCCTACAGTTGTTTTATAGCTTTACACATTGCTTGAGAGGGTGATGGGTACTGATGGTCCAGTCGCATGACCACAGTGCTTTGCTGATGCCACTCCACTACACTTTTTATGTGGGACTACGTCAATGATCGCCTGTATACAACACCAGTCAATGACATCACCACTTTTCGTGCACGTATAAAGACAGAACTCGAATATCGTCTCGATGTTCTACGAGCGACGAGTGGGACTCACAAAAGTTTGAGAGCTGCTGAAAGTCCTACAACAAATCACGATGCTCTGTCTCTAATAATATTTTCCAAGTTTTGCGTTCTTGAAATGACTGGCTGGACAATGAGGAACAACATTAATTACCTCACCGCTCCTACTGAATAGCTAGAACGTTTATCGGCTGCGGAGTATAGAGAGGAAGGGTTTATGAGGAGTTCTCGTTAGCACGTCTCCTTTCCATCTGCTTTATTGTACTCTTCATTTCCTTAAATGCTTCTTCGACGTAAAAGTAAGAGAAAACTGCTTTGAGCCCCTCTCGATACCATCCTGCCTTTCTGGTTGGTTGGTTGGTTTGGGGAAGGAGACCAGACAGCGAGGTCATCGGTCTCATCGGATTAGGGAAGGACGGGGAAGGAAGTCGGCCGTGCCCTTTCAAAGGAACCATCCCGGCATTTGCCTGGAGCGATATAGGGAAATCACGGAAAACCTAAATCAGGATGGCCGGACGCGGGATTGAACCGTCGTCCTCCGGAATGCGTGCCTTTCTGGCTTTTCCACAGTGTGATTGAGCCGTGTTGTGGCTCGTGTTGTTGCTGTTGGTTGGTTGGCATCGTGTAATAGGGATAGTGGCCTCTCGTTTTCTTCTTGTGTCTACTGGCTCCACTACGTTTGCTAGCATTGTCTCTCCGCGAGTAGCAGCAGCAGTGGTTATCGATATCTAGTACCATGGTACTATCTTTGGAAGGACGTCAAGTGTTTTCTGGGTCGGAGTGTGTTGGGGAGTTCGGTTGGGACGGAGCAACAGTGAGGTGCGGCAGTGCGTCGACATGCCAGGACCGCTGGCGGCACGCAGGCACTGCCAGATCGAGGGGCTGTAGTGGCGAGGACCTAAACCTCGTTGTCCACCAGACCCAGGGCGTTTGAGTTAACATTAACCCAGTAGTGAAACCTCCACTATTTTGAGATCGCGCAGTTTCTTCACGCGCTTCTGCTCACAGGCTCGCTGAGATGAAGAGCAACGAGTGGAGTGTTTGGAGTTAGTGAAATCGGTTAGTCATCACACGCTTCTTATTATTAATCATTGAATTCCTTGTGTTTGTTGGTGAAGTCGTAGTGGTTTCCTTCTTCTTCTGGATGTTTAAAACACCGGATTCTGAAGACGCAGTGCGGTCCACTGGTTCCGCCTTGCCTGCGTTATTCCATCGTTGTGATGGTTACCAGACGTTAGGTAGATTTTGCAAGGGTGTTGGTCTGCTTTCAAACTGTCACTAGTTTCAGTTGCCATCCGGTTAAGTGAATACAACTCTCGGCTGCCTGTCTCATCGGTTACGAAGCTGAGCGACTTTCCCAGGCCGATCCTTGGAGCACTGTCTGAGGCCCACTTCTCTCTTGTTTTCGTAAGATTGTGATGATTGTTCTTAAAAAAAATTAATTTTGAGTTATTAATATTGGGGCCTTCAGCCCACAGGTAATTTAAATTTCTTGTCAATAAGGCCTTCAGCCGTGAATGCAATTTAAGAATTTTTAATTAGATATTGTCTCTTAATAGTGAAATTTTGATTACTGTCGCCGGCCAGAGTGGCCGAGCGGTTAAAGCCGCTACAGTCTGGAACCGCACGACCGCTACGGTCGCAGGTTCGAATCCTGCCTCGGGCATGGATGTGTGTGATGTCCTTAGGTTAGTTAGGTTTAAGTAGTTCTAAGTTCTAGGGGACTTATGACCACAGCAGTTGAGTCCCATAGTGCTCAGAGCCATATGAACCATTTTTTTGATTACTGTCTTTTTTTTTTTTTACATTTTAGTATCTCTTGGAGACGTTTAACTGTTCTTAAGAATTGTTATCCAGGCCTTCAGCTGTAAAATTTTTTTTTGTTGAATTATTACTATTGGTGCCTTCAGCCAGCAAATAATTTTAATTTCTGGTCAATAAGGCCTTCAGCTGTGAGTGCAAAGTCCTTGAGAATGTTTTATTAGATATTTTGTCGTAAAGTCAAATCTGATAATTGTTCCTTATTGTCAACCTTATTTGCAATTGGTTCAAAATAAAGTGTACGTGATTTAGCAAAAAGAAAAAAAAATTGTAACTGAGTAAGGCCCAGTCCACGTCGAATCCTGTCTGTCCCAAAGACCCATGTTTCAGTGTTTGCCGCTGTTAGAAACAGTTCAGGCCATCTGCTTCTTCTCACGAAATAAGCACCAGAAAAGTATCTTTTTAACAGTTCCGTAAGCACTGCCGGCGAGAGGCAGCGAGTAGCCACAGCCAAGCACGCCGCGCCGCTCCGCGCCCCATTAAAAACGCAGAGCGCGCAGGCCGGCCTGTGTTTACACGGGGAGCAGACGCGGCGTTACTCTGCCGGTGTGGCGTGTAACGCGCGACCAACGTGGGCGGCGCGCCACTGGTTGGTTTGCATGCTACAGTGTCCCCGTGTTATCCACAGATGTCGGCTGCGCTGTTTCCAGGCTCTGCGCAGTCTATGAGCCGCTCCCAGACACGGCCGATTTAGCAGTTCTGGCTCTTTGTTACTGGTACTTATCGTTAGACTCTCGTCTAGGTATCGAGTTGTCGCTCAAACGAACAAGTGTCTGCTCGTCTCGCTACTTTTGCCTGCGGTATGGAGGTGCGCGGACGACTGCAAGTCTTGTGGAAACAGGAGGCAGGCTTGTACAGTTATATCGATTATCAATACCGTAGTCAATTTTGCTATCTGGGGAGCAAAATAAATGATGATGGTCGAAGTAGAAGGGATATAAAATGCAGACTGACGATGGCAAGGAAAGCATTTCTGAAGAAGAGAAATTTGTTAACATCGAGAATAGATTTAAATCTCAGGAAGTCGTTTCTGACAGTATTTGTGTGGAGTGTAGCCATGTATGGAAGTGAAACATGGACGATAAATAGTTTGGACAAGAAGAGAATAGAAGCTTTCGAAATGTGGTGCTACAGAAGAATGCTGAAGATTAGATGGGTAGACCACATAACTAATGAGGATGTATTGAATAGAATTGGGGAGAAGAGAAATTTGTGGCACAATTTGACTAGAAGAAGGGATCGGTTGGTAGGAAGTGTTATGAGGCATCAAGGGATCACTTATTTAGTAATCGAGGGCAGCGTGGAGGGTAAAAATCGTAGAGGGAGACCAAGAGATGAATATACTAAGCAGATTCAGAAGGATGTAGGTTGCAGTAGGTACTGGGAGATGAAGAATCTTGCACATGATAGGGTACCATGGAGAGCTGCAACAAACCAGTCTCAGGACTGAAGACCACAACAAAAACAGCATCTGTATTCTACAGCTTCTTTGAACTGAGACGTATTCAAATATTTTTTTCTCGTTTTGTAACTTCATGTAATCATAAACATTTCATTTCTAAAGCTATATCATTTTATACTCTTTGCGGGACATCCATAACTATTGCTAAATTTTTTCATGATAAATAAATCCGCACTAGTTGCATTGATAAATCCTTCATTTGGATAAAGTCGTACACGCGACCTCGGTTTCTGGATGTGAATCCCACCTTCAGGCGCTAAAAAAAAAAAAAAGTGAGAGAGAGAAAGGAAGAAAAGATAAAGGAAAACTAAGAGGGATTCTTCGGAAAATTAACTCACAGTAAAAGGGCCCATACAGATGTGAACATCAGGTCATTTGCGTACAAGAAAGTTGTACCAGTCACTTAAAAAATTCAGCAGAAGAAAAATTACCGTAACTTGCGCGATCCCGTGCGGGTGAGACAGCTTAGTATCTAATCTGTAGACCTGAAACCGTGTGAATGTTTAGTATTTTTTGGATTTTACTAGTGACGCTGGCTTCTCCGTAACTGGAGATGTTATGCACCATGATTATGTAGGCTACCCTGCACGTTGTGTTGCGCTATCTGCATCCATAGCGTTGTATTCCTAGTACTCCGTATAATGACGTATCTTCCACTATTATGTTTAACTTATGATATGTTGGTTTGTCCCCTTTTGTATTTTATACTATGGTCTTATCAGTTTTAAGGCATCATTAATTTTATAACATTGATGAGTCAGTGTGCAAAGATTTTTGAGAAAATTTTGGAAGAATGAATTCGGGCAAAATTAGAAGGAAGAATGAGAGAAGAGCAACATGGCTTCAGAGCAGGAAGGTCCACGGTGGATCTAATTTTTGCTATAAGACAACTGCAGGAGCAGCACTATGAATGTGGAATTGATGTACTAATGACTTTCCTGGACATTTAAAAAGCGTATGATAGTGTACGTAGAAGTAAAGTGTGTGGCCGATCGGTTCTAGGCGCTTCAGTCTGGAATCGCGCGACCGCTACTGTCACAGGTTCGAATCCTGCCTCGGGCATGGATGTGTGTGATGTCTTTAGGTTAGTTAGGTTTAAATAGTTCTAAGTTCTAGGGGACTTATGACCTCAGATGGTGCTCAGAGCCATTTGAACCATTTGAAAGCCCTGGAGAACAGAGGAGAAGCAAAAAAGATTACTTGGAGGATAAGGGAAATGTACCACGGAAGTGTGAACTGTCTGAAAGTAGGAGGAGAGAGATCAGCTTGGACTGAACAGAGGAATGGCTTGAGGCAGGGGGGTGCACTTTCACCATTATTCTTCATTGTAGTGATGGATAATATATTGAGTACAGTAGCACAAGTAATTGGTGAAAGGAAGACGAAAGCTATGGTGTTTGCAGATGATTTGATGATTTGCGGGAATTAGAAGGAGGAAGTACAAGAACAGTTGGACATATGGTAACGAACAGAACAAGAATATGGGGTGAAATTCAGTATAAGTAAGAGTGAGATGGTTATCACAACAAGAAAGAAGGAGAGATGAACAATGGGAATAACAGTTGGTGGGGAAAGATTGAGGAGAGTGGAGAGTTTCAAATACCTAGGAAGCCTGATACAGAAAGATGGAAAAAACGACAGAGAAATAAACGAGTGGGGGAGAGAAGCAGAAGCATTTTGGAAGAGTGTCGGAAGCCTGCTATGGGGCAAGGATATACCCCAAATCGGTAAGAAGGTTATATACCAGTTATACTATGTCCCGATCCTGACATATGCATCAGAAACCTGGGTTATGAAAGGAAGAGAGATAAGCAAAGTACAAGCTAGTGAGATGAAATTCTTGAGAAACAGTATTGGAGTGACAAAGATAGACAGGTTAAGAAATGAGAGGATCAGAGGGTTAATGAAGGTGGAGCCATTACAGGAGGAGACACAGAAATCATGGCTGAGATGGTATGGACACGTTAAGAGAATGGAGGACAAAAGGATACCCAGGAGGATACGTAAGATGAAACTAGAAGGAAAGAGACCAAGAGGAAGACCTAGAGACAGACAGCTGAAAGGAGTAGAGGATTGCGTCCAGAAGAAAGGAGAAGACTGGACCAAGATGAAGACGGAGAGATCGTGACAAGACAGAAGACGATGGAGAGGCATATTTTCCATACAGACCCGGTCAGAGGCTCCAAACTGTCCAAGACGATGATGATGATTAATTTTATTTCTTCACAGTTTCACTATACATTTTTATTATTTTATTTATTAACAAATTTATCATACATTGCACGTCTTGCTTTTATTTTCTGCTCTGTTTCAGGCCTATCTTTACTAATGACGTGCATAAGCATTGTGGTTTTAGCGTTACTCGTAGTGAGTGCTGATTGGGAGGGGGTGGGACGTGGGGGTGCGACCGTGTTGTCAGCTATGATTTTTTTCGTTGGTCCCTCCCACCTTTAGTTCCAGTGATGACCACTCTCTGATGTGTAAGTTTACTCGGACGTCTCATAGTGGTTCGCGCCGCAGTCTGTAACAGGTGTTGCTGGGCAATTATATGGTGAACTGCTTTTCATGTCCACGTATTGGCATATCACGGCTTTTATGCCTTCATTTTAATTTCTTAAGTCCATGCACAGGACCTCGCAAGCTACCTGGATTTTTTTTTTCCATGACTAGTAACACTTTCTCGCACGCAGTCAACATATGGCCTGATGTTCACATTTGTATGGGCCCTTTCAACATTAATTCATTTTATGAAGAACATCTTTCAGTTTTCCTCGTTCTTTGTAGTGCCTGAAGATGGGATTTACATCCTGGAACCTGGGTCATGTTTACATATTATCCAAATAAATAATTTATCAAGCCCAACTGGAGCGGATTTGTTAATAATGAAAAATATGTTATTTTATGTTGCATATGTACTATGTGGCAACATATGTAATTTGTTTAAGCTCAGATGACCTATAATTTTATGAGATAGAAAAGCTGGGGGAAATGCCCTTCGCAATGGAAAGATTTAAGCGGGAATGTCGAAGATATATTAGGGCGAAGTACGCAAGAGATCATTTGTGGCAAAATAGTCTATGGCTAGCCTTCGATGAGTCAACATCTCGAACGTTCACTGAGGCAACGATTTCTGGAAAAGAGGAATATGTATGGTTCGTTTGTGAACTGTTATTTGCTGCAGCATCAGGACGTTTACTGGATTACTCTGAAATTTGCTTTTCCTACGCCGGAAGAGATATACAAAGAAAATTACGTAAAGAGCCATGACTGCATCAGTTGACAATGTTCCATAGCCACAGAATAAAGTCTCCACCTCCATCTTCAGCCACTGTAGAGGTTAGTTCCGTAAAGGCATGCACGGACCAGTGTTGACTAAAGTCTTCACGCCGTAGAGTTTTGTACTTACTTCGTGTCACGAACCTTAAATTATACTCAGTAACTCAAACAAAGCAGACGGGATAGATAACATACCACCGTAATTTCTTAAATCATTGAGGCAAGTGGCAACATAACGACTATACACGTTGGCATGGAGAATGTACAGGGCTATTACAAATGATTGAAGCGATTTCATAAATTCACTGTAGCTCCATTCATTGACATATGGTCATGACACACTACAGATACGTAGAAAAACTCATAAAGTTTTGTTCGGCTGAAGCCGCACTTCAGGTTTCTGCCACCAGAGCGCTCGAGAGCGCAGTGAGACAAAATGGCGACAGGAACCGAGAAAGCGTATGTCGTGCTTGAAATGCACTCACATCAGTCAGTCATAACAGTGCAACGACACTTCAGGACGAAGTTCAACAAAGATCCACCAACTGCTAACTCCATTCGGTGATTGTATGCGCAGTTTAAAGCTTCTGGATGCCTCTGTAAGGGGAAATCAACGGGTTGGCCTGCAGTGAGCGAAGAAACGGTTGAACACGTGTATCCGGACATGCTGGAAAATTGGCTCTTGCCACAACTGGAGACCGACAGCGCCGACTTCATCTTTCAACAGGTTGGTGCTCCACCACACTTCCATCATGATGTTCCGCATTTCTTAAACAGGAGATTGGAAAACCGATGGATTGGTCGTGGTGGAGATCATGATCAGCAATTCATGTCATGGCCTCCACGTTCTTCCGACTTAACCCCATGCGATTTCTTTCTGTGGGGTTATGTGAAAGATTCAGTGTTTAAACCTCCTCTACCAAGAAACGTGCCAGAACTGCGAGCTCGCATCAACGATGCTTTCGTACTCATTGATCAGCATAAACGAAATTCTGAGAAAAATATAAAGAATGACGGTAATGTACAATATGTACAACAATCAATTGCGAACAATAAGACAGGATCACCAAGAACAAAGTTCTCGGGTTAAAAATGGTGTAAAGCAGGGAAGTAGTCTTTCATCCCCGCTGTTCAGTCTGTAAGTCGAAGAAAATGAGGGAAATAAAAGAAAGGATCTACAATGGAATTAAAATTCAGGGTGAAAAGATATCAATGATAGGATTCGCTTATGACATAGCTATCCTCAGTGAAAGTGAAGAAGAATTACAGGATGTACTGAATGGAATCAGCAGTGTAATTGGTACAGAGTGTGGACCGAAAGTAAATCGAAGAAAGATAAAAGTAATAAGAAGTGGCAGAAATGAGAACAACGATAGCTTAATATCATGATTGGTGTTCACGAAGTAGATGAAGTTAAGGAATTCTGCTACGTAGGCAGGAAAATAACCCATCACGGACGAAACAAGATGGACATAAAAAGCAGGCCATCAGTGCCGAAAAGGACATCCCTGACCAAAAGATGTCTACTAGCATCAAACATGTCTGAGAATGCACATTTGGAGCACAGCATTGTATGACACTGAGACATGGATTGTGCGAAAATCGGAACAGAAGAGAGTCGAACCATTTGAGACGTGGTGCTACAGAAGAATGTTCAAAATTAGGTGGCTTGATAAGGTACGAGGAGCATCTCTGAATAATCGGCGAGGGAAGGATATGCGGAAAACACTGCCAAGAAGAAAATAATAATTTTCGTGGTACTAGAAGGAACTGTAAAAGGTAAAAACTGTAATGAAAGATGAAGACTGGTACATAAAGCAAATAATTCAAGCAACAGGTTACAATTGCTACTCTCAGATGAAAAGGTTGGCGCAGGGGAGGAATTCGTCGTGGGCCACATCAAAGCAGTCACAAGAATAATGACTCAAAAAGAAGCTTACGTCGATTGGATGTTGTTCCTTCTTCAAAATGATTCCGAGTCTTAAAGTTTAAATGACGAACTGAACAATAGCAATAATTGAAAGTAGTCTTAATTTTCGTGGAGTAATCGTTTTTAGTTTAGCAAGTAATCCTCTGTGTGAATTGTTAGTTCAAGATCGTAAGTTCAACACATATTGAAAGATAATAAATAATAAAATGTATTAAAATAATAATAAAAGATAATAATAATAATAATAATAATGTAATAATGTAATAATGTAAGAAATGTAAGAAAAATAGCATAGTCGAGGGAAAACACACTAAACAAGAAGATTACATATTGGATAACCACAGCGACTGCATAGAAGCGATGGAAAAAACAGATGCCTATAAATACCTAGGATACAGACCAAAAATAGGAATAGATAATACAAATATTAAAGAAGAACTAAAAGAAAAATATAGACAAAGGCTAACAAAAATACTGAAAACAGAATTGACAGCAAGAAACAAGACAAAAGCAATAAATACTTATGCTATACCAATATTGACCTACTCATTTGGAGTAGTGAAATGGAGTAACACAGACCTAGAAGCACTCAATACACTTAGACGATCACAATGCCACAAATATAGAATACATCGCATACATTCAGCAACAGAAAGATTCACATTAAGCAGAAAGGAAGAAGGAAGGGGATTTATCGACATAAAAAACCTACATTATAGACAGGTAGACAATTTAAGAAAATTCTTTCTAGAACGAGCAGAAACTAGCAAAATACACAAAGCAATCACTCATACAAATACATCGGCTACACCACTGCAATTTCATAACCACTTCTACAACCCTCTAGATCACATAACATCAACAGATACGAAGAAAGTAAATTGGAAAAAGAAAACACTACATGGCAAGCACCCGTATCATCTAACTCAGCCACACATCGATCAAGACGCATGCAACACATGGCTAAGAAAAGGCAATATATACAGTGAGACGGAAGGATTCATGATTGCAATACAGGATCAAACAATAAACACCAGATATTACAGCAAGCATATTATTAGAGATCCCAATACCACAACAGATAAATGCAGACTTTGCAAACAACAAATAGAAACAGTAGATCACATCACAAGCGGGTGTACAATACTAGCAAATACAGAATACCCCAGAAGACATGACAATGTAGCAAAAATAATACATCAATAGCTTGCCTTACAACATAAACTTATAAAACAACACGTTCCCACATACAAGTATGCACCACAAAATGTACTGGAGAATGATGAATACAAATTATACTGGAGCAGAACCATTATAACAGATAAAACAACACCACATAACAAACCTGACAAACAGAACTAATCGAAATATTCATACTCAATACAACAAATATACAAAAGAAAACAGGAGAAAAAATTGAGAAATACATCCAACTGGCTGAGGAAGTCAAGGACATGTGGCATCAGGATAAAGTGGACATTATACCAACAGGAGTCATATCACACAATATCCACCAGTACATCAACGCAATACGGCTACATCCAAACTTATATATACAACTACAGAAATCCGTAATTATTGATACATGTTCAATTACCCGAAAGTTCCTAAATGCAGTATAACATATACCGTACAGTTAAAAGGAAGTTACGCTTGATCAAGGTCCGCGTCACTTTCCATTTTTGACCAGACATAACGTCTGAGTTATTTTAAAAAATAATAATAATAGCTTCCTATAAAAAGTTCAAGAACCGTAACAAGGTCGGCCAAGCCGCTGGGAGAGGTTTAATTCCCCAGAGGTTGTTCCCATGAGAATAAAACCAGTGGTGGTGCTTACGTGACACTACCTGCCTACAGACGCAACACGAACATCACCTGAAGCGTTGGAAGAGCTAGTGGACAGAGTTAGGACCAGCACCAGCAACGGAGGCCTCGTTTCCCGTCAGCCCAACGTGACCAGGAACCCACACGAACATCACAGCGGCTACAGCAACGGAGAGCAAGTGGAAGCCTTCTTGGAGCCGTTGCACTTAGGGTGCTCTGAAGAGCACTGAGGTCAGAGAATCGGAGCAAGTGACAAGTGCCGGATGTACTGGGTGGCCTGACAGAGGGCCAAGAGCTCTGCTGCAAATATCAATCGACCATTATACCTGTGGTGTTATATGGATATGAAACATTAATATTTAGAAAGGAAGATAAATAAAAACTGTTAATATTCGAAAGAGAAGTACTAAGGAAAATTTTTGGATCTGTATACGATGAAAATAACATGGAATGGAGAATAAGAAGAAATGAAGTATTAAGAGTGCTGTACAAACACCTTAACATTGTCGAAGTGCTCAAGAGAAGAAGGTTGAATTGGGCAGACCATATAGCAAGAATGACAGAATAGTCCACCTATAATGGCTTTCAGCAGAACAATAGATGGAACGAGAGGAAGAGGAAGACACAGAAGGAGATGACGGGATAACATTCAGGAGGTTACAACTAGGATGAACAGCAACAGCAACTGGACAAACAGCGCATTGGACAGACAGAAGTAGAAGAGACTCATACAGCAGTCGTATGGTCGATAAGGCCCTCGCCACATGTAAAGTAAAGTAAGTTAGTTCTGGAAGCCAATACCGAAAATGTTGGGTTCCAATGGCGAAGGCACACCCAAGACCATAGCTAGTCTTAGAGTCATCAGTGCACACGAAGGTACCTTCGCAAAGTAGCATGCGTAGGTCGAGAAACTGGCTGGGATGAATCGAATTCGGAGTAGTTTCGTCAGGAAGCGAATGAAGTCCGAGATGACCACTGGTCACCGCACGAAGCCAGAGTGGCGAAGTTCAGCTGCAGGAGAAGAGCCGAAAGCGTGTTCCGAGAGGTAACAGAGAGGAGCCTCCCCCTCTCCCATCCCTTACTGTCGGACAAGGGAGTCATCGAAATAGGAGGGGTAGGGTGGACGGCCAGGCATGGCAGACAAACGGTACGCGTATATGATCAGGAGAACATCACGCCGGTAGGACAGCGGCAGTTCTGCAGCTTCAGCACATAGATTCTCAAGAGAGCTATTGGAAAATGGGGCCTGCGGGACCACAGGTAATGACTAAGTCAGCTAGGCGGATAAGAAGTTCAAAATAAATTGCAAAATTCTAAAGGTTGTAAATTCAACTTAATACCTAGGGATATCAATTACTAATAAACTGAATTAAAATGATATTGGGGATAATGTTGTAGAGACGGAGAACCAAGGACTGCGTTTCCCAGAAGACTTAGATGCGACAGGTCTAATGTCTCTGCCTTGCGTACATCCTCTTCTGGAGTATTTCTGCGCGGTATGGAATCCTTTACAGACAGATCTGACGGAAGACATCGATGAAGCTCAGAGCTGGGCTAGCTCGTTTTTTACCTTCGCAAAACAGGGGATTTGATACGCGATTTGGGATGGATAATATTAAAACAAAGGGATTTCCGTTGCAGAGAGATCTTTTCACGAAACTTCAATCACTGACTGTCTCCTCCGAATGTGGAAGTAATTTATTGATACCGACCTATATAGCGTATAGTGATCGTCGTAATAAAATAAGGGAAATCAAAGCTTTCACAAAAGTATTTAAGTATCGGTTTCTCTCGCGTGTTGTTCGAGAGTGGAACGCTGGAGGAACAGTCTGAAGGTGGTTCGATGAAACCTTTGCCAGATGCTTAAGTTTGAATTACATAATAGTCACGTAAAAGTAGATGCAGGAAGGGGATGGGAAGAAAGGAAATTTAGTGTCCAACCTCCTGTAGACATCGAGGTCAGTAGAGGCGGAGCACAAGGTCGGACTATTTTCAGAGATGGGGAAAGAAATCGACTGCGCTCTTTGAAAGAAACCACCCGGGAATTAGTCTGGGGTGATTTAAGGAAATCACGGGAAAATGGAATCTGGATGGTCGGTCGCTGATCTGAGCCATCGTCTTCTGGAGAGCAAGTCCAGTGAGCTGATCACTACGTCACCTAGTTATGTCGTAGTAAGGAGACGATAAAAATGGATGGATGGTTTGTGGTCTGGCGTTGTGACTAGGATCGGGTTTCATCGTTGGGGAATGGGAGTTTAATGAAATTTTGGATGTAAATGGTGGATAGGGATGAAGATGTATGGAAGGTGGAATACAGATGTAGAGGCGCAGCAGGACAGACTGATGATCAGTGGGTGGAATAATGGCTACCCGGACTGGGTTTTGGGATGAAAGTATTGGATTTGAAGATCCACTACTAAGACTAGAAGGTGTGGGAAGTGGATCAATTGGTAGAGGATGCAACTTGGGGAAGGTTGTCATATGTGAAAGATGGAGTGCATGTCTTCAGGATTTCCAAGGACATGTAGCATTTACAGGAGGCGCAGATCCAAGTAACAATGGCGTAAGTTAGGATGGGGAGCATGAGGAATTTTTACGTGAGAGCAATGGTAGAAGAACGTTAATCACAGGTACCAACTGTTAGTGATTTTTACAGTTTTGTGTCGGAGGCTACAGCTATATACTTTAGTACTTTAGTCAAAGTGATTAAGTTGATTGTAGGTGGAGAGATGGAAATCTGGACGACGAAAACGTCGAGTGAAGTGACCAAAAATGATGGCTTGACTTTCCCATGGATTTAATTGAAATTTACACGTATGACACCAGTCTACTAGGAGATTCAGGTGGCGTTGGAGGGAGGCATGGGTGGATAGGAGAGTGTGGTGAGTAGCTAGGAAGATTATGTCGTCAGGATATTACATGAGGTAAGTGGCTACCTCCATGAAAGATGGAACTTGCCGTTGGTGGGGAGGCTTGCGTGCTTCAGCGATACAGATGGCCGTACCGTAGGTGCAACCACAACAAAGGGGTATCTGTTGAGAGGCCAGTGTGGTTCCTGAAGAGGGGCAGCAGCCTTTTCAGTAGTTGCAGGGGCAACAGTCTGGATGATTGACTGATCTGGCAATGCAACACTAACCAAAACGACCTTGCTGTGCTGGTACTGAGAACGGCTGAAAGCAAGGGGAAACTACAGCCGTAATTTTTCCCGATGGCATGCAGCTTTACTGTATGGTTAAATGATGACGGCGTCCTCTTGGGTAAAATATTCCGGAGGTAAAATAGTCCGCCATTCGGATCTCCGGGCGGGGACTACTCAAGAGAACGTCGTTATCAGGAGAAAGAAAACTGGCGTTCTACGGAACGGAGCGTGGAATGTCAGATCCCTTAATCGGGCAGGTAGGTTGGAAAATTTAAAAAGGGAAATGGATAGGTTGAAGTTAGATATAGTGGGACTTAGTGAAGTTCGGTAGCAGGAGGAACAAGACTTTTGGTCAGGTGAATACAGGGCTATAAATACAAAATCAAATAGGGGTAATGCAGGAGTAGGTTTAATAATGAATAAAAATAGGAGTACGGGTAAGCTACTACAAACATCATAGTGAACGCATTATTGTGGCCAAGATAGACACGAAGCCCATGCCTACTCCAGTAGTACAATTTTATATGCCAACTAGTTTCAGGGAGAGCGTAAGGGAACAATTGACAGGAATGGGGGAAAGAAATACAGTAGAAGAAGAATGGGTAGCTCTGAGGGATGAAGTAGTGTAGGCAGCAGAAGATCAAGTAGGTAAACAGACGAAGGCTAGTAGATCCCTTCGGTAACAGAAGAAATATTGAATTTCATTGATGAAAGGAGAAACTATAAAAACGCAGTAAATGAAGCAGGCGAAAAAGAATACAAACGTCTCAAAAACGAGATCGACAGGAAGTGCAAAATGGCTAAGCAGGGATGGCTAGAGGACAAATGTAGAGGCTTATCTCACTAGGGGTAAGATAGATACTGCCTACAGGAAAAATAAAGAGACCTTTGGAGAAAAGAGAGTCACTTGTATGAATATCAAGAGCTCAGATGGAAGCCCGGTTCTTAGCAAAGAAGGGAAAGCAGAAAGGTGGAAGGAGTATATAGAGGGTCTATACAAGGGCGATGTACTTGAGGACAATATTATGGAAATGGAAGAGGATGTGGATGAAGATGAAATGGGAGATACGATACTGCGTTTGACAGAGCACTGAAAGACCTGAGTCGAAACAAGGCCCCCGGAGTAGACAACATTCCATTGGAACTACTGACGGCCTTGGGAGAGCCAGTCCTGACAAAACTCTACCATCTGGTGAGCAAGATGTATCAGACAGGCGAAATACCCTCAGACTTCAAGAAGAATATAATAATTCCAATCCCAAAGAGAGCAGGTGTTGACAGATGTGAGAATTACCGAACTATCAGTTTAATAAGTTGCAGCTGCAAAATACTAACGCGAAGTGTTTACAGACGAATGGAAAAACTGGTAGAAACCAACCTCGGCGAAGAAAGGTTTGGATTCCGCAGAAATGTTGGAACACGTGAGGCAATACTGACCCTACGACCCATCTTAGAAAATAGATTAAGGAAAGGCAAAACTACGTTTCTAGCATTTGTAGACTTAGAGAAAGCTTTTGACAATGTTGACTGGAATACTCTTTTTCAAATTCTAAAGGTGGCAGGGGTAAAATACAGGGAGCGAAAGGCTATTTACAATTTGTACAGAAACCAGATGGCAGTTATAAGAGTTGAGGGGCATGAAAGGGAAGCAGAGATTGGGAAGGGAGTGAGACAGTGTTGTAGCCTGTCCCCGATGTTATTCAATCTGTACATTGAGCAAGCAGTAAAAGAAACAAAAGAAAAATTCGGAGTAGGCATTAAAATCCATGGAGAAGAAATAAAAACGTTGAGGTTCTCCGATGACATTGTAATTCTGTCAGACACAGCAAAGGACTTGGAAGAGCAGTTGAACGGAATGGACAGTATCCTGAAAGGAGGATATAAGATGAACATCAACAAAAGCAAAACGAGGATAATGGAATGTAGTCGAATTAAGTCGGGTGATTCTGAGGGAATTAGATTAGGAAATGAGACACTTAAAGTAGTAAAGGAGTTTTGCTATTTGGGGAGCAAAATAAGTAATGATGGTCGAGAGAGGATATAAAATGTAGACTGGCAATGGCAAGGAAAGCGTTTCTGAAGAAGAGAAATTTGTTAACATCGACTATAGATTTAAGTGTCAGGAAGTCGTTTCTGAAAGTATTGTATGGAGTGTAGCCCTGTGTGGAAGTGAAACATGGACGATTAATAGTTTGGACAAAAAGAGAATAGAAGCTTTCGAAATGTGGTGCTACAGAAGAATGCTGAAGATTAGATTGGTAGATCACATAACTAATGAGGAGGTATTGAATAGAATTGGGGAGAAGAGGAGTTTGTGGCACAACTTGACAAGAAGAAGGAACCGGTTGGTAGGACATGTTCTGAGGCATCAAGGGATCACAAATTTAGCATTGGAGGGCAGCGTGGAGGGTAAAAATCGTAGTGGGAGACCAAGAGATGAATACACTAAGCAGATTCAGAAGGATGTAGGTTGCAGTAAGTAGTGGGAGATGAAGAAGGTTGCACAGGATAGAGTAGCATGGAGAGCTGCATCAAACCAGTCTAAGGACTGAAGGCAACCACAACGCAAGAACAACAACAAGGTGGCTGGTGGTGGTGGTTTGGGAATGTCTGCAGTTTACAGGGTGTAAAGGAGGAGGAAGACGACAGAGTCTTGAGGAACACCTGCGGTGGGGAGAAATACCAAGGAACAGGTGTGGTTGATTGTAACAAACCAGGGCAGTGCATGTAAGAACAAAAAGTAAGCATCTGATAGGACAGAAAGTAAGTATGACGTATGAGTACAATGCTGATAACTCTGAATGTACGTTGGCTACGCAGCGGAATAATAATAAAGTTCTCTGACGTTAATTACTCGTACCTCATGAATTGGATGTGATTTATTCCACATGTATTTTATGTCATCGATTCTATTTGACTGCGAATGTGTGAGTAAGTTCAGATTCACAGAAATTACAGGTGGCATACAAATTTCATCTGTGTAAGTTTTTCTTTATCTTTGACCAATACCATACTTGAGGAATTTAGAAATGTAGACCAACATATAGGTGTAAAACAATGAAAGAGGAATTTAATCAATGAAATCTGAACATCAAATGTAGCTATTACGTCAGTTGTGATAAACACTGGCACACCGACGTCCAACTAATCTAAACATCTTACTTCATTACTGAGGTTTTTTTCTGGTGAAATACTCTTGGCACATTTGCAATTCGGCTGACTTTGTTAATAGATTGAAGTCACTATGACCCTATGAATCGGACTGATTAGCAGATTTTGACGTAGTATCAGCTTTTACTTGGGTACTACTCATGGATTCATTGTCACTTATCGACAGCAAGTTCACAATCGGTGAAATCTCTCACCAGGCCGTCATACTTGGCAGGAGAAACTATTTTTTAGGCACCATTACGTGCTCACTGTGCTCTCAGAACAGAGAAGAGTGACGTGACACTATCAGTGGACAAACTGGAGACACTGCAGGACAAACTGCAAAGCTTCATCGAATTTTCACTGTGGTTTCCATTTTGCGCACGATATGACCTTACTTTCCGAACAGTCCTCGCACCTTGGATATAATTTAATTTTCGACAGTTCCAACGATGGTGACACCAAAATTAAAAGTGTTCTACGATTCATATGGCACAGTTAAAAGAAATGATGTGAACTGAAGTTTGCGTTACGGAGGTCATTGGACTAGGACAGTCGGTGGAGCGCTGTTACCTACAGTGCTACAGTGGTGTGATGGGTACCTCACCTACCTCGTAAGTAAGACGACATCGGGTTCAAGTCCCACCTGCACCATTAACTTTAAATCACTTCGTTGGCTTCTATCATTGTAGTAGACAATTAAAAGACTCTGAGATTGAAAGCCAGTATTCAGCCATTTATAAAATTCTTTATGTAGCAGGATGTTGGACCATGATAGGAAAAGGGAAAATAGAGAAGTCTAGGCAGTGGAAATGAGTTCGAATCTACGGTGCACAAGATATTATCGCGTTCGAAGTGAACTTGTGTAACAAGTATAATGGAAGTTATTGTACTATGTCAGATAAAATGAGTAAATGATTTTAAAAGATTGGCCAAAAACATATCTATAAACAATATACAAATACAAAACAATAATGAAACGTGGTAGAGGGAAACAATAAAAATTGTGAAATGGTTATTTATTTCTTCAGGATCACCTTATAATTACGATGTTCACATTGCCTGCTTCGGCAGTTTATTTACATGTTAAAACACGATTAATTCATTAAGAACTTCGTCATGCTATTTGCGTTACAGTCGTAGACTTTGAAAATCATGATTTTCAGAGAGTATAACGCAATAAATCGTGACGAGGCAGTCAGCGGATTAATCACATCTGAAAAACGAAATAAATTGGCGAGACCGGTAATTTGAATTCTATAATTATAAGGCGAACTTGACCTTATAAATAATCATTGCATAAATATTTAATATGTAGCATAACACAGTTTTTAAAAGACATTAATTCTTCAAAAATCAGAGAATAGTTGGAGGGACCAATTCAGAGATACTTACCGACGATATAGTCTAAAGACTAATATGTGATTTTTCTGGAAAATAATTTCAGTGACTGATTTAGATATGCCGTTGAGAGATTTGTTACAGCCCTAGAGAAGCAGATTAACTGAATTGGTTGCGCGGAGACCTGATGTAATAAAGATTCATACTGCCTCGGAAGGCGTGTTGGCTGTTACCAAGCAAACGGGCGGGGGTGGACGTTGTGGAGGAAGGCGCCGTTTAATTCGCACTGGCGCATTCTTGAAGAGCACACAGCGGAAAACGTTTTCAGCTAGGAGCGCTGCTGTGTCGGCTACAGCATTTCAAGTTATAGAGGCGTCCAAATTTAAAGCGAGCGCAATATGGGAAGTCACGGCCGTAATATTTTCCGTTGTGTAATTGCTCAAAAGAAATTGCTTTGCAGTAAGCCGTTTTACGGACGAGAAATTCAGCCATAATAAATTCAACTTACGACCTCGCTTTATCTGCTGGTGCCCGAAATAAAAGCTGACCCCACAGAACCGCTACACAAGAGCGACACAGTTGGTTTTTTGGAAGCTGACAGGCACTGAAAAATCTTAACTCTTACGAGGACACAACTTAATAATAAGATGGATGCCAATGATGGTTCTTTCTTTTATTATTACTGATTTTTGTCCCGCTAGTATTCCCATAATGTCAGTTACAGTTCGTTCGTGTCTGCTATGCTACCGTCGCAAAATTTTTATGTAGACAAAGTAGAAGCAGACAGGGAAATGATATCTGCAAAGTAGAGTAAAACTTTTAAATAACGAATGGTAGAGATCGGATAAAAATTACATTCAGTGAAAGAATGAGGTAAGTCAACACACGTAGGTCAGGTAGTGGATTATCTGGCTGCCTTACTCCGACATTGTGTTGTGGCAGACACTTTCATGTTAAAATATGTCGTGTTTGAGGAGAAGTAGTAAATATATTAGAGATGTTAGTACAGACTATTTGCAATAAAACATTCCGTATAATGTGTAGGCAATTTTTATTGGATACAGAGGTACAACTAGTTACTATGGGATGTCGCTTGGTCTGTTTAGCGTACTCCTGGATGCAATTACCCGATCTGTGGTTACGCACAGAGAAAGGAAGCACCCCCAGTGATCATGCAAATTAATTAAGGGAAACGATGATGCTTCACAATGGAAACGTCTTACAGAAACTTCTAACGGGGGTAGCCTAGTCAAGCATGACAGTATTGGAGAATGAGATTTCCACTCCGCAGCGAAGTGTGCGTTGATGTGAAACTTCCTGGCAGATTAAAATTGTGTATCGGACCGAAACTCGAACTCGGGACCTTTGCCTCCGCGGGCAAGTGCCCTACTAACTGAGCTACCCAAGCACGACTCATGTCCCGTCCCCACAGCTTCAATTCTGCCAGTACATCGTCTCCTACGTTCCAAACTTCACAGAAGCTCTTTTGCACGAAGCCAGGAAGTTTCATGACAGTATTGGTACCACACCACGCACACGGACGTATCAGTCAGAGTAGGAATCATCTAATCTGTATCAGAAACAAGTGATCACTATAACAATCAGGTTTACTATCGAAAAGCAAACAACATGAGTTACCCTCTGAGGTAAACGAATGAACATTTAAAATTTGTACAATGAGTTGTAATGGTGAAATCTAACCTTGGCGCAGATGAGTAAGCACTCACTATAAATGAAAAGTTATGCGAATAATACATGAATACGACGAGTGACTGTAAGCGTGATTAGTGAATAACGGAAGGACGCGGAAAATTAGGTTTGAACACCTGGGCGATCGCTAAAGTGCGTATTGGAAGTAATTAGCTGGCTACAAAGCACTGAAACAGCTAAGTGGCTCCTTCGGGGGCGGACTAATATTGTGTCCCTTCAGAATCGGTGGTCACAACTTTGTCCCCTCTTATCAAAATCGCGGCGTAAATATGGAAGGCGGAGGTGGCAACAGCTGAAGACTGAGGTCAGCTTTCTCTGTCTCTCTCTCTCTCTCTCTCTCTCTCTGCACTCACTGGGGACATCTTTCATACGACAGCAAGGACAGCCTCATCAGTCAGCTGATGATATATCTTTAACTGATGATCTCCTAGCAGTTCCTGTTTTCAATGTTAACATTCAGAAATTTCGCTGTTCCTGTAAGAGCCGTAATACCACTGACCAATGGTGGCAGATATAGCGAAGCGAGCTCTGTCCAATAAAACTAATATAAAGACGTTAAACAATCTCCTACTCCTTCGGATTTACACTATGTTTAACCAACAGAACTCTGGGGTGGGTAAGGAAGGCAGAAAATCTCTCCCACTCCATGGTACAGTTTCGAAACAAACCTATGAGACAGTCAGTACCTTAGGCATAGCTGTCAGATTGCATGATCTATGTAGAATAACTCTAAGACCAATCAGAGAGCTGGTTTCTAAAATTTAAACAGAAAGTTAACGGAAAAATCTCGCATTACTCTTGAGGAGCGACACTTGGCTAGAGAATCCTTGTCTTTGCATAGAATTCTACAAACAATGCTACTGGTCCTTTTTTTTTTTTGTCCAAAAGGCCGACCCATATCACGCTGAGAGAGCGTAGGCAGGAGTGTGTGAATGCCACTCTGACAGACCAGAGTTTGCGACATTTTGGAACTATATTCTCTACGGCTTGTAAGGAAAAAACTTCTCTCTTACAAACTAGCTTCAATACTTCCAAATCTACATTCTTCCACTGAGAGAAAAAGAAGGCAAAAGAAGGCAATGACAGGGGCAGGCACTGTGTAAGGTAGCAGATTAAATGAAGGTCAATTTCGCTCCTTACTTGAGAGATTTTTTACATTGTAACGGGAAGGCGAATATAACAATTAACTTACTTCGGCGAAGATGAGCAGATTTGCCTATAAGGATGTAATGCAATGGGATGACACTCAATCGACAGTATTAACTCGCTAATACTAATTACCGTATGTCAATGAGCAAGAGGTGGAACAAGCAGCTAGAGGAAACGTTTTGTTTGGAAGCAGGCATGCAAGGGCAGTACAACGGAAAACTCCTAGGGGGCGTCCCGCGGCGAGAGTCAACGAATGGGCGCCAGGTGACTCAAGCAAGAGGGCAAGCAGTGGGCCACTGGAGTGGCATGGAAAGAAGCTTTAGGAAACTGCGTTTCAGAATTTCCAAATGGATATGAGAAAACCAGTGACGCAGTTGATCATGTGAACAGCGTGTGGTATGCTCATGCTGCACACACGTAATTTTTAGGCATGTGGAGTGGGCACAAATTGTCCGACTGGCGGAAACAAGCTAGGAAGGAGTAAAGTGCAGAAATTTCGATGCAGTTTAACAGTGCGGCCTTTGCGATTGGCAGAGAGAATTTCCACAAAATAAGAGGAACGCTCCTATTGGTCAGAAAAAGCCGAGATGTGGAGCACAAAAGGACCCAGGTGGGGGACAGTTTTGCTACGAGAAATGTAACCTCCCCCTCACTTATCGACCTTAATGACAGTGAAAAATTAAACCGCGTGTACCTAATGGAAATCTGGTAAAAGCAATCGTCACCGAAGTTAGACTGTCGGTAAAGAGGGAGGAAAGGGTTACATCTAAATGAAAGGAAAAATGCTAATGAAACTGGTGGAAATTAATTTTGAAAAAGGGGTAAAGTTAATAAAGAAAGTAAATGTGCAGCCGTTACGTTAACAATCAACTAGCGGTAATTAGATATTTGAGATTTGGGGGAAATTACGATCGCCAGTCCTAAGGACAATTACTATAGTAACTGAAAAAGAAAGATTATTACACATATAATTAGCACTAGAAGCGTGGCAACTGAAGGTTGACAAGTGTAGTGTGAAAACTAAAAGTTTGTCAGAAGTAATAAATTTCGCTACACTCTGACTTAATTTAGCAAAAGAATTAATAAAACCGGAAAATCGAAAGTTAATTTAGTGACTGAAGTTAATAGTGAGCTTTCTTTCTGAAGCACATCCAAATTCAGTAAAATACGGTTAGTCTTGGACTACCTCAACAATCATTTCAAAAGCTACTTGAATCTACGCAATTTAGAAATAAGAGATTTAACTTTGAACTTGAATTAAATGATTCTGAACAATTAACAATAGTAAAATTTAGTACGTACCAAGCTGAGCTGCAGTCACAGGTAAGCTAAAATACGGTAACAAAACTCGCACTCTTAATTTGTGCTTGTGTAATCTGAATATTGTAGCCAGCTATGAATACTTTAACTGAACTTTGAAATTAAAGTAGTGAAGTGGAATGATGCTGGCGTTTGAATTTCAACGACACTCGGGTTCATTCCGGAAAAGGAAGGGACCATGCTTGGTAATGCAATTGGGACAATGAGCAACAAAGGTTCATGCTAAGTAGCTGTAATTTCAATTTTAAAAGTTTGAAAAGCTGAGGTCTGCCATACAGTTCTAAAACTTTACGTGCTTCCAGTCTTCCTTGTTGGTTGATTGGAGGTTTGAAGCCGTCGATCGAGGAGGTGGCGACAGTCACTCATTGTCGGCCGTCGCTGTTGCAGAAGCTGCATGTTGGCGCGCCTTCTTCTCGACACGGTCACCAGACGGAACGGGCTCTTGATGTGCGCCAGCTAATGCTTCCCGTCCGCGACACCATGTCAGAAACTGTCATCGCAAGTCGAGCGCAATTACATGCTGCCAAACACCGAAAGCGCGGCAACTCGCGGGAGCGTCACACAACACACCTGCTCCACTCGCTACTCCAGCCAGACTCCCTCGGCCCGAGCTCCACGCGACAGAGTTAACACTACCAAAGATCCTACACACTTTGATTCTTCACACGACCTATCGATGTAATCGTTCGATAGCAGTTTTCCCTAGGCAAGACCCAGCGTAAAAATACAAATAATACTTACAAAACAACCAATTATACATTGTCATAAATGCATAAATACATATATACAAATAGTAAAACAATTACAATATGCAAAGACACAGAAATGTCGTATATTCAGGTAACAAAAATAAGGAAAACAAATTTATAGTACAACAGATGGAAATAGGAGGATATGCATTTCCGGCGTTACAGAAAGACAAGACCAAAATTTTCGGGAACACTCTCCACTGAACTGGCGTCAAGCGTGGAACGGAGTGCATAATGCTCTGTATGACGCAGAGGAGAAACTTGTGTGAACACTGCGCTCACTGCAGCTGACATTCAGCCAGATATTAGCTGTAGTGTCACTGAGCTCCAACTGCAGAGATACGAACCAGCCAGACAGTTATTTTGTTCTAGCGAGAACTGAGAGAACATCGTAATATGCATGCTGCTCCAGCCATGCGAGTGATCGCCGTATTCCAGCACTAGGGATGAGTGCATGTTTTCCCACCTCACGAAAAATATAGCAGAGTTTCTGCTAATAAAATCAGCAAAAGCTTTGATTAGCTTCTATGCGAATTTCAGAGGATGAGAGCAGCCATGCAGATGACAGCTCATTGTAGCTACAGGGTGCTTCAAAAATGACCGGTATATTTGAAACGGCAATAAAAACTAAACGAGCAGCGATAGAAATACACCGTTTATTGCAATATGCTTGGGATAACAGTACATTTTCAGGCGGACAAACTTTCGAAATTACAGTAGTTACAATTTTCAACAACAGATGGCGTTGCGATCTGGGAAACTCTATAGTACGATATTTTCCACATATCCACCATGCGTAGCAATAATATGGCGTAGTCTCTGAATGAAATTACCCGAAACCTTTGACAACGTGTCTGGCGGAATGGCTTCACATGCAGATGAGATGTACTGCTTCAGCTGTTCAATTGTTTCTGGATTCTTGCGGTACACCTGGTCTTTCAAGTGTCCCCACAGAAAGAAGTCACAGGGGTTCATGTCTGGCGAATAGGGAGGCCAATCCACGCCGCCTCCTGTATGTTTCGGATAGCCCAAAGCAATCACACGATCATCGAAATATTCATTCACGAAATTAAAGACGTCGGCCGTGCGATGTGGCCGGGCACCATCTTTCATAAACCACGAGGTGTTCGCAGTGTCGTCTAAGGCAGTTTGTACCGCCACAAATTCACGAAGAATGTCCAGATAGCGTGATGCAGTAATCGTTTCGGATCTGAAAAATGGGCCAATGATTCCTTTGGAAGAAATTGCGGCCCAGACCAGTACTTTTTGAGGATGCAGGGACGATGGGACTGCAACATGGGGCTTTTCGGTTCCCCATATGCGCCAGTTCTGTTTATTGTCGAAGCCGTCCAGGTAAAAATAAGCTTCGTCAGTAAACCAAATGCTGCCCACATGCATATCGCCGTCATCAATCCTGTGCACTATATCGTTAGCGAATGTCTCTCGTGCAGCAATGGTAGCGGCGCTGAGGGTTTGCCGCGTTTGAATTTTGTATGGATAGAGGTGTAAACTCTGGCGCATGAGACGATACGTGGACGTTGGCGTCATTTGGACAGCAGCTGCAACACGGCGAAAGGAAACCCGAGGCCGCTGTTGGATCACCCTCTGCACTAGCTGCGCGTTGCCCTCTGTGGTTGCCGTACGCGGTCGCCCTACCTTTCCAGCACGTTCATCCGTCACGTTCCCAGTCCGTTGAAATTTTTCAAACAGATCCTTTATTGTATCGCTTTTCGGTCCTTTGGTTACATTAAACCTCCGTTGAAAACTTCGTCTTGTTGCAACAACACTGTGTTCTAGGCGGTGGAATTCCAACACCAGAAAAATCCTCTGTTCTAAGGAATAAACCATGTTGTCTACAGCACACTTGCACGTTGTGAACAGCACATGCTTACAGCAGAAAGACGACGTACAGAATGGCGCACCCACAGACTGCGTTGTCTTCTATATCTTTCACATCACTTGCAGCGCCATCTGTTGTTGAAAATTGTAACTACTGTAATTTCGAAAGTTTGTCCGCCTGAAAATGTACTGTTGTCCCAAGCATATTGCAACAAACGGTGTATTTCTATCGCTGCTCGTTTAGTTTTTATTGCCGTTTCAAATATACCGGTCATTTTTGAAACACCCTGTAGGATAAGTAACCCAAGCAGAGTCGTAACTTGTTGGTTCACCAGCTTGCAACCACTGTGAACTCGAGCAATCTTGGGTAATCTTTTGCTTAGCCTGTCACAAAACTAACCATCCTCCATAGACCTGATTGTCATCCTAAATAGTACCGAACGTAGAACCAGAATCTCATGCCTTATAGTAATATTGACCAACTTCATGATGTAGTAGTAGGAATAATGTTGTAAAGAAGTTAAAATTTGATATTTTTCTGTTTAGAGTTATTTCACTTACTCAGGACAAGATGTGTTATCTTGACAGCTGTCCTAACATTGTCACGTTGCGAACTGTGTAAATTCGTGTATTTCAGTGAGAAAACTGTCAGCATTAAGAACCAATTTGTTTACAGCTTAAACACCGTTGTGCTCAGTCATAGAAAAAGGGTCCTCTCCTTACCCCAATCATTTATTCTATAGACGTTAACGCACTCAAAGAGTGTTTATGCTGACCTCTGACGAAAGAGAAAAGTAGTGAAGTGTCAGAACTGGTGTATCTAGGTTGAAATTATTATGTAGCATCAGAGGTCAAGGGATTGAGCACAAAATATTCTGAAATATTTTGTGTGGCAGTTTCAGGAAAACTGGCCACTTAACATAAAAAAGCTAAGTTTTCATTTCACGTGTTGATGCTGAGGGGTTAGTTATCGACTGTCATTTTTGTTTTGAAGCTTAAGCTGTTAAGCTGTGCTCGAGTTTACATAATTGAATTTTCCAACTGTGATTCTGATTGTGGTTTGTTGGGCAATTATACTGCACAGTTCAGGCATGCCGCACGTCTTTACTTTCTTAAAAATGAGCTTCCAACTTTGTTGAAAAAGGTTCCTACGGCTAAAAAGTTCGGTAAATTCTTCCAGTATGATGGGGCCTCTACTCGTTCTAATCGTCAGGTGAAGCAGCAGAAATGGTCACGTTTCTTAGCTATCGAATTTCCTGGACCTTACTCTTTTAGATTTTTGTGCGTGACAATGTTTGAAACGTTAAGCCTACAAATAAAGAATAAACTGAAAAGACAGACTGATCGTTTGTATTATGAACAGGTCTACCCCCATCAAAAAACGTGAACCCGGTTACAGAATAGATAAATGTAGCTTGAAAGTCTGATTGCATGTATGAGAAACAACATTCGATATAAGCGTTAGCCTCGTGCAACTACGTAAGTGATTTCTTTGCAGTCCAGAAGATTCTTCCCTACATGCTGTGGTAGTATTAATTAGTATAACTTTGTTCATTCTTACACTTAGGTAATACGACATTATCCATTGGTTTACTATAACATCAGTTCAATAAAACCTTATTTTATCCAAGAGAATATTGAGACTCACACAGTCAAGCGTTTAGACAGGTCACAGGAAATACCAGCGGGTTCTATTTCGTTATTTATCACTTAAAATTTGGTGAGTGGATTTGTGAATGGCATTCTCAGCTATCTGTTCCCTTTCTTGGGTATAGGTGTGACTTGTGCAGCTTTTCAGTCTTTACGAACGGGTCTTTCAACAAGAGATCTGTTGTATATGATCGACAAATATGGTTCTATTGTATCGCACTCTCCGAATAACCTGGGTGGTATACAATCAGGACCGGAGGTCTTGCCTTCTTGAAGTGATTTGAGCAGTTTCGCTACACCGAGGATATCTACTAAGTCACACATGTTGGCGTCCTTTCCTTTCTACTTGTCAGTATTCTCCACGTTTTCTTTCCTCTCTGATTCTTCAAAGAACCTGCTGTTTTCTTATCAGTTCACCTAATTTTCACCATTCTTGTATACTACCATATCTCAATCGCTTCGATTGTATTTTGTTCCGATTTTCCCACAATACGTGATTCACTACCATGCAATTTTATGCTCCAAACGCATCTTCTCAGAAATTTCTGCCTCAAATTAAGGGCGATGTTTGACTTTTTGTGGTCAGGAATGTTCTTTTTGATAGAGCTAGTATGCTTTTTATGTCCTTCTTGCTCCACTATCATGTGTTATTTTGCTTAAAAGGTAGCAGAATTCCTTAACTTCGACTGCTTCATGCTCCCCCATTCCGATGTTTTCATACTGATCTCATTTCTGCTACTTCTCATTACTTTCATCTTTCTTCGATTACTGTCAATTCGCAGTCTGTGCTCATCAGACTGTTCATTCCATTCAAAACAACCTGTAATCCTTCTGCACCTTCACAGAGGCTATCATATTATCAATGATATGTTTTCACCTTAAATTTCAAGCCCACTCTTGAAACTTCGTTTTATTTCTGTCACAGCTTCTCCACTGCATAGATTGAACAGTAGGGCGAAAAACTACATCCCTGTCTTACACCATTTTTAATCCGAGCGTTATTTTCTTGATATTCCAGTCTCATTGTTCCTTCTTGTACATGTTGTGTACTAAATTTCGTTCCCTTTAGCGTACCCTTAGTTCTTCAAACGTACGTTATGAGAAACTTGTTCGTCTGATTAAGACTACAGTTTGGAAGTAGAAGACTTCTTTTGACCAGGAATATCCGCTTTGCCTTTGATAATCTGCTTTTCACGTGGTCCTTGTTTCGCCCGTCATGCGTTTTCTTGCTCGCAAGGTAGCAGAATTCCTTATCTTTCCGTAACACCGTGCCTCTCAATTTCGCAAATTCGCTGAACAAATTTGTGTTGCTCGCTAGCTTTGTCTTTGATCGGTTTACTCTTAAACATATTACATTCATTCAACTCATCATATAATGCTTATTCCCTTTCACTGAGGACAGCAGTGTATCAGTGTCTTACGATATGCTTTCATTATTAATTTTAATTACACTCCTGAAACTCACTTATATTTCCACCATTGCTTCTTCGATCTATAGACTAAACACTAGAGGCGAAAAACTGCATTTCACATTGTCATAAGCTTTTGTTAGGTCGGTAAATCACATAAATGTAGCTTGATATTACGTAGGTTATTCCTGTTGCCAAGTGCAACGTAGGAACTGCGTATCTACTACCTTTAGGTTTCCTAAATCGACAGAGATAGTTGTATAACAGATCCTCTGTCTGTCTTTTATGGTTGTGAAGTTAATCCGTAACGAAGGTCGATACGGGAAATACGAATCAAGAAAACAAGTGGCCCAGACAATGTGTTTCTTCATTATATGTTGATTTTATACTACCGACTTGTAGTCAAGTTGTGCTAATGCTAACCCGATCTAAACAAGTTGTGCTAATACTAACCAGTTGTAGTACCACCCTGTATTTCTTAGATACACAGCGACGTCAGTCTTTCAGATCTGACCAAGGCGTGGCTGTCAGGCGCGACTGTCGAAAGCAGTAGCTTGTATTCGAACGGCACTGCAGCTCGGGCAGACTTTTAAGAATATAAGCCAGCTATAAATCACTGTGCGTGACGGCGGCCTTGTAGGATACGCACTCTGAGGGTGGATCCCGAATACTCCGGACGTTGCTTGTAGCCTTCAGCTCTCCTCAGGAGTGATCGGTAGGCTGGGAGTTTTTCACCTGACGTAAATTTCTAAAGAACCTGCCGGACGAGATTTAATCTCCTCGGCGCTGTAGCTGCCGGTAGGTCGCTTGAAAATATCCGCTGTCGTCAAGAGCTGAGAAGCCGTACAGAAGCTCGGCATTCAACGGCCAAGTGGCGTCTCATTAGTAGGAGTCAGTCCCGCTCCAGAGAAAGGAGTCGGGAAACGAGAAGCGAAAGAGCCATTAATTTTATGTGGCAGTTGGCGGATAGTTTGTTCCCATAATGCAAGAGGAAATCCATGAAGTGCAGCTGAACTGTGCGTAACAACCGAAGGTGAAGGATGAAAAGATTGATATAATTGCGACGACATTGCACATTCAGTTACTTCACACACTGTTGGCTCCTTTCATTGCCTTGCGGGGTAGTCGCTCAGTCAGGGGCGCCTTGTCACGGTCCGTGCGGCTACCCCCGTCGGAGGTTCGAGTCCTCCTTCGGGCATGGGTGTGTGTGTGTTGTAGATAGCGTAAGTTAGTTTAAGTTATATTATGTAGTGTGTAGGTTTAGGGACCAATGACCTGAGCAGTTTTGTCTCACAATACCTTGCGGCCTTTCATAAAGAAAATGTGATGAGGTGGTCTTCAACTACTATGTACCCTCAGAGTTGAAACATTAAAAGTTTTGGGTGGTTTCGTTGTCTAGGGGCTGGTATACATAGCTGCCGTATTACAAGCCAAATACTACTGAGTCTACAGTATGATTATACACATTAATTGAGTAGTCGAAGGTTCCCGCCACTCGGCAGTTGCGAATTTTGAACGTAACATACACATTAATAAATGAAAGATTGCAATTAAATAAATTTAGCAGGTACTATTTTAACGACATCAAATGATGAGTGCGATAGCAGAAGTACCTTTAAGAATGCCCTTTATTACTGTAAATCACTTATTGGTGTCGATGGTCCAGCAATTAAATAAAATATAAGTTGTATAACAGGGAAACAATAGATTCCTACTTCACGTAATTAGTAATGAACAACAAAGCAGCTCGCGAGATATTCACTTCTAAACGCATACTACGTCTTCACTGCAGAAGCCACGGAAGTCTCACAAGTGCAGAAGTCGGCACTACGAAATATCTCCTGCTACCACACGCAAACCACACGCAAACTGCTCAACACTCTCCAAGTATTTCCTGCGACTGACCGTTGCTGCTCCCCATCCAGCACTCCCCTGTCCTGTCCAGCATTCCAGAACTACCCTGTCCTCCCTCGACACGATGTTCCTTCCCCACTTCCATGCAGTCTCTGCATGTGACCTTTCTGGAACGATCGCTGTGATTGGCTAGAGCGCTCCTGCCATGTCTTCAAGCCAACGCACACTCACAAACATAGTAAAACACATACGAAATGCTGGATTTAAATTTAAATAACTTGAAATTAAATAAATTCTCCTACTGCTGGACCATAAACACACTCTAACACACATTTTAAATACATACACAAATGAGATAAACATATATCAAAGGAATAGAACAGAAATAAGCCAGTAGCTTTCTTCATGAATAGTATATACCAGATATAAACAAAGACATAGAGGAATGAATATATTTATAAGCATGCTGCTACCTTATTTTCGTGTAATTGTGGAGTACTTATGGCCTGATGCGATAGATAGTAATTTGCCACATTGACCTCCAATAACTCATGTACTGTTCAAGGTACATGCTTGCAATTTATACCAATTTAGGCTTACACAGCTTTCTAAAGACACGTCGATCGACAAAATCGAATGAACCATTTAAGATTTTGGAAATTCGTTGTTGGTTGTTACTTCTATAATTTACCATCGGATACTAAACTTTAAACTGGTAAAGATATTGAAAATCTGATTAGACCATCAGAATCGTCGTGCAAATAATGATAGTGTACAGGTTTATTTTTGAGATATCATGATTCATGTGGCTACTATTAATTTCTATACAAACTGTGAAATATCTTCCATTAAGGTTTCACGAAGTCCGCCACCTTTGGCACTCCCGGCATGTCTCCTTCATCGACACAGCGTCACCATGGAATTCGCAGCCACGCGGTCGCCTGGAAAACGTGGTCTGGCCATTGTGTGGCATCATGCGGTTGCTAATGATCCACGACTTGTCAAGCGGCCCGAGCGGTGACCGCCGACTCTGAACTTAAAATACTTCCAGAGCGCCACAACTCGCCCATTACCTCACAAACTTACCATAACTTTCCAACTTCACACACACATACCAACACGCACACACACACACACACACACACACACACACACACACACACACACACACACACACACACGAAGATTCTAATAATAACGTGCATTATAAATGATAAAGATGGTGGTACCTGAAGTGAGTGCTGATTATAGTTTCAGTGGACTTGTACTGAGGTGATAAAAGTCATGGGATACCGCTATTCACATATACAAGTGGCGGTAATATCACGTACAGAAGGTATAAATGGGCAGCATGTTGGCGCAGCTGTCATTTGCACCCAGGTGATTCATGTGAAAAGGGCTCCGAGGTGATTATGGTCGCACGATGGGAATTAATACCCTTTGAACGCGGAATGGTAGTTGGAGCTAGACGCATGGGACATACCATTCAGGAAATCATTAGGGAATTCAGTATTCCGTGATCTACAGTGTCAAGAGTGTGCTGAGCATACCATTTTGCAGGCATTACCTCTCACCACTTACGAGTCGCATTCAAGTTCTAAGGCCTCCGATTTTTTTTCTAATTAACTACTCACCCGAAATCGATGAAACTGGCGTTACTTCTCGACGTAATCGCCCTGCAGACGTACACATTTTTCACAACGCTGACGTCATGATTCCATGGCAGCGCCGAAGGCTTCTTTAGGAGTCTGTTTTGACCACTGGAAAATCGCTGAGGCAATAGCAGCACGGCTGGTGAATGTGCGGCCACGGAGAGTGTCTTTCATTGTTGGAAAAAGCCAAAAGTCACTAGGAGCCAGGTCAGGTGAGTAGGGAGCATGAGGAATCACTTCAAAGTTGTGCAGGTGCGTTGTCTTGGTGAAACAGCACACGCGCAGCCCTTCCCGGACGTTTTTGTTGCAGTGCAGGAAGGAATTTGTTCTTCAAAACATTTTCGTAGGATGCACCTGTTACCGTAGTGCCCTCTGGAACGCAATGGGTAAGGATTACGCCCTCGCTGTCCCAGAACATGGACACCATCATTTTTTCAGCACTGGCAGCTACCCGAAATTTTTTTGGTGGCGGTGAATCTGTGTGCTTCCATTGAGCTGACTGGCGCTTTGTTTCTGGATTGAAAAATGGCATCCACGTCTCATCCATTGTCACAACCGACGAAAAGAAAGTCCCATTCATGCTGTCGTTGTGCGTCAATATTGCTCGGCAACATGCCACACGGGCAGCCATGTGGTCGTCCGTCAGCATTTGTGGCACCCACCTGGATGACACTTTTCGCATTTTCAGGTCGTCATGCAGGATTGTGTGCATAGAACCCACAGAAATGTCAACTCTGGAGGCGATCTGTTCAACAGTCATTCGGCGATCCCCCAAAACAATTATCTCCACTTTCTCGATCGTGTCGTCAGACCGGCTTGTGCGAGCCCGAGGTTGTTTCGGTTTGTTGTCACACGATGTTCTGCCTTCATTAAACTGTCGCACCCACGAACGCACTTTCGACACATCCATAACTCCATCACCACAGGTCTCTTTCAACTGTCGATGAATTTCAATTGGTTTCACACCACACAAATTCAGAAAACGAATGATTGCACGCTGTTCAAGTAAGGAAATCGTCGCCATTTTAAGTATTTAAAACAGTTCTCATTCTCGCCGCTGGCGGTAAAATTCCATCTGCCGTACGGTGCTGCCATCTCTGGGACGTATTGACAATGAACGCGGCCTCATTTTAAAACAATGTTTCTATCTCTTTCCAGTCCGGAGAAAAAAAAAATCGGAGGGCTTAGAATTTGAATGCACCTCGTAAAGATCGAGAACAGCGGCGTTTGCATAAAGTTGTGAGTGCTAACAGACAAGCAACGAAGCGTGAAACAACGGCAGATATCAATTGGGGTCGTACGGCGGACGTATCCTTTAGGTCAGTGTGGCGAAATCTGCCGTTAATGGGCTATGGCAGCAGACGACCGATGCGAA
Source organism: Schistocerca cancellata (assembly GCF_023864275.1). NCBI lineage: Eukaryota > Metazoa > Arthropoda > Insecta > Orthoptera > Acrididae > Schistocerca > Schistocerca cancellata. The sequence goes on from NC_064628.1 coordinate 82,451,165, forward strand.
TGCCTTTGCTAACAGCACGACATCGCGTGCAGCACCTGTCCTGGGCTCGTGACCAAATCGGTTGGATCCTAGACGACTGGAAAACTGTGGCCTGGATCAGATTAGTACACATTTCAGTAAATGGAAATGAGCTATGGCGTCAGTGGCCTGGAGATCGCAGTCGGCAATTTCTGGCGCCAAGTGCACAGGTCTTATTGAGTGCGACGCCACATTGGGCGGCTTGCGCGTCGTCAATGGGGATGAAATGATGATGAGGGCAACACATCACCCAGTCCCTGAGCGGAGAAAACGTCCCTCCCCAGCCGGTAATAGAACCAAGGGACCCCGCGTGCGTGGGATTCCAACGCACTGATCGTTCAGCTAATGGGGCGGACCCGATTTCATTAAGAGCTGATGGTACGGATTGAGTGTGGCGCAGACCCCAGCCATCGACCTAAGCTGTCAACAAGGCTATGTGCGAGCTGTAGGTGACTTCGTAATGGTCTGGGCTGAACCGATCACTGACTGGAAATGGTTACGTTCGGCGACTAGGAGACCATTTGCAGTCGTTCGTGGACTTCACGTTCCCAAACAAAGATGGGATTTCTATGGATGGGAATGCATCACAGGGAAACAATACTTGCGTTTGGTTTGAAGAACATTCTAGACAATTCGAACGAATAATCTAGCCGGCCTCATCACCCCCCCCCCCTCCACCCCATATTAATCCCGTAGAACATTTATGGGACGTAATCAGAAAGTTACTTCATGCACAAAATACTGCACCGGCAATACTTTCACAATTATGGACGATTCTAGAGACAGCATGGCTCAATATTTCTGTAAGGGACTTTCAACGACCCTTTGAGTCCATGCCGCGTCGAGTTGTGGCAGCACGTCAGGAAAAATGGGGTCCAACGCGATATTAGGAGGTATAACATTACTTTCATCACCTCAGTGTAATGTGTAACTCCTCTTTCTACAAATAAAATACATTACGTTAAATAAAGGAATGAAAAGTATCACGATTTTAAAATCAGTAGTTATATTTTTGAAAATCTAGATTTTACAGAAACAGACTAATAGTAAATACGCATTAAGCATATTGATACATTTCCGTACACAACATAATTGAAATTCAACACCACCAAAAATTTTCACGGCAAAACAAAGCATTTGTGTTGCACCAAAACTAAATTTCGCGGTATCATTGTTCAGGAGAATCTTAAATAGATATATCATGTCAAAACCCCTGAATTGAGAACTTGTAAAAATTCAACTTCAAGTGAAAACGGGCAAATATTAGCTGTGTAGTAATCACACTTTGCAACAACATTGATACTGAAAGAGTCAAAGTTGTATACTTTGCTTCTTGCATATATCCTTTACTGAGATGTGATATCATGTTCTGGAGAAATGTACAGCACTCCGTCTTCAGGCCACGAGTGGCCTACCGGGACCATCCGGTAGAGTAGCTCCTCAATTGGCATCACGAGGCTGAGTGCACCCCGAAAAATGGCAACAGCGCATGGCGGCCTGGATGGTCACCCATCCAAGTGCCGAACACGCCCGACAGCGCTTAATTTCGGTGATCTCACGGGAACCGGTGTATCCACTGCGGCAAGGCCGTTGCTCGGGGAGATGTACAGGGTGATTATAATTAAAGTTAAACTTTCAAAACGCTGTAGAAATAACAGCACTGGTCAGAATGACGTCAAATTGCAGTGGAATATTATCGGAGAAGGGGAAAAACATATGTCAGAGGAAAAGAAAATAGTGTGAAAATTTATCAATAGATGGCGCTGTATGTGTCAGAATACGTAAATGAAAACACCTGTCACGTGCACGACGAACTGGAGTTGTAATAAACACGCCGGGTACGCGGCTTTTCATCGTTTCGCGTCTGCGACGTTCGCATTGACTGTCTCAATGCAGGATCGCGCTCCGCTTCTGAAGCTGTATTACAAGAATGATGACTGTGCATACTTCGCTCTGCAGAAATTCCGGGCTCTGAAGGGTTTGAAAAAAGGCGTTGGTCCGGTGACTGCCTTGGGTCTGGAGAAAATGATTCAGAAATTCGAAAAGACGGATTATTTTGGTGTGCAACCTGGGAGAGGGAGGAAACGAATTGATTCGACATCAGTGGAGGCAGTGGCCACAGCAATCCAGGGGGAGACGAGTGATGGTGTGCAAACGTGTAGTGCACGGAGAATTGTCCGAACATTGGACATACCCACGTGCACGTTGCGTAAAATCTTACGAAACATCGTTCTTTGGTATCCATTCAAAATGGAGTTGCTTCCTGTTGACCTGCCAGCAAGAGAGACTTTTGCTTTAGAATTTATTGCTCGCATGCAAGCTGACAATGATCGGCATCGGAAGATTTTGTGGACAAAAGAAGCCCACTTCCATCTGACTGGATTTGCCAATACACAGAATTGTCGAATATGCGCCACGGAAAATCCACACGCGAATCAACCAGTAGGCCCACCACTTCATCCTGAAAAGATCACTGTTTGTTGCGGGTTTGCGAGATCATTTATCATAGGGCAATATTTTTTCGAAGAGACAGGTGCTTCCGGTCCTGTTACCTGTACCGTCACTGGTAAGCGCTTTTTTTTTTTTTTGGTCGTCAGTCTACTGACTGGTTGATGCGGCCCGCCACGAATTCCTTTCCTGTGCTAACCTCTTCATCTCAGAGTAGCATTTGCAACCTACGTCCTCAATTATTTGCTTGACGTATTCCAATCTCTGTCTTCCTCTACAGTTTTTGCCCTCTACAGCTCCCTCTAGTACCATGGAAGTCATTCCCTCATGTCTTAGCAGATGTCCTATCATCGTGTCCCTTCTCATTATCAGTGTTTTCCACATATTCCTTCCCTCTCCGATTCTGCGTAGAACCTCCTCATTCCTTACCTTATCAGTCCACCTAATTTTCAACATTCGTCTATAGCACCACATCTCAAATGCTTCGATTCTCTTCTGTTCCGGATTTCCCACAGTCCATGTTTCACTACCATACAATGCTGTACCCCAGACGTACATCCTCAGAAATTTCTTCCTCATATTAAGCCCGGTATTTGATATTAGTAGACTTCTCTTGGCCAGAAATGCCTTTTTTGCCATAGCAAGTCTGGTTTTGATGTTCTCCTTGCTCCGTCCGTTATTGGTTATTTTACTGCCTAGGTAGCAGAATTCCTTAACTTCATCGACTTCGTGACAATCAATCCTGATGTTAATTTTCTCGCTGTTCTCTTTTCTACTACTTCTCATTACCTTCGTCTTTCTCCGATTTACTCTCAAACCATACTGTGTACTCATTAGACTGTTCATTCCGTTCAGCAGATCATTTAATTCTTCTTCACTTTCACTCAGGATAGCAATGTCATCAGCGAATCGTATCATTGATATCCTTTCATCTTGTATTTTAATTCCTCTCCTGAACCTTTCTTTTATTTCCATCATTGCTTCCTCGATGTACAGATTGAAGAGTAGGGGCGAAAGGCTACAGCCTTGTCTTACACCCTTCTTAATACGAGCACTTCGTTCTTGATCGTCATTATTCCCTCTTGGTTGTTGTACATATTGTATATGACCCGTCTCTCCCTATAGCTTACCCCTACTTTTTTCAGAATCTCGAACAGCTTGCACCATTTTATATTGTCGAACGCTTTTTCCAGGTCGACAAATCCTATGAAAGTGTCTTGATTTTTCTTTAGCCTTGCTTCCACTATTAGCCGTAACGTCAGAATTGCCTCTCTCGTCCCTTTACTTTTCCTAAAGCCAAACTGATCGTCACCTAGCGCATTCTCAATTTTCTTTTCGATTCTTCTGTATATTATTCTTGTAAGCAGCTTCGATGCATGAGCTGTTAAGCTGATTGTGCGATAATTCTCGCACTTGTCAGCTCTTGCCGTCTTCGGAATTGTGTGTATGATGCTTTTCCGAAAGTCAGATGGTATATCGCCAGGCTCATATATTCTACACACCAACGTGAATAGTCGTTTTGTTGCCACTTCCCCCAATGAGTTTAGAAATTCTGATGGAATGTAATCTATCCCTTCTGCCTTATTTGACCGTAAGTCCTCCAAAGCTATTTTAAATTCCGATTCTAATACTGGATCCCCTATCTCTTCTAAATCGACTCCTGTTTCTTCTTCTATCACATCAGACAAATCTTCACCCTCATAGAGGCTTTCAATGTATTCTTCCCACGTATCTGCTCTCTCCTCTGCATTTAACAGAGGAATTCCCGTTCCACTCTTAATGTTAGCACCGTTGCTTTTAATGTCACCAAAGGTTGTTTTGACTTTCCTGTATGCTGAGTCTGTCCTTCCGACAATCATATCTTTTTTGATGTCTTCACATTTTTCCTGCAGCCATTTCGTCTTAGCTTCCCTGCATTTCCTATTTATTTCATTCCTCAGCGACTTGTATTTCTGTATTCCTGATTTTTCCGGAACATCTTTGTACTTCCTCCTATCATCAATCAACTGAAGTATTTCTTCTTTTACCCATGGTTTCTTCGCAGCTACCTTCTTTGTACCTATGTTTTCCTTCCCAACTTCTGTGATGGCCCTTTTTAGAGATGTCCATTCCTCTTCAACTGTACTGCCTACTGCGCTATTCCTTATTGCTGTATCTATAGCGTTAGAGAACTTCAAACGTATCTCGTCATTCCTTAGTACTTCCGTATCCTATTTCTTTGCGTATTGATTCTTCCTGAGTAATGTCTTGAACTTCAGCCTACTCTTCATCACTACTATATTGTGATCTGAGTCTATACCTGCTCCTGGGTACGCCTTACAATCCAGTATCTGATTTCGGAATCTCTGTCTAACCATGATGTAATCTTCCCGTATCTCCCGGCCTTTTCCAAGTATACCTCCTCCTCTTGTGATTCTTGAACAGGGTATTCGCTATTACTAGCTGAAACTTGTTACAGAACTCAATTAGTCTTTCTCCTCTTTCATTCCTTGTCCCAAGCCCATATTCTCCTGTAACATTTTCTTCTACTCCTTCCCCTACAACTGCATTCCAGTCGCCCATGACTACTAGATTTTCGTCCCCCTTTACGTACTGCATTACCCTTTCAGTATCCTCATACACTTTCTCTACCTGTTCATCTTCAGCTTGCGACGTCGGCATGCATATCTGAACTATCGTTGTCGGTGATGGTCTGCTGTCGATTCTGATTAGAACAACCGGGTCACTGAACTGTTCACAGTAACACACCCTCTGCCCTACCTGCTTACATCTGTTATACCATTTTCTGTTGCTGTTGATATTACCCGATACTCATCTGACCAGAAATCCTTGTCTTCCTTCCACTTCACTTCACTGACCCCTACTATATCTAGATCGAGCCTTTGCATTTCCCTTTTCAGATTTTCTAGTTTCCCTACCACGTTCAAGCTTCTGACATTCCACGCCCCGACTCGTAGAACGTTATCCTTTCGTAGATTATTCAATCTTTTTCTCGTGGTAACCTCCCCCTTGGCAGTCCCCTCCCGCAGATCCGAATGGTGGACTATTTTGGAATCTTTTGCCAATGGAGAGATCATCATGACACTTCTTCAATTACAGGCCACATGTCCTGTGGATACACGTTATGTGTCTTTAATGCAGTGCTTACCGTTGCCTTCTGCATCCTCATGTCGTTGATCATTGCTGATTCTTCCGCCTTTAGGGGCAATTTCCCACCCCTAGGACAAGAGAGGGCCCTGAACCTCTATCCGCTCGTCCGCCCTCTTTGACAAGGACGTTGGCAGAATGAGGCTGACTTCTTATGCCAGAAGTCATAAGTCTTCGGCCGCCAATGCTGATTATTTATCAAAATTTAGGCAGTGGCGGGGATCGAACCCGTGACCGAAGCCGTTTCTGATTATGAATCAAAGACACTACCCCTAGTTCACGTGTCTGTATCAAAGCGCTATGATTGTCTTTTGTGCACATCATTCCTCTCCAACAGCGTGGGTGTGTGGATGTGATCATTCTTATGCAAGATGGAGCACCTCCGCACATTGCAAATCCAGTGAAGCAGCTGCTGAAGGGCCATTTCGGAAATACTAGAATTATCACCTACCATTTCCTTACAGCCTGGCCGTCCCAATTACCTACTGTTAATCCGTGTGACTTCCGGCAGTCGGGCTACCTGAAAGATGTTGTGTTCAGTGTTCCGACTGCAAACTGAGCTGCTTTGAAGGCACGCATTGGGCAACATATTTTGAACGTGACCCCGGAAATACTAGGATCAGATGTGGAACATGCAGTTTCTCGATTTCAACTTGTTTTGGAAACCCAGAATCTACTATGTAGGAATCAACACGGATTGCGGAAACAGCGATCGTGTGAGACCCAACTCGCTTTATTTGTTCATGAGACCCAGAAAATATTGGATACAGGCTCCCGGGTAGATGCTATTTTCCTTGACTTCCTGAAGGCGTTCGATACAGTTCCGCACTGTCGCCTGATAAACAAAGTAAGAGCCTGCGGAATATCTGACCAGCTGTGTGTCTGGATTGAAGAATTTTTAGCAAACAGAACACAGCATGTTGTTATCAATGGAGAGACGTCTACAGACGTTAAAGTAACCTCTGGCGTGCCACAGGGGACTGTTATGGGACCATTACTTTTCACAATGTATATAAATGACCTAGTAGATAGCGTCGGAAGTTCCTTGAGGCTTTTCGCGAATGATGCTGTAGTATACAGAGAAGTTGCAGCATTAGAAAGTTGTAGCGAAATGCAGGAAGATATGCAGCGGATAGGCACTTGGTGCAGGGAGTGGCAACTGACCCTTAACATAGACAGATGTAATGTATTGCGAATACATAGAAAGGAGGATCCTTTATTGTATGATTACATGATAGCGGAACAAACACTGGTAGCAGTTACTTCTGTAAAATATCTGGGAGTATGCGTGCGGAACGCTTTGAAGTGGAATGATCATATAAATTAATTGTTGGTAAGGCGGATACCATGTTGAGATTCATTGGGAGAGTCCTTAGAAAATGTAGTCCATCAACAAAGGAGGTGGCTTACAAAACACTCGTTCGACCTATACTTGAGTATTGCTCATCAGTGTGGGATCCGTACCAGATCGGGTTGACGGAAGAGATAGAGAAGATCCAAAGAAGAGCGGCGCGTTTCGTCACAGGGTTATTTGGCAACCGTGATAACGTTACGGAGATGTTTAGCAAACTCAAGTGGCAGACTTTGCAAGAGAGGCGCTCTGCATCGCGGTGTAGCTTGCTCGCCAGGTTTCGAGAGGGTGCGTTTCTGGATGAGGTATCGAATATATTGCTTCCCCCTACTTATACCTCCCGAGGAGGTCACGAACGTAAAATTAGAGAGATTCGAGCGCGCACGGAGGCTTTCAGACAGTCGTTCTTCCCGCGAACCATACGCGACTGGAACAGAAAAGGGAGGTAATGACAGGGGCACGTAAAGTGCCCTCCACCATACACCGTTGGGTGGCTTGCGGAGTATAAATGTAGATGTAGATGTAGAATGTGCGCCAGTCACACGGTAATTAATAACCCTATTTAATTTTGATTGATGCTTTTTATGCGGTTTTTGGCCTCAGAACAATTAAAAACCGATTTCTCCCATCCGATTTGTTATGACCTAGCCGTGGTGAATGGGCTCACATAGCTAACAGCAGTACGTCTGTACACCCACGCACACTGAGTAGTGCAGTTTTTTTAACTTCAGACGTACACCTTGTAAGTAGCCTGTGTATGTGTTTCTATGCTGGCAGGCTTTAGACCATATCAAAATCTCTGACAGCGCTGTACGCACTCTGTATGAGGTTCTGTGGCTGGTCGGACTTTCAGTTGGAAGTTAACAGTCAGCGGTGATGTTATTTGGACGCGAACAGCCAGCAGTGATGGAAGTTGGGAGTAAGTAGTCAGTAGTGATGGAGGTTAGAGGTTAATAATTAGCAGTGTTGGAAGTTTGCAGTATGAGCTCGAATGCACGGTCTGAATGTGTATCCGTCATGGAGATTTATTACTGATGATTGTATAATTTTTTTGAACTGGTTGTCACTTGATTGAGGTAAGATCTGCTAAATACGTTGTTTGCTCTGCAACAAAATCTTTCATTGGCTAACCACGTGCCTATTAGTAGTTACAGCCTTCAGTAATTAGAATCTCGTACTTAGCTGGCAGTATTGGCGCTGCATTGCTGTAGTTCCTGTAATGAAGATTTTCTGTGAGGTAAGTGGCTTATTTATGGGTTATTGTTAGGATTTCTTCTATTTCAGCGCCATTCTTTTTTATTAATTACCTGAAGTCAGTTTATCGTTTTTGAGCAGTCAGATTTCGTTGGGCTAGTATATTGTGGGTCAGTGTTGAAGTGATGAAGACTAGCGAAGTGACAGTACGTCAATTTCACTTAGCAGTTTAAGTAAAAAAATTTTTAATTAAGAAATTCCAACCTTAGGCATTGTTGTATGATTAATATGTCATTTTTAGTCGACCACTATTAAATTATGATGCTTACAGCGCCATCTACTGCTACATTTTGTAACTACTTATTTTCCTTCTGTCATAAGTTTTCCCCCTTCTCCGACAATATTCCATTGCAATTTGACGTCGTCCTGACCTGTGGTGTTATTTCTATAGCGGTTTTAAACTTTAATTATATTGAAGCTGTACATCAGATCAAAACAGTTAGAGGAAACAAAAAGACCATTACACAAATGATATGATATACAATCAGCGAGTATATGCAAAATTTTTCTAAAAGACCTAAAACTTCGTTGCATCTATTTATAGGAGATTGCTGTGCATGTCAAAACTACTATGATAATAATTTTTTTAATCGAAACAATATTCTTTATGACAACTGCGGTATCGACCGCTATCCGGTCGTCCGCACTTTCAAATACGCTCGCCGGCAGTTACGCCGCCGCATTTCCTAGAGCCGCCACGAACGATTACGCCGCAGCCAATGATATACAAGCGTTCCCTCTCCGGAGCTCCAAGGCCTGATGTTTGAAGTTTCATGAACTGACCTCATTTTGTGTATTTGCAGTTGAACAACGTTTACATACTGTCATAGTGGCGAGGGCTCGACATCAGCTGAATAGATATTGTATTGTGGCTACGAAGGCTTTCCCGGCTTAATAATTGATAATATTCTTCTCGGGTATGCAGCCGGATCATAACGTCTTCATGACACAATATTTCCGCGGTACAACTGGCCGCCATCTTCAGGTGAGAGTGCTGGTGCACGATCTCGCCGGAACTGACTTCTAGCACAAGCGGCGACCCCTATATAGGCCGCAGAAGACCCACAACGCGTGCGCGATAAGGTGCCGTAACTGCCCTCTAGCGCAGTAAACATACCGCGCCACCAGTGGTAGAAATATGCGAAATCGAGATATCGCTGTCAAAAATTAAAAAAAATTTGTTCCGACGATCGAAACACAGACCGTTGTTTTTTAATGTCAGATAACACCGGGTCCCAAGTCTTACTTAAAAGATAACCCTTGTCTCTATTAATAAGATTGTCAGATAAACGAATCTCTATGGATTCTTTTAAAACACAGTCCCAATAGCGAGATGCAGGGGCAACCATTTGTGTCTCGTCATAGAGCATTCTGTGTCCCTCGGTGATACAGTGCTCTGCCACTGCAGATTTCTCAGGTTGAAGCAACCGTGTGTGCCGTTGATGCTCAACACATCGGCCCTGAATGGTCCGGATTGTTTGACCAATATAAGCCTTCCCACAGTGGCAAGGGATCTTGTACACACCGGGCTTCCTCAAACCCAAGTCATCCTACAGAGCCAAGGAGCGCTCGCTTTAATCTTGGCTGGCGGACGAAAAATACTTTTGATATGGTATCTTTTCAGAATTCTTCCTATCTTCGAGGAAATGCTCCCAGCAAAAGGAAGAAAAGCCACCGATTTGCAGGTATCTTCTGGTGGTTCAGGCGAAGGTCCAAACTGGAAAACACGACGGATCTGTTTATCTGTATAGCCATTCTGATTGAACACAACCTTAAGATAGTCCAATTCTTGTGTCAAGCTTTCTCCATCTGAAATGGCATAAGCTCTTCTCGCCAAAGTCCGCAGGACCCCCTTACGCTGGAACGATGGATGACAACTAGAAGCATGCAGGTAACGGCCCGTGTGCGTAGGCTTTCGATAAACACTGTGTCCCAGTGTCCCATCATCCTTTCTGTACACCAGAACATCCAGAAACGGAAGCTTTCCATCACTTTCCACCTCCATGGTAAACTTGATGCTAGGATGCAGGGAATTAAAATGATCTAGGAGGCGGTCAAGAGCTTCTCCCCCGTGAGGCCACACCATAAACGTATCGTCAACGTACCTCCAGAAACAGATTGGTTTTAAGGACGCCGTGTTCAGCGTCATGTCCTCAAAATCTTACATAAGAAGATTGGCGACTATTGTGGACAATGGGCTCCCCATAGCCACTCCGTCAGCCTGTTCAAAATATTTGTCATTGAATAAAAAGTACGTCGACGTCAGCACGTGGCGACAAAGCCTGGTTGTTTCCTCATCCAGTTTCTCACCAATTAATTGCAAGGATTCTTCCAGAGGAACCTGGGTAAAAAGCGACACGACATCAAAGCTCACAAGTAAATCCGAGGGACTAAGAGACAAGGACTTCAATCTCTGAATAAACACCATAGAATTGGAAATGTGATGTTCGCATTTACCGACGTGACGGCTAAGAACAGATGCTAAATACTTGGCTAGATTGTAGGTAGGAGCACCCAAATTACTCACGATCGGACGAAGCGGGACCCGTTTCTTAGGAATCTTGGGTAGACCGTATAATCTCGGTGGCACGGCAGCACCAGGACGAAGTTTTTCGAGAACGTCGTCAGGTAAAGAACTCTTCTTCAGCAGTGAAAGCGTCTTCAGTTTTAACCGTTCAGTTGGGTCGTCCAATGTTCTGTATGCTGAGTCTTCAAGTAAGAGATCCATCTTTCCCAGATAGTCATCACGTGACAGAAGAACCGTTGCGTCGCCTTTGTCCGGTGGTAGAACTATCAGATCTTCGTCTTCTCTAATGGACCGGACGGCTGCCCTTTCGAGAGAGGAGATGTTACTCCGCGGAGGCGGCGCCCGCCGCAATGTATGTGAGACCTCTTGCCTAATCTCTTCAGCTTGATCCTCCGAAAAGCTGGACACTGCTTGTTCGACTGCGCAGATGAATTCGGTGATAGGCACATTCCTCGGTGTAGGGGCAAAATTCAGGCCTTTCTCCAACACTGACAGCGTGGCGTCGTCGAGTTCTTTACTCGTGAGGTTAATCACTGTCCGTCGACGGGTGTCGTCATCAGATATCGTGGGTTGAGAACAAATCCGTTGAAACTTCGAAGACTGTTTCATGACGGCGCTCCTATGCGTCCAATCTGATAGTGCCCAAGAAGAACTATCCACCCATTCCCAGGATGCCTTAGTCAAGTAGCGCATTTACTTCACTCGAAGACAACTGGATACCATATCCAAGGATTTACTTTTCTTGCACTTGGAGTTATCGTCGCTGCTGTCGGACGCAGGTGGACCGCGGAAACATTGTGTCATGAAGACGTTATGATCCGGCTGCATACCCGAGAAGAATATTATCAGATATTGTATTGATGAGTGACGGATTTATAAATCTTTTGTATCTGTATATACTTCTACATTCAGAGCTACTGTTAGCAACCGACGATGCAACAACAGTAACAAAGTTATATCTTATTTTCACTTTTTGATATTATATGTAGAATAAATTAATATCTGAATTCTCTATCTATGAACAGCATCTGTTCCTCGCTCCTGTATCCATTAAAGAACGACACTACGTTCGAAGAACGACATAACAACTACGATATAAGATCAAACAATGACATATCTTGAGTAAAAAAAATTGTATTATGCAGCCACATAGATGTGCAATATATCACATAGACGTTCACAGTCTCCTTCTGTACTACAAGATTTCTTTTTTAAAGAATAAAGACTGTGGCATTCTAGATTCTGCATAACCGCTTTCACTCAGTCTCATAGGACGTCACGCGTGGAAATGTGTAACTCTCCCACCTAATTGTGCAGATATGTTGTAGGTGTACTATACAGGGTGGTCAGGAACAGTCTGAAAAGCTTCTGCGGGTGTTGCTGGGTAGCAGGTACTCAGAAATAATTGTTCATAAAATAATTCGATACATTTCGTCATTTCCGATTTAATTAGCATTGCCGTTAACCAACCAGTTCGTAGGGCCTGCAAATTTATGATATAAAAATATTTGATATAAATTTCACCTTGTTGCCTCTCTTCATTCGTGAGAAAAGGTGTCTTAACAGAGAGGGACAGATGGACAACAACTAGAGTCCGAGCGGTTCTAGGCGCTACAGTCTGGAACCACGCGACCGCTACGGTCGCAGATTCGAATCCTGCCTCGGGCATGGATGTGTGTGATGTCCTTAGTTTAGTTAGGTTTAAGTAGTTCTAAGTTCTAGGCAACTGATGACCTCAGCAGTTAAGTCCCATAGTGCTCAGAACCATTTGAGCCAACACATGGTAAAAGAATTTTGTGTGATATAATAACAAACTGTCAAATGGTTCAAATGGCTCTGAGCACTATGGGACTCAACATCTTAGGTCATAAGTCCCCTAGAACTTAGAACTACTTAAACCTAACTAACCTAAGGACATCACACACACCCATGCCCGAGGCAGGATTCGAACCTGCGACCGTAACAGTCCCGCGGTTCCGGACTGCAGCGCCAGAACCGCTAGACCACCGCGGCCGGCAAACAAACTGTCAATTTTCGGACTTATCCCATAGTTACACTATGAAACCATGCTGCTAAGTCTTACGATTCTACTTCAACGAGAAGTACTCTACAGGTTCTGATGAGTGACTTTGCGAGTATCAAAATGTGTGGCAAAAATGGTCGTATCTGTTGATCACATTGACTTGGAAGCTTAAATATCTTACACCGCCGAGGGATTGTAGACCTCAGTACCTGACACGTCTACATGATTACTCCGCTATTCACAATAGAGAGGGTTCAATCAACCACCTTAGAACTTTCATCTATTGAAATAAATAATATATCCATGTTCCTCAGTCGACTAAGCCCAACAGAGCTCTCAAATACCATTAATTCACTGAACAGTAGGAATTCAACTGGTATTGATGATATTCCAGATTATATTATAAAAAGAACAGCAAGACAAATACTTTCACCTTCATTGGACATATGCAATTCATCCTTATCATGTGGTGTCTTCCCTCAGCAACCGAAAATGGCAAAAGTAATACCCCTATATAAAAAAGGTGATCCTAAATGTATGGGTAACTATATGCCTATGTCTCTATTGTCACGGTTTTCGAAAATTATTGAAAAAGTGTTCCTTTCAAAACTAATTACATTCTTCGACAGGAATAATATTATTTCTGGATGTCAACATGGCTTCAGACCACAGTGATCAATTGAAACTGCCACTTTCAATTTGAGAAACCATGTCTTAAATGTAGTGGACAACCACAGAAATATCTCAGGTTTATTTTTGGACCTAACAAAAGCTTTTGATGTGATTGATCATTCTATACTCCTGAGGAAGCTCGAATGGTATGGTTCAAATGGCTCTGATCACTATGGGACTTAACATCTATGGTCATCAGTCCCCTAGAACTTAGAACTACCTAAACCTAACTAACCTAAGGACATCACACAACACCCAGTCATCACGAGGCAGAGAAAATCCCTGACCCCGCCGGGAATCAAACCCAGGAACCCGGGCGCGGGAAGCGAGAACGCTACCGCACGACCACGAGCTGCGGACTCGAATGGCATGGTGTAAGAGGTGTGCCAAATCAGTGGATTAAATCATATTTGGAATATCGCTCTCAGGTAACTGAAATTAAGTACATGGAAGGAAATGAACTCCAGGTACACCTTTCCAAACCATGTGGACTAAGTCCACTAAGTTCCACAGGGCTCCATTTTAGGTCCCTTTCTTCTTTTGGTCTACATTAATGATTTACCATCACACATTAGGGATTCTGAACTAGTACTGTTTGCAGATGACACCAGTCTATTGATTGAAGGGAATATGATGAAAATCTTACTGCATCTGCAAAATATATTACAAAAGGAGTGTCTGAATGGTTACCAGAAACAGGCTAATAGTTGATCCCCAAAAAACGGTACTCATGAATTTCCACAATGATCAAAATAAAAATGCGGCGCAACCTGTAATAACCAAAACATTAGTGTTGTCAATGAAACTAAATTTCTTGGGATTATAACCAGGAAAATCTTAAATGGAACACTCATATCACAGCCCTAAATTCAAAACTACCAAAAATTAGCTATGTGGTAAGAATTCTCTGCAACAGTACTAGTGCACAAACAGTTAGGGCTGTATGCTTTGCTCGTGTGCATTCAATACTGAAGTAGGTATCATTTTCTGGGGAAATGTACATCAGACCATAACAGTATTCAGGAAACAAAAGGCAATTATAAGAATAATGAAACAAGCGAATAGCAGAAAATCATGCAAACCTTTCTTTAAAGATCTAAAGATCCTACCCCTTCCCTGCACTTGTATACTTGAAGTAGTCACGCATGTCAAAAAAAGCACACTGAGAAAAGAAAACCGTTTTCCTCAAAACAAAAGTGTCCATGATTACAATACCAGGTCATACAGTGACACACATGTTAATCATTATAACACCACATTATGCCAAAAAGGTGTATATCATGCAGGAACAAAAGTTTACAACAGATTACCAAGATATATAAAATCTCTTACTGAATTACAAAGCTTTAAAAAGTCTGTGACGTCCTACCTTCTGAAAAACTGCTACTATTCAATCTCACAGTATCATATGCAAGAAAAAATGTAATTTATATCTTTAATTGCAGAAATAAGTTATAAATATACAGTGTTTCAAAAATTTGTAATTATTAACTGTAGAGATCCAATTTGTCATAAAAATTTATAAAATGTGTGTTTGACATTTGAAAAACCGATAGCTAAAATGGTTTTCTGTCCAGTATCCTGTGTACAATACATGTACTGAAAAAGTGATTTATATGGACAAATAAACAAATAAAATAAATTCAAGCTGTCTCTCTACTGTTCCACTCTAGAGAGGCACTCGGGAAAAACGAGTACTTAAATTTTTCTGTGCGAGCCCTGATTTCTCTTATTTTATTGTGATGATTATTTCTCTCTGTGTAGGTGGGTGACAACAGAATGTTTTCGCAATCGGAAGAGAAAACAGGTGATTGAAATTTCATGAGAAGATCCCGTCGCAACGAAAAACGCCTTTGTTTTAATGATTGCCACTCAATTCACGTATCATGTCTGTGACACTATCTCCCCTATTTCGCGATAATACAAAATGAGCTGCCCTTCTTTTTACTTCTTTTTCGATGTCATCCGTCAGTTCACCTGATATGGATCCCACAATGCACAGCAATACCCCATAATAGGGCGGACAAGCGTGGTGTAAGCAGTCTCTTTAGTAGACCTGTTGCACCATCTAAGTGTTCTGCCAATATTTCAATGCGATACTTAAACACGTTCCTGCGAGAAAGGTCTATTAAAAGATGGGCAGACAGACGGACAACAAAGCGATTCTCTAAGTGTTCCGTTTTAACCGGCTGAGGCAAGGATCCCTAAAAATGAGTTCACTACACGTTCTTCCAAACTCACTGCGTAGACGAATGGATAAGATCTCATATGCCATTTGTATCACTGATAATGTGGATGGATATAGGCAACTAATGGCTATTTCTGCATAGATTCTACTGAAAATACAAGAATCTCCTTGAAGAACAAATCCTGAGTTATATACCATAACATACGACCGGCAATCCGTCCTATACTTCCAGGAAAGCTTTCTGTGAGCTCTAATGGATCCTCAACTGAAGATTCCAGTTCGAGGGAATAGTTTCCATGCAGACCCTCCTTGTCTTACAAAACGACACAAGGGGAACACAGAGACTTCGTTAGGGATCGAGTACATGCTAGAGTTGAGACAGAACGTTGAAACACTAAGGTCACTTTTAATTCATTTCTATTACAATGTTATTCAGTTTTTATCATCAATGTTCTCAGTAGTTTGATGTGGCCCACCGCGTCTTCCGCTCTTGAGCCAGCCTCTTCATTTCGTAGTAGCAACTGCACCCAACGACCTTAGTTATTTGCTGGATGTATTCAAATCCCTGTCTTCCCCTATAGTTTTTCTCTCTACAGCCCCAAGTCCTGTATTCCTTCTGCACTTCCACTGAGGTTAGCAATGTCATCGGCGAATCTTGTAACTCTTAACTTTATTCCTACACCTGAACCTTCTTTTTATTTCCGTCACTACTTCCTCGATGTAGTAGAGAGGGACTACATCTCTTTCTTCCACCCTTTCTAAACCTAGTATTTCGTTTCTGGCTTTCCATTATTATTGTTCCCTCTTTGTTTTTATACATATTGCATATTATACGTTTTTCCCTACATCTTACACGCAGTTTTCGGAGATTTTCTAACATCTTACGGCATTGTATACTGTCGAATGTTTTTTCTAGGCCGACAAATCCTAGAACGTGGCTTGATTTTTATTAGATCTTCCTTCCATTATTAAGTCTACGTCGGAATTGCCTCTCCCGTACATTTTCTAAAACCGAACAATGCATCTAACAGGTACTTCACCTTAGTTTTCATTTTTCTTTATTATTTTTGTCAGAAGTTAAGACGTGTGAGCTGTTAGGCTGATTGTGCGATAGTTCTCGTGGTTATCATGCCTTACTATCTTCAGGTTTGCATGGAATACATTATTTTTGGAAAATCTGAGAGTAAGTGTCCTGTGTCATAGATTTTACAAGTGAACTTGAATAACTGTCTGGTTTACACCTCGCCCTAATCCCCCGCACGATTTAAATATTCCGAAGAAATGTTATCTATGCCTTCTATATTATTTGATCTCAAGTCTTCCAAAGTTCTGTTAAATTCCCCATAGCTTCCTTATCGTCTTTCATTTATTCTTCTATCAGACCATGAGACAGTCTTCTATCTCGTAAAGGCGATCTGTATACTCTTTCTGCTTTATCTCCTGCGTTTAATAGAGGAATTACCGATAAACCCTGAATGTTAGTGCCTTTCCCTTTAATTCCACCGAAGACTGTTTTGACTTTTCTATATTCTGCATCAGTTATTTCGACGACAGTTTCTTCCTCAACTATTTCACATTATTCTGCAGCCATTTCGCCTTAGCTTTCCTGCACTTATCATTTATTTAATTTCTAAGTGATTTATATTTCTTTTTCCTCTGTCTTTTTCTGAATATTTGTGTACTCCCTTCTTTCGTCGGTCAATTGAAGTGTTTCTTCTGCTACCCTAGGTTTCTTCGCGCTTGACGTCCTTGTCAACTTCGGTGACTGCCATTCCTCTTCAACTGAACTGCCTGTTGTGATATTCACTACCGCAACATCTAAATCCTTAGAGAACCTCAGTTCCACAAAACTGAGTATGACATCAGATACTGCGAAAGACATAGATTGTCTCACGAATGCACGGAATATGATGCATATTCCTAATGAATGGCGAATTTTTGCAGACGATTCGAAGACAAGTCTTAAAATAGCATTTTACCACTACCATAACAGGTTTCTCTTTGTTTCTGTGGTGCTTTCTTCCAATACATAAGAATCCTATCCAACCGTGATAACTATTCGGATAAGACTAGACCTTGTGGCACATATTTGGGAAGCTAATGGGAAATACAAAGATTGTAAGTTTAAAATTTAAACCAGGTGTATATTTCAAGCGTTACAGGTGTATAACGATGGATTAAGCTGTTGAGGGAGGATGGTCAGTCAATGGTTACACAAGAAGACTGAGATGAATCAGAAGGAAGTTGATTTTAAAGGAAAAGAGGTGAGTCCGATGATGATAATGTATTTTAAACCCAATAGTTCACCTAGTTGTAATCTGAGGTATGGATGATTTGTAGTCATGTCCTAGGACTCGATTTAGAATATTTTAATGAAGGATAAAAGCGATCAGCACTGTAACTAATTTTTGATTCCTGCGAAGTGGGATTATACTCTTAGTTAAGGATTCGTTTATTTATTTGGTTATTTATCGTATGACGTTTTGACACAATGAAAAGGAATACATAGAGTGCAGTGCATAATGGTTACAATGTTGTTGTTGTGGTCTTCAGTCCTGAGACTGGTTTGATGCAGCTCTCCATGCTACCCTATCCTGTGCAAGTTTCTTCATCTCCCAGTACCTACTGCAACCTACATCCTTCTGAATCTGCTTAGTGTATTCATCTCTTGGTCTCCCTCTACGATTTTTACCCTCCACGCTGCCCTCCAATTCTAAATTTCTGATCCCCTGATGCCTCAGAACATGTCCTATCAACCGGTCCCTTCTTCTCGTCAAGTTGTGCCACAAACTCCTCTTCTCCCCAATTCTATTCAATACCTCCTCATTAGTTATGTGATCCACCCATCTAATCTTCAGCATTCTTCTGTAGCACCACATTTCGATAGCTTCTATTCTCTTCCTGTCCAAACTATTTATCGTCCATGTTTCACTTCCATACATGGCTACACTCCATACAAATACTTTCAGAAACGACTTCCTGACACTTAAATCTATACTCGATGTTAACAAATTTCTCTTCTTCAGAAACGATTTCCTTGCCATTGCCAGTCTACATTTTATATCCTCTCTACTTCGACCATCATCAGTTATTTTGCTCCCCAGAAACGACTTCCTGACACTTAAATCTATACTCGATGTTAACAAATTTCTCTTCTTCAGAAACGCTTTCCTTCCCATTGCCAGTCTACATTTTATATCCTCTCTACTTCGACCATCATCAGTTATTTTGCTCCCCAAATAGCAAAACTCCTTTACTACTTTAAGTGTCTCATTTCCTAATCTAATTCCCTCAGCATCAGGTTACAATATAAATAAAGAAATATTTAGAGCATTTATGTGGAGCCGCCAGCCGGCTGTCGTCTGGTCTACCATAGTATGACTTTGTGGGGCTTCCTTCTATGATGTGTCTGATGGTTTGTGGTTCTTCACAATCACAAATTGGGGATGGTTCTTTGCTCGATTTGTGTAGAAAATGTGCACATTTGCCATTTTTGATTCTATTTCTGTGTAGCACTTACCATGTTTTGGATAGCAAGTCAAATCCCTTTGTTTTTTGGGTGATACACGGCTTATTTTTATTTGTTGTCCACTCTGTTTTTGAGTCCAAGCATCAGTAATGTTGAAAGCGTCTTCCACAACGCCTCTTGCTGTTATTGTTTGTGGTTTTCTAGAACGTAGTCGGTAATGGTTTTCTTCATCGACATCTTGATGGACTGGCACATTTTTGTTATCCATGAACGTTTTGTACTCTACATCTACATCTACATTTATACTCCGCAAGCCACCCAACGGTGTGTGGCGGAGGGCACTTTACGTGCCACTGTCATTACCTCCCTTTCCTGTTCCAGTCGCGTTTGGTTCGCGGGAAGAACGACTATCTGAAAGCCTCCGTGCGCGCTCTAATCTCTCTAATTTTACATTCGTGATCTCCTAGGGAGGTATAAGTAGGGGGAAGCAATATACTCGATACCTCATCCAGAAACGCACCCTCTTGAAACCTGGCGAGCAAGCTACACCGCGATGCAGAGCGCCTCTCTTGCAGAGTCTGCCACTTGAGTTTGTTAAACATCTCCGTAACGCTATCACGGTTACCAAATAACCCTGTGACGAAACGCGCCGCTCTTCTTTGGATCTTCTCTATCTCTTCCGTCAACCCGATCTGGTACGGATCCCACACTGATGAGCAATACTCAAGTATAGGTCGAACGAGTGTTTTGTAAGCCACCTCCTTTGTTGATGGACTACATTTTCTAAGGACTCTTCCAATGAATCTCAACCTGGTACCCGCCTTACCAACAATTAATTTTATATGATCATTCCACTTCAAATCGTTCCGCACGCATACTCCCAGATATTTTACAGAAGTAACTGCTACCAGTGTTTGTTCTGCTATCATATAATCATACAATAAAGGATCCTTCTTTCTATGTATTCGCAATACTCGTCCTTGAGAGCATTTGTGCAGGAAGTGGAGTAGGTATAATGGGGCTTAGTTCTGGCAGAAATGATGTAGTTGTTGATTTAATAACGCCAACAACCTTTCTCATGGCTTTATTTGGTTGGACATCTACCTTTTGTACTTGTGGGCTGTTTAGCCAAATTGGGGCACAAGACCCAGAGCAGAAGAATGCTGATGCTGATACTCACGTGGCTGTACTGCACAGCTTGTGACTGATGTTTCTTATTTTTAGTTTTTCGCCTGTTTCTCTGAGATGCTCTTTGAAAGGTAGAATTCTATCAAGGGTTACCTCTAGGTACTTCGGTGTTTCATCGTGAGTGACTGCAGTGTTTTCAAGGAGTATGTCGAGTTTCCTTCCTGCAAGTTCATTATTTAGGTGGAAGTAGGATGCCTCCGTTTTCGTGGCGTTTGGTTGAAGTGTTTTCCCATTAATTCTAGGTCCTCTAATTGGATTTCTCCTGACTATTCAGCTGAGGTACATCTTGGTGCAAGTACCATTTCATCTGTGTAACTAAAATTCCTTGGTTTATTTTCTGACTATCACGCTCGATAGTATCCGAACGACTGAACTGCGTTTCGGCTGATGTGCATGCAACCCATGCAACCGAACTGTCTTACAGGTCCTCTGTTTACTTATCAGTACAGTCGTTTGACTATACAAAATGATTACTACAAGAGGCGTAAGAGATAACTGCTCCGTATGGCTATCAATCCAGATGCAAATTAATACCACAATAATCCAAATACCAGAAAACGCTTTTCGGTATGTTCGTAATGTAATTTCAAGTTGAAATTTGCATTTTTTGAAATGTCACTTACTGTGGTAAATCAGTGTTTACAGGCGTAATGGCTGTTTCATCGCTAATAACGTATTTTCCAATATTTGCGTTATCGATATATTAATTTGCTTCAGGATTGATTGTCATACAGAGCAGTTATTTCTTGTGGCTTTTTGTAGCAACCATTTTGCATAGACAAACGACGACACTGAAAATGAAGCATAGGACCTGCAAGACTTATGAGGACAGCACACAAGTCAGGTGACAATTTTGAGCTGAAGAGAAATTTAGCGAAGACTGATTCCTTTGGTGATCATTTTTTAATTTTATTATGGAGCTGATGTTGTATCGCACTACTACTTGGAGCAGTCGGTCTTGCAGCATATTCTCGATTAGGTGAGCGACTGGTTTGCAAGGAATTAAGTGAAGAAGCTTGTGCAATATGCCTATTTCGCGTCTGTATCAGGAAGCTGTACGTGCACTCTGGGTAATGCTAAATCAACTGCCAAATACTGGTGGTCAGACAATCTTGTAACTCCTGACCATAAGACACATTCTATGTATTTCATTTCACAATAATTTTAGAAAAGAAACGACCACTGACATCGTTCTTATTACTCACTACTTGATTGGCCTACTCATTTGGCCTTCAAGTTGGTCAGCAGACACGTGCCGAACATGGTGACTTGTCATTTCACTTGCAGAACATCTGCGGCAGTCAGTATCATTGAAATAATGTCGTACATAGAAGCATCTAGATTGGCCACAATTCAGAAATATACTAAACTTATTTGTGACCCAGAATTGTGACATACAGTCAGACTTACAGATTTTTCTGTAGCATCACGACTAAAGGTTTGTGGAACTGATCACACTGTACTATTATGTAAGTTTAATGCATTATTTGTTTCCAGAAACAGCCTTAGATATCATCAGTTTCAGGTTCTACTAGCGCTTCCTTAATCGTGTTGCACCATTTAGTCCAGCACTATCAGATGTGTAAGTTACAATCGCAGACTGAAACACATTCGTCTCGTACATCAAATGTAGTCTCGACTGTGTGGTGAAACGAGCATTCTACCACAGAATTATCATTGCTGCATCAATAAGAGGTGACAAACAGAAACTGTGGAATGATAAGTGACTGTAGATGGGTTGAAGCTTGATGACAGGACTGAACTACTTACTTCCTATCCTATATTTATTGCATTCGTACAGGAGAAGTGTGTGTTATTTTCGATCTGAAATTTACATTTACGTTTAGCATACTATCCATATATAACTCGTAGCGAATGAATATTTATTGCTGTTAGAAACGTAACATCGCTTCCTTACTTTTTTGATGTGTGTAACAATACTGAAGTTATATTTAAATTATTCTTAATGTTTCTTTTCAATTAAAAATAGAAGTTAAAGTTGTGTTCCCAGGCACAGCATCCTGTTTCAACGACTCAGTCTATAAAGGCACATTTGCATGCCGAGCGTGAGTTTCCTCGGAAACGCGAAATATTAATTAAATAAATAATCAGTGACAAATAAATAAAGCCTATGGCACACAACTGCAGCGCTGTGTCGCTGATAAAACAAAAGCACAATTACGTTACTCTTATGTTTGATTAAGAAATGCGAGAGCTCTGGTAGAAGTGGTGCGAGAAGCACGTATTTTATTCTATTGTCTGGCACACCGCCATATTTCATGTTATAGAAGAATACTGCGAGTTGCAACCAGACTAGGCACTCGATTCTGTAAAGAATTTATATTTATAAAAGTAAGTAGGATTATGAACTGTAGGCTTATTCATTGAATATATCTGATTTAACTAACTGTGTAATTTTTTTATGTTTAGTAGACAATCACCTCTGTACGACGTATTGGCATGGCTGGCAAATTATTGAAATATTGAGATTTAGATTATGAGTCCGCACCTACCGCAGCAGTCTTTGGAAACGATTTATTTACGAAGTCCGATTATTTCAGTTTTATTTCACGGTCAACTACGAGTAACATTGCCTTTATGAGAAAGCCATTGTCAAGCGTCTGATACCGAATAATTAAACGTCCACGTTCCAGATAAGCAAATATTTAATACAATCACAATCACCATCATACAGATAGAATAATTAATATTTAAATAATATTTTTTATTTTATTTATTTTATATTGGCGACTGCGTGTCGGACTTGTTATTTTGTCATTTGTTACATTGTTCTCTTTGTTTCATGTGAAAAATCAACTTTCTGGACCTGGACGTGAATGTATGAGAGATAACAAAAAAAATCTGAAGATATTTTCCACTTCTAAAATTTTGCGGGAAGACGCAATGAAACTTCCAGCAAAATAAGGTAAGACGCAGCATCTTTGCATTAGCAGGCTTGACCAGACGTATAATTCAGTGTATTAGCTTTTCAGTAGATTCTGTAGTGTTTCTTTCGTGCATAACAGTTTTCAGTGATAAATTTCATTCTCAGTACTTTTCCTTAAACAATAACGTATGCAACAATACCAATACACGAGTGTACAATATGGCCGATTTCTGTACGATACGTAGTAACATGGACAGCAGCCATTACCAATAATCTCAAATTCAGCTTATATTTTTAAATTAACAGACAGCCATTGTTGCTACGAGCGATTCATGCTCAACTGCATTTTATTTTAAAATCAGTGTCAAATATTTTCTTGAAACATATATCACGTGTGGCATGGTAATAACTAGAAATCAATACGCAAAAATGGAACAGCAAAGACGTACTATTCAGACGCAAACCGACTCGGACGAGAGACAAATGTTAGAAAATGACTTTACGACAGCAACCGGTAGTGACGATTTATCAAACATTGACGCAAGTGTTGACGGAAATTTTGGCAATAGGCCGTCCACTACAAAAATTTCAAAGTCTCAGTCAGAGCCCATGTTGATGCATGACGTCACGTCTAATGACGCGACGGGGGCACAGACCTTGCAAACAGTAAACATTGCCGACATGTTACAAATGCTAATGAAACAGAACGCCGAAAACATGGCAACCTTACAGACACAAAATGACGCAATTAAATCTGACCTCATAGCACTCAAGACAGGTAATGACACTTTATGTAAACGTGTGGAACTTATAGAGGCCACACTGACCAAACAGATCACTGAACTCAGTACTAAATTTTCCCAGCTTAATACGAGACAAGAAAAGACTACAACTGACGTAGCACTTATACAGACACAAGTAAAAAACCTTAATGTCACGTGTGAAGTTCTTACTGAACAAATTCAAACATATCCTTCAGTACATGACAACCTTGAAAAACGAATTACTGACGTACAGAATAAATTTGACAATGTTGAACAACACCTGACTGACATCTTACAATCTGATGCCACAGCTCATTTTCAAAATATTAATAAAGAATTTCATGATTGGGTAGTGAACAAAGACAAACATTTTGATAGATGTTTACGTGAAAATTTACCAACAATTGTGCACGACTCCGTAGCGCAATACATTACTAATAACAAACAGCTGATCAGTGACGCAGTACAATCCGTCACTGCACCCATGAGACAATTCACCGATCGACCACAGTCTGAATGTAACGAAAATATTAGTCAAAATGCACAGTTCAGGAACCAATATACATTCGAGTATGACACACACATACCGGACACGACAAACACACAAGAACAAAACACACCACGACTACAACACATACCACGATGTGCAAACACAAACACAAGCTATTATCATGGTAAACCACAGCAACATTATCGTAATTACTCGCCAGCTGAACATACCAGTAATTACAGTGGAATAAATCCATATCACAATGCGAAGGAAGAAGAAAGCTTAATGAAACACAGGCAATTTCAGATTTTTATCCCAGAAAAACGAACCATTCATCCGGTGATTTTTCTTAAATCTTTTAGTAACGCATTTCCACGCACTTGGAGTGACCGGAAAAAGATTTCATATATTTTCGGTTACATCCAAGGCGATGCAGCTGTCTGGGCATACAGTCAAGCTGACGTATGTACCACGTACAGTGAGTTTGAGCGTGCTTTTCTGAACAAATTCTGGTCGCAATCCGTCCAGGAGCGACTCAGAAGACAAATTTTAGAACCTGAAACTTTTAACAGTAAAAATGGCAACTTACGCAGATATTTTGAAAAATACTTGAACATGGGACACTTTTTAGACGAACCAGTCGCAACGCGTGATATACTCCGTGCGTTGAAGGCCAAATTGCCTTTCAACATTAAAGAAAAACTCCTACATATCCCGGATGACGATTCAGATTATTTTTTAACAGCCTTAGATTCGGTTGACATGTTACTTGAAGATCAGCGCTTCGCGCGGCAAAACAGCAGCCACAATGTTTACACTAGTGGTATGCAAAACATGCAGGCTTGCCAACTCAATTCTGGCGCGCCCGCAGTTGGATACGCGGTACAGCAAAAACAGCAAACTCACATGCCGTTTCAATACGAAAATCAAAATCAACACGCGTATTCCAATACAAACAATAGTTACAACAGTAATAACACTTCATGCGGCAATCCATACAAAAGGCACCGCGGTAATAACTACAACAGTAACAACGGATACAAAGGCAACAACAAAAACACAAACAGAAATAGAAATAATAATAACTACGAGCCAAGACAGCATCAAGGTTGGACTCGTAACGATCAGTACTTCCATTCAAACTCTGCTTTACCACAGCAGCCACCAGGACAAAATTGGAGCATACCTTACGACCGACAGGTAAGTTATAATGCGCAACAGCAACAACAACCGCAAAAGTTTGGAGATCATAATAGGCAATATCCGAATGTGAATATAATAGAAATGACACCTGATGCACAACCTCAATCTGTGTCAGTACCTAGTACAAATGCTAATCCGACAAACTAGAAACAGTCACTTCTATGCCCCAGGTCGTGGCTGAAGAATTCTTGCGGGGCGACTGCAATGTTAATCAGTTATTTGACACCACACTTGAACAACAGAATAATGATATGCCGAATAATTCTAAACAAAAATTACCTGTTTTATTTATAAGATACAACTACAATAACAATATATCAGATGAACTTTTACAAGACAGTACACAATGTCGTTCAAACACAAATGAAATTGTTTTAGCATCTACTACTGGTGTAGTAGGTGGGATTCCAACTACTATTATCCTAGATACAGGTGCAGCTGTGAGCGTTTTGTCTTTTAATTTCTATAAAAAGATGTGTGAATTGGAACCTGTGCCTGAGTTTCCTGCCCAAAACTGTAAAATAACTACTGCACTAGGTAATAAGTCATGTAGGGTTACGAAGCAAGTTTTTGTAAACATTAAAATAGGTAATGGAACCGTACAATGGCCATTCCTGGTTGTACAAAACCTTGTGACAAATTGCATATTAGGAATAGATATTATGGGCGAGAAGGACTCTATTATAGACTTCTCCAAAGGTAAATGTATTTTAAATGATAAAGGCAGTGTAATTATTATTGATTTGGACAGGAGAACTCTAAAGCATGACAAACACTGTACAGGGTACAAGGTTCAGTTAGTACTTGACAATGACATTCAAGATATGCAAACACACTCATCTGACACAGAGCTAATGGACTTGAAAACATTGCTTGATCATAAGATAAGTGAAGCTACAGCTCTCAGTGTACATGAACGTATAAAACTACAGGAAGTGTTATCCAAATATTTACAAGTTTTTACCAAACGATTAGGTGTTATCAACACGTATGTATACAAGATTGAAGTTAAGCCTCACAAGATCTTCTACCACAAGACATATAACGTACCGTTATCTCAACGACCTGCTGTGTGGCAAGAATTAAAACAAATGTTAGACTGGAAGGTCATTGAACCATCCACCTCACCTTATTGTAGTCCTCTACTTGTTGTCAAAAAATTAAATGGAAGCATTAGGTTAGTGTTAGACGCACGAGCAATTAATGAAATAATTTTACCGGTTCACACAAAACCCGAAAATTTAGAAGAGCAATTACAGAAATTTCTAGATGCAAAATATTTTTCCACAATAGATCTCGCTAATTCGTTTTGGCAGGTGGGTATCACTCCTGATTCACGGAAATATACTGCATTTATGTTCGGGGGGCGAACCTATCAGTTTTGTGTTCTACCTTTTGGACTGAATGTCAGCTCTGGGGTATTCATTACAGCCCTGGATACCGTGCTTGGCGACGATTTAGTTGAGACAGTCTCACACTATGTAGATGATATACTGATAGCTACACAGTCTTGGAAGGAACACGTTGACACACTTCAAAGAATTTTAGAAAAATACGCACACCGAGATCTTAGAGCATTTCATGCTGAATAATGTCAAAGTCATACCCATCAAAATATTGCTAAGCAACTCGAAAAACTCTGTTGTTACAACACAGATAATAAGTAGTGTAGAAATTTTCATTTCAGCGGTTCCAGAGTCGCAGTTGAAGGCAGAAGAACTCTTCTTTCAGCGCGCGCCTCCACCTGGAAGACGGAATATTAAAATAAAATTTATGATTACGTAGCAGTGAATGATATATTAATTTTTCACGGAACATTTGTTATTGTAGGTACCACTGACTCGGTATGACACCTGACGAACCGACAGACGTCATCTGTGAAGCGATCTTTTACTTTGAGAAATAGATTAGACGCACATCTCTCAACACGAAAAGCATCTATCAGTAGTCAAGGCCACACAGACACTCTACACACACGCACAAAACGCGAGGAATCGAACATTTTCTCTCTCTTACTATTTTGAATATTATTGAGTAGTGAAAACGCCTGGTCTTGCCTACTGATGTAATGAATGTTGTGTCTAACCTATCTTAATTTCAGATGACATCACGTGACACAATGTAATAACCTATAGCTATGTAATGATGATGCAAACATGTTTATGTGCAACTGTATTATGTTTATGCTAAGAAAATATGTGACGTGTGTATGTATAATTACTTATTTTTTTTAACTGATGTATCATGTAACTGTTACTATGTAAAAAATTTGAACAAAACGAGTGCCAAAAAGACATTGCATAGTGAACCTCTGTTCACGGACATTAACGAACATTACTAACTCTGCAACTACGCAGAAACCTATGTGAAAGAAACAGTTAATGCCATTCATTATGCAGCGTATCTATGTAAACGCGATGAATGATTTCTTTGATTAATAACTACGAACAATTAGGTGAGCTATATTCAGCAAAAAAAAAAAAAAACTGAAAATGTGAAGTGCATAATTCCTGCATCGTCTAGTGACATTACTACAGTACCTAACTTCAAGATGTTAACTGGATTAAATGGACACAAAGTGCCTGTCCAGAAAACAACACGACGGGTGGAAGAATTTTGGTTGGAACTTCAGGGAATGAAATGTTCTCGAAATGTGACGGACACTCTTACCTGGACTGTCCAAGGATCGACGCCAGCTATGTGCCGTCCGAGGTTCTGCAACCAAGCTTCCACGGAATGTAAAAAAAAAAAAAAAAACGAACTGCACGTGGACCAATTACTCGACGGGTCACGTCTGATCTGTAATGAGCAATGCCTTTAGTCACAACGAACTGCATCACAACGACTATAATGGAAATGGGAAATGGACACGCTTATGTATTAATCACGTTGTTATACAACGATGTTACTGTGATCAAAAAAACTTTACCACGACGATACTAACCTGTAAAAAAAATTATTGTGCAGCAGATGAATATGAACTGTAATAACGACACGATGTGTATAGGTCAACGCACCTGAAACATACGGACATTTTTCTTTGAAGTATTTCAAAACAATACTATGTAACTAAGAACATTCAACAATCTAAGTTGTATTGTGTTATAACAAATATTGTAAATTTAAAACTAAGTTACCTGTCATAGAATGTAGTCTTCATATGTAATCTTGGTTGAATATTTTCTTTGTGCAACGACTGAGAAACACGCGCACACGAACAATATGAACTGCAATACTGTGCCGCGTGATCTAACTGTACGATATAACGGCAGTGCCGGAGTCACACAGACGCTTCTGCACAAGCGCGCACTCTATCTGCCAACATAAGAACTTTTACGGTGCACCCGCGTCATTCAAATTTTGTATATAATGTGTATAATGTAAGTCATGTAAATAGTTGTAGATAACTTAGATTTTCTTGTGCCTTTAGGTGAATTGCTCGCCTGCAGGTGTGTCCTTTCGCCTCGCAATTCAGGGGGCAATATAAAGGCACATTTGCATGCCGAGCGTGAGTTTCCTCGGAAACGCGAAATATTAATTAAATAAATAATCAGTGACAAATAAATAAAGCCTATGGCACACAACTGCAGCGCTGTGTCGCTGATAAAACAAAAGCACAATTACGTTACTCTTATGTTTGATTAAGAAATGAGAGAGCTCTGGTAGAAGTGGTGCGAGAAGCACGTATTTTATTCTATTGTCTGGCACACCGCCATATTTCATGTTATAGAAGAATACTGCGAGTTGCAACCAGACTAGGCACTCGATTCTGTAAAGAATTTATATTTATAAAAGTAAGTAGGATTATGAACTGTAGGCTTATTCATTGAATATATCTGATTTAACTAACTGTGTAATTTTTTTATGTTTAGTACGACGTATTGGCATGGCTGGCAAATTATTGAAATATTGAGATTTAGATTATGAGTCCGCACCTACCGCAGCAGTCTTTGGAAACGATTTAATTACGAAGTCCGATTATTTCAGTTTTATTTCACGGTCAACTACGAGTAGCATTGCCTTTATGAGAAAGCCATTGTCAAGCGTCTGATACCGAATAATTAAACGTCCACGTTCCAGATAAGCAAATATTTAATACAATCACAATCACCATCATACAGATAGAATAATTAATATTTAAATAATATTTTTTATTTTATTTATTTTATAAGTCCTAATAATTTAAGATACGCTCCACACTTATTATCCTTCCTTGGCGTGCACAAGACGTAACTTAGAAAAACAATAGTGGATACTGTAACAACTGAATAAAATGTTCGTCCCTATTGACGTTGTTACTAGAATAGTCTCACTTCGAATGAGACGTTTTTAACGCTAGCAGCGCTGCCCTGTCTGCCTCAATGTCACGGCTTGGGAACTGCTTGATGTGAGAAGGATTTAATCGCGCCGACAACAGAAGCAGCTACAGTCACGTTCTGCGCGTCTACGTGTCAGAACTGTGTTTCAAATACGTGGCCAACCGCTGCGAACTCTGTCAGTCTCTAGCGACTGTATTGAACGCCAGCTGCAGCTGCACAAACGAACGTGGAACACAAAGAGAGAGAGAGAGAGAGAGAGAGAGAGAGAAAAGAAAAAGATTCTACTTCGCTCCCAGAACTGTGATTACTCGTGAAACGTTTTGTCGCGTTGTTTAGCAACCATTGCTTTGCTGTGTAAAATTAATGATGCGTTTCAATTCTCTGTGACATCCGAGGCCTCTCCGTTTCGCGTAAGGCAAGACAGAAAAGTCTAAATAAAGATTAATTACATACATGATTACCTTATCCTTTATCATAACAAAGGAAGAGAAAGAAAGGAGCAAGAAGGTTTCCTAACAAGAGCTGTAGATTTCCCTTGCAAAATCTCGATATCTTACAATCCTTACCATACGATCCATCCATCTCTCCTCCACTCTTCTACCTACCTAAAACTGTCGAATAAATCTAGGCCTACAAGCTCAATATAAATGGGCGATGAATGGAATTACGTGTTCACTGACGAATGCTGTGTAGTAACTATCTTACAAAAAAACGCATTAAATTCGACTACGATGTTGTCATACGCCACAGTTTCTGGACCAATAGATTTGAGGAAAGTACAGACCACACTAAACTCCTCCTTGGCTGATAAAGAAAAAAAGAATGAAATCAATGTTTTTCGAAACACAGTAATTCCGATCAACTATGGAAGGCGAAAAATAAATGGGATGTTAAACTTTCCTTTATCAATGGTGTGCCTAGCCTACTGTTAATGTGAACAAAATTTTCACTCGCTGCAAGTATAGGATGGAAAACAGCTTGTAACAACATTAAACTACAAGCTGTCTTGTAAATTGCGATCACATGTAGAGGGCATATGGTAGGTAATGATTTGAATAAAAGAATATGTCTGGAGACTAACCGTCTCAGTGCAACAGGCTCAAGTATGTAAAATAGTTCCACTCTTTGACATCCCTGAGTTGAACAGCGCTCTTAATTTATTGGGAATGGTAATTATTTCTATTGTAACCAAGCGACTGATGTGAAGACGATGCTCAGCAGGGACCAAATATACACGGTACACATAGAGTACACTGTCACTCTAAAGTGATTAATTATTTTTATACAGGCATTCCGCTATGGTTTCTGAAAGGGTTGTTAAGGAGAATCGTCTTTAACGTGCATTCTAAAACACTTCCGGTATCTGTCATATATTTTACTGTAAGGGTAGATTTGAAGAAGAGCTTCATAGCTGCATATGCCGCCCTTTCGTGCCAAAGTAAGATTCATTAAAGGATAAGGAGAATCATTTTTCTTCGAGTATTGAACTTGTGAATATCTGAGTTACTCTCAAGCTTACATGCGTTGTTGACATCAAATTTCGTGAGTGATTGAATGTACTGTGAGACTGTGGGTAAAATTCGCAGCTGCCTGAGGAGATACCTGCAAGATGTACCTGTGTGAACACCACACATACTTTTAATCATTTTCTTTTGAACATAGTGAGGAACTGTCCCAAAACGTTATTCCATAAAATATCAGTGAATTAAAATATGCAAGATATGTTAATTTACTAATGTCTGTAGCCCCAAAGTTGACAATCATTCTTATCCCAAAAGTAGCTGAACCTAAAGGGTTTAGCAGATTTGCTACATCGTTTTTCCACTTTACGTTTTCGTCAGTAAGCATACCTAAGAACTTAGAACTTTCTACGCCGTTTATTTTTTACTGTTGCTGTACTAGGTTAACAGGCAGTCGGATGTTTTCGACACCTCAGTACTGGACGAGCTGCCTATTTCGAAATTTAAGTGTCGCCCATTTGTGCAAAAATAGTCAGTAATTTTCAGAGAACAGATAATGAACATAAAGCAAGTACAGTAATGGGCCAATGATCAAAACTTGTGCAGCTCCCATTGTAATTTCTCCTCTAGTAGATGCTGTGATATACATCTTTGGATTACTCGAACAGCCTAGGTAACTTTCTGCATTCTTTTTCCTAAATAGGAATCATGCATACGCTGACCTACGTTTCCCATAACAATTCAATCTGAGGGTCTATTACGAAGGATAACAATCAAATGCTTTTGATGAGTAACACAGGTTCCAAGATGGTGATATTTTATCATTCGGATGTTTTATTATGTCCTCTGTAAATGTACAAATGACTGATTCAGCACAATGGCCCTTTTGAAATACAAACTGTGATTGGCTAAGTAACCCATCACTACGTAGGTGGGTTACAGCCCTGGTGTTGTAGAAAATGATATAAGCAGTCACACTGCGCGGTAGATGTTGACATCTGTGGAGTCATTCTTCTTATACAGAGGCCTAACAATAGAATACTTTAATCCGTCAGCGAAAACACACTGATTCAATGATGCATTATGTAAGTTGTAACGCCGGAAATGCATATCCTGCTATTTCCATCTATCGTACTATAAATTTTTTCCTTATTTTGTTACCTGAAGGTATGAAATTCCTGTGTATTTATATATTGTAAATGTTTTACTATTTGTATATATATATTTATGCATTTATGTCGAAGTATAATTGGTTTGTTTTGTGAATATTATTTGTATTTTTACGCTGGGTCTGGCCTAGGGAAAACTACGCTATCGAACGATTACATCGATAGGTCGTGTGGAGAACCAAAGTGTTTAGCATCTTTGGTAGTTTTAACTCTGCCGCGTGGAGCGCGGTAGAGGAGGAGTCTGGCTGGAGTAGTGCAGTGGAGCAGGTGTGTTGTGTGAGTTGCTGCGAGTTGCTGCGCTTTCGGGGTTTGGCAGCATGTAATTGCGCTCGACTTGCTATGATAGTTTCTGACACGTTGTCGCGGCCGGGAGCGTTAGCTGGCACACATCAAGAGCCCGTTTCGGCTGGAGACCGTGTCGAGAAGGAGGCGCGCCAACATCCAGCTTCTGCAACAGCGACGGCCGACAATGAGTGACTGTCGCCACCTCCTCGATCGACGACTTCAAACCTTAAATCAACCAACAAGGAAGACTGGAAGCACGTAAAGCTTTGGAACTGTATGGCAGACCTCAGCTTTTCAAACTGTTCCATTTTCATAACTAAATTACAGCAACGTAGCATGAACCTATGTTGCTCATTGTCCCAATTGCATTACCAAGCAGGGTCTCTTCCTTTTCCGGGATGAACCCGAGCGTCGTTGAAATTCAAAGGCCAGCATCATTCGATTTCACTGCTTTAATTTCAAAGTTCAGTTAAGGTATTTATAGCTGGCTACAATATTTAGATTACACAAGCACAAATTAAGAGTGCGAGTTTTGTTACCGTATTTTAGCTTACCTGTGACTGCAGCTCAGCTTGGTACGTATTAAATTTTACTATTGTTAATTGTTCAGAATCATTTAATTCAAGTTCAAAGCTAAATCTCTTATTTCTAAATTGCGTAGATTCAAGTAGCTTTTGAAATGATTGTTGACGTAGCTCAAGAGTAATCGTATTTTACTGAATTTCGATGTGTTTCAGAAAGAAAGCTCACTATTAACTTCAGTCACTAAATTAACTTTCAATTTTCCGGTTTCATTAATTCTTTTGCTAAATTTAGTCAGAGTGTAGCGAAATTTATTACTTCTGACAAACTTTCAGTTTTCACACTACACGTGTCAACCTTCAGTTGCCACGCTTCTAATGCTAATTATATGTGCATTAACCTTTCTTTTTCAGTTACTATAGTAATTGTCCATAGGACTGGCGACCGTAATTTTCCCCAAATCTCAAATATCTAATTACCGCTAGTTAATTGTTAAGGTAACGGCCGCACATTTACTTTCTTTATTAACTTTACCCCTTTTCAAAATTAATTTCCACCAGTTTCATTTGCATTTTTCCTTTCATTTAGATGTAACCCTTTCCTCTTTCTTTACCGACAGATTAACTTCGGTGACGATTGCTTTTCCCAAATTTCCATTAGGTGCACGCGGTTTAATTTTTCACTGTCATTAAGGTCGATAAGTAAGGGGGAGGTTACAAAGTGATTAAGGACATTACATTATACACGTTACACACTCCGTGTCCCCTCACCCAGTGATAATCCAAATCACGTCCCACTCCAACTTTTGTGCAAACGTAATACTGCGACGGATGTCCATCGACCCGAAAACTTGAATTCGTGCATCTGTTTGGCGGCCGCCGGACTTTGAGCACTGATCAGCAATTTGTTTCTCGGCTGTGTGGCAGACACGCGGCTCTCGGCTGAGGAGGGGTGCTTTCTGTCGGTCCCGCGACTTGGTGCAAGTGAGAACTTCCCGTTCATCGAGGAAACAGCATTGCGCGTCTCGGGCATAATGGGGTATAATCTTTGATCTGCAGGTTTTACACTGTGAATTGCGCGTGACTCGTCTGGGTTATCGGTTTGATAAGGTGGAGAAACTTAACATCAAGATTGATGGTCACGAAGTCAATGAAGTTAAGGAATTCTGCTACCTAGGCAGTAAAATAGCCAATGACGGACGGAGCAAGGAGGACATCAAAGCAGACTCGCTATGGCAAAAAAGGAATTTCTGGCCAAGAGGTCTACTAATATCCAATACCGGCCTTAATTTGAGGAAGAAATTTATGAGGATGTACGTCTGGAGTACAGCATTGTATGGTAGTGAAACATGGACTGTGGGAAAACCGGAACAGAAGAGAATCGAAGCATTTGAGATGTGGTGCTATAGACGAATGTTGAAAATTAGGTGTACTGATAAGGTAAGGAATGAGGAGGTTCTACGCAGAATCGGAGAGGAAAGGAATATGTGGAAAACACTGATAAGGAGAAGGGACAGGATGATAGGACGTCTGCTAAGACATGAGGGAATGACTTCCATGGCACTAGAGGGAGCTGTAGAGGGCAGTTCTCGCTTCCCACGCCCAGGTTCCCGGGTTCGATTCCCGGCGGGGTCAGGGATTTTCTCTGCCTCGTGATGGCTGGGTGTTGTGTGATGTCCTTAGGTTAGTTAGGTTTAAGTAGTTCTAAGTTCTAGGGGACTGATGACCATAGATGTTAAGTCTCATAGTGCTCAGAGCCATTTTTGTTGTAGAGGGCAAAAACTATAGAGGAAGACAGAGATTGGAATACGTCAAGCAAATAATTGAGGACGTAGGTTGCAAGTGCTACTCTGAGATGAAGACGTTAGCACAGGAAAGCAATTCGTGGCGGGCAGCATCAAACCAGTCAGTAGACTGATGACCAAAAAATGCTACTGAACATTATGACCACCGACCTATTATCAATATAGACCCGTCCAGGCGATAGCAATGGCACCTGGTGAGGAATGACAGCTAGTGAGAAACACGAAAGCTGTATGTAATATCAGTGAGCGTGCTGTCCATGTGTAGAGAGGCGAAGACGCGCAATTTGAATCTTACCGAGGGCAGATCGTGATGACCCCGAGCAACGTAGATGGAAGTTACAATTGATGCGAGAGTTCATCCCCCCCCCCCCCCCCCCGCCGAGTCTCCCACCTCCACGGAATATACGGGAACTATGTGACGTGTGTGCAGATGTGGTGCCATCTCCATCCTACCAAGGCCTCATTCTTCCATGCCATGACCTGTCAACGTTGTTATCTGAACCGGATATTAGATAGGTGGTCTTAATGTTCAAAATAGTTCAAATGGCTCTGATCGCTATGGGACTTAACTGCTGAGGTCAGCAGTCCCCTATAACTTACGAAGGTTGTTTTTTAAGTAAGGGCCGTTTTTATTTTTAAAAAAAGATAGAAATACTTTTGTAAAAAAACTTTTATTTTCTGATTCTACACACTTTTACCTATTTTTCTACATAGTTGCCTTGTTTATTTAAGCACTTGTTATATCGTACAACAAAGTTTTTAATTCCCTCTTCAAAGAATTCGGCCGCCTGCTCCGACAGCCAAGAGTTCACGGCCGCTTTCACTTCATCGTCGTCATTGAAGCGCTGCCCGCCAAGATGGTGTTTCAGGTACCGGAAAAGGTGAAAATCGCTAGGAGCAAGGTCGGGGCTGTATGGTGCATGGTCCAAAACTTCCCAGCCAAAAGAATCAATCAAATCCCGAGTCTTTTGAGAGGTGTGAGGCCTAGCGTTATCGTGCAGGGGCAAAACTCCTTTTGTCAGCATGCCGCGCCTTTTGTTTTGAATTGCTCTGCGGAACTTCTTTAGAATTGCACAGTAGGCATCTGAGTTGATTGTCGTTCCTCGTGGCATAAAGTCCACTAGCAAAACACCGCGCCGGTCCCAGAACACAGTTGCCATAATCTTGTGCTTTGACAGCGACTGTTTGGCTTTGACCTTGACGGGTGAGGTTGTGTGTCGCCACTCCATCGATTGTCGCTTGCTTTCGGGAGTGATATGGGATACCCATGTTTCATCTCCAGTGACAATTTGACTCAACATGTCATCCCCTTCTTCCTCGTAACGAATCAAAAAGTCCAATGAAGTGGCAAATCTCTTCCCTTTGTGGTCCTCTGTGAGGAGTCTGGGTACCCACCGAGAACACAGTTTCTTAAAGTTTAGGTTTTCAGACACAATTTTGTACAAAACAGATCTTGAAACTTGTGGAAATTCCAAAGAAAGAGTGGAAATTGTGAATCTTCTGTCC
The DNA here is from genome assembly GCF_023864275.1 of Schistocerca cancellata. Classification (NCBI taxonomy): domain Eukaryota; kingdom Metazoa; phylum Arthropoda; class Insecta; order Orthoptera; family Acrididae; genus Schistocerca; species Schistocerca cancellata. The sequence goes on from NC_064628.1 coordinate 82,487,859, forward strand.
TCACGAATCTTTGTTTCGACTGCAGCCACCAAATCATCAGTGATCACAGAGGGCCGGCCTGAGCGTTCTTCGTCATGGTCGTTTTGACGGCCATTTTTAAACTCTCTAACCCATTGACGCACTTTACCTTCACTCATTGCATTCAAGCCATAAACTTCTGTTAACTGACGATGAATTTCTGTAGCTGATAGGCTTCTCGTGGTCAAAAAACGTATCACTGACCGTATCTCACACGCAGCGGGCGATTCAATAATCGTAAACATTATAAAGTAGCACAGCGATGCGTACACGTCAGCTACAGAGCTGCAACTTGCATCAGTGTGAACGGGAAGGATGCCGACAAGTGGCGCGGTGGCTTGTTGCGGCGTCCGCGCGAACTACGGGACTATACGCGCGAACGGCCCTTACTTAAAAAACAACCCTCGTAGAACTACTTAAACCTAACTAACCTAAGGACATCACACACATCCATGCCCGAGACAGAATTCGAACCTGCGACCGTAGCGGTCGCACGGTTCCAGACTGTAGCGCCCAGAACCGCTCGGCCACTCCGGCCGGCTTAATGTTCTTGCTGTTCACCGTATTACTATAGTGTGCGGGTTCGTTTACGGAAGAGGCAGATACCCGGTTACTGAATGGAGAACGTTCATTTATGCTGAGTTTACCTGGCTGGTACCGTACCTTACGCTTGCTATTCAATGTTTGAATTAACGACGTCGCCGTCAGATGTCGGCATGCTCCGGCCGGAAAAATTGTGATTGGCGTGCAGTTCGATTTTGTTACATCGTTGTTGTTATTGCGAGGGCCTTGCCTTCGCTGTTCTGGAGAAGTTCGACAGCTGGGTCAGAGAAAATTCCTTATAGTGAAAAGAGGCGCTACTACGTGTGCTGGACCGTAGACGCCACAAATCGACTAGGGACTTAGTGTAGTGGGTCAGGTGCACCATCAACGAGTGCAGAACAAGGTAAGTGTTCAGAATGAGATATTCACTCTGCAGCGGAGTGTGCGCTGATATGAAACTTCCTGGCAGATTAAAACTGTGTGCCCGACCGAGACTCGAACTCGGGACCTTTGTCTTTCGCGGGCAAGTGCTCTACCATCTGAGCTACTCTCATTCTGGAAACATCCCTCAGGCTGTGGCTGAGCCATGTCTCCGCAGTATCCTTCCTTTCAGGAGTGCTAGTTCTGCAAGGTTCGCAGGAGAGCTTCTGTAAAGTTTGGAAGGTAGGAGACAAGATACTGGCAGAAGTAAAGCTGTGAGGACCGGGCGTGAGTCGTGCTTCGGTAGCTCAGATGGTAGAGCACTTTCCCGCGAAAGGCAAAGGTCCCGAGTTCGAGTCTCGGTCGGGCACACAGTTTTAATCTGCCAGGAAGTTTCAAGTTAGGTGTTGTCTGAGTCTGATGCCACGTGTTAGCACGAAGTGCGGCCCACGTCAGTTGTTCCAGCGCTGTTGCACGGTATTGCTGCTATTCTGTTTGTCTGGCTTGAGATTAGTAGTAAACCTTGAGTCGTTATTTCGACCCCGTCTGCAAGTTGTAAGACCGTTATTCTTCTGTTCTGCATCACTTACATGGTCAATAAAAACCTCATCTGCGAATTTTGACGACGTAATTGAACGTGCTTCACTCTTCACTAATGAGCGGTCTTCTTGGAAGCAGTTATATCACTCCTTTATGTGCTTTGTCTGGGTAGTATCCATTGTTTCGTCCCCAAACACTTGTTGAATCCTCCGGATTGTTTCAGCTTGAGAACCGCCAAGCTTAAAACAAAATTTGATGCTATAACGTTGTTCCATTTTTTGTGCCATTTTATCCACAGCACAAATTCGGAAGACTTCCACTCACAGTGTTCACTTGTCAACAGCTAGCCAGCAACTGGTTGTTTCCGCAGTCGTGAAAAAAAAATCTGATATGTGCACTACTTTTGCCTACAAACATCGAAGTCACGACCCCCCCCCCCCCATACCATTGTTTGTTTCAACAATAAAAATTAAGGTCGGATAGATTTTGAACAGTCCACGTCCAGTTACTAGTATAAGAAATTTTCTTGCTTCCATTAGTGCCGCCCCCTTAAGTTAGATGTGGTGCACCACCCTCTCTAACGTTAGTATACTGATTACCTATCTAGTGTAAGTGGTATTCAGGTATATCTAGCTCTCTTAGGCTGGCTTCTTTTAGAAAAAATCTCCCTGAAGGAGGGCTAAGCTAACTAAGTTCTGCTGCAGGTGAATTAACTAGTTTGCGCTGTTGATGATTTGGCACTAAAGGGCATAGAACGTAGCGTTGTACCATTAAGGTCGTACTTTGAACACTGGCAGTTTCGTGTTCTGTGTTGTATCCTTTGGTGATAGGGTGAGTCCATGAGCTGTTACATGTGGTGAAAATGATATTGTGGAGTGATTGACGTTGACGAGAATAAACTGGATAAAGGAGGAGTTATTTAAAGGTGAATATCTGTTAACAGGAAAAATCGAGAACTGCTATTAATTCATTAAATGTGAGTGTCTATTATCACATCAGTAAGGTTCAAACTTTAGAGTAACGGTAGAATTTGCGGTCAGTTTTAAAATTTTTGGTAGTAAATGACGATATGTGGTATTGGAGCTTTTTTTAATATACAGAATAGCTTTGATATAAAGCTATCTAATCTATTAATGTTAATCTCACATCTTGTCTGTCGTATTTAAAGAGTTTTAACGTTATAAGTGGACTTTGATTCTTGTAGTAATCTCAGCTACAGGCGGTCGTCTGTGGCCATTACTGAGGGATTGGTGATGCCTGGCGCCACCTTCCAATCTGGTGGTCCGCACTCACGACAGAGTTTGCACGGCAGCCTCAGAGATTGCTTTGCCAGCCGCAAATGAAATTTTCAGTTAATGCGATTCAGCTCAACTTCGTCAGTTACTAAAATCCCAGCCCTGCGCCCCCTGCGGGTTCGGGGGTTAGAATAGGCCCGCGGTATTCCTGCCTGTCGTAAGAGGCGACTAAAAGGAGTTTGAAACATTTCGGCCTTAATGTGATGGTCCCCATTAGGGTTTGACCTCCATTTTTCCAAATTCCACAGAAGTACGAGCCTTTTGGGGAAGGACACCTTACGTGGTGCACCATCAGTCCTCTGTGCCCTAAGGCCTTGGCACTCTTGATCGTCTTGGCGTCGTAACTGCACCCTCCATCCCTAATGGATACACACCTGATGGATTGTGTACGTAACGCCCTTAGTGCGTCACCATCTGCACCCACGATCACTATGGACTACCCATGGCACCCAAAATCCAGCACGGTAGCCAGCCCGTTGTGGTGGGGTCGTCATGTACCCTCTAGGTTGTAGCCCCCTGACAACACAGGGATCGTACTGCCGATGCCTGAGCTGACACCTCCCCACGTAAGCCAAGGAGTAGATGCCCGTCTCTCTGGGGCATCGGGACTCCCGGCAACGGCCATCCTGCCAGGTGGCCTTTGCTGTGGCTGGGTGGCGCCCGTGGGGAGAGCCCCTGGTCGGAGTGGGTGGCATCGGGGCGGATGCCCCGCAATGAAGTGGGTGAAGTCTCAATCTGGTGGTCGTTCGACCGCCAATGTCTCTAAGCGTGGTAAGGTGGAATTTAACGCTGTGACTTATAACCCGAAATCGTTCCCTTCCCTAGCCACACCATGGGAGGAACGTAGGGCTGCAGACAGACAGGAGTCGTATTCGCCACGATACCTTGTATGATACAAGCAGCTTCATCTGCACAGTCGCAGGCCTTACTCGCCTGTGAGAAGCTCGGTGACATCCCCGTTACTGTCACTCCCCATAAGTCCTTAAATTTGGTCCAGGGGATTATTTTTCATAAAGATCTTCTGCTACAGTCTGATGACGAGCTACGTGAGAACCTGGCACGACGAGGTGTAAACTTTGTCCGTCGTGTCTTTAGAGGGCCGAAGGATAATAGGGTCGCTACCGGTGCTTTCATCCTGGCCTTTGAGGGCGACTGCTTGCCTGAGAAAGTCAAGGTAGTGATCTACCGGTGCGATGTCAAGCCCTATGTCCCGCCCCCTATGCGATGCTTCCAGTGCTGGAAATTCGGACACATGTCCTCCAGGTGCATTGCCAGCCCCACGTGTCGTGATTGTGGACGACCTCCGCATCCTAATGCTCCATGTGCTCCGCCTCCCACCTGCGTTAACTGTGGGGAGCATCATTCTCCCTGCTCACCAGACTGTGCAGTCTATCAACGAAAGCGGAAGATACAAGAAATTAAGACCTTGGACCATTTAACCTACCAAGAGGCAAAGAAGAAACTAGAACGACTCAACCCCACATCTATGTTGAGGAGTTATGCTACCGTCACACTGCCGCCACCAGCTCCTGCACAGACTCCCTTCTCCGTTGGCCCACAGAACAGTCAAGTTACGCCTGCCCCACCGCTGGGACAGGCCACTCTCTCTTCCACTGCTCCCAAAACACCCAGTTTGGGAGCAGTGCGCCCCATGCAACCGGGGACGTCAGTCCCCACCTCTCAGCCGGAGCGGCGACAGCCCTCTCCGGCTCCTCAGCCGGGGAAGCGACAGCTCTCTCCGGCTGCTAAGCCGGAGACGCAACAGCCTCCTCCGGCCTCACTTGTTCGAAAGGGATCCCTTGGGGGAGTCCCTTCCAAGGACTTCCCCAGTGTCTCACAAGACACTAGCCAGTGGCTGAAGAAGCCACCAGCTGCTGGTCGAAGGGCTTCACGCTCTTCCTCTGTTCCTGATAATGCGTCAGGAAAGCCCTGCCAGCATGCCAATCCTCCTCCCAAAGACAAGAGAGAGAAGAGGAAGCTCTCAAAGAAGGATAAGGACCCAGTGGTTCCCGCACCAACGCTTCCTGTCAGCTCAGCCTCTGAGAATGAGGTCGAGCTCTTTGCGTCCCCTGATGACCTGGATCTCGCCGTCTCCTCAGAAACATTGACTGTAGCGACGTCCGTCACTCAGGCGGTGGCAGCATGTGACCCTGCGAAGTAATTTGCCTTTTCAGTGCCTGAATGCCCCTCCAGGACACGCTTTGTACAATCCTCCAGTGGAATTGTGGCGGTTATTTTAGCCATCTACCTGAGCTACGTCAGCTTCTAAGCATTACACCTGCTTTATGCATTGCCCTCCAGGAAACCTGGTTCCCAGCAATGCGGACCCCTGTCCTTCGTGGATACAGGGGTTATTACTGCAACCGTAGCACTTACAATTGTGTGTCAGGTGGAGCCTGCGTGTATGTCCTTACCTCTCTATATAGTGCTCCTGTGCGCCTTCAAACATCATTGGAAGCTGTGGCTGTCCGCGTAAGGACTACCCAGGACATAACCGTCTGCAGTGTCTATCTCCCTCCAGGTGGTACAGTCTCCCTGACCGAATTGGCTGCACTTGTCACCCAACTTCCCACGCCTTTTCTTCTCCTGGGGGATTTTAACGCCCACAATCCCCTGTGGGGTGGAACGAAGGTTACTGGCCGAGGCAGAGATGTCGAGAATCTCATCTCCCAACTCGACCTCTGCCTCTTAAACACTGGCGCCGCCACGCATTTCAGTGTGGCGCATGGCACGTTCTCGGCCATAGATCTGTCGTTGTACAGCCCAGGGCTTGTACCATCGGTCCACTGGAGAGTCCATGACGACTTGTGTGGTAGTGACCATTTTCCCATCTTCCTTTCACTACCCCAGCGTCGCTCCCATGAACGGTTGCCTCGATGGGCATTTAGCAAGGCAAACTGGGAAACGTTCTCCTCTGCTGCCACTGTTGACTCTCTCCCCACGGTACCATTGATGTGGCGGTTGAGACACTGACTGCAGCGATTGCTTCCGCTGCGGAACGTACCATTCCTCGTTCATTAGGGTGCCCCCGGCGAAAGTCAGTGCCTTGGTGGTCTCCAGAGGTCGCTGAAGCCATTAAAGAACGTCGGCGGGCTCTTCAGCGACATAAGCGGCACCCGTCTTTGGAGAACCTAATTCTTTTCAAACGTCTCCGTGCTCAGGCACGGTGGCTCATCAAAAGGCGGAAACAGGAGTGCTGAGAGAGGTACATTTCCACCATTGGTTCCCGTACTTCACCCTCCCAGGTGTGGATGAAGATTCGGCGCATCTTTGGATTGCAGCACTCTACAGGTGTCGCAGGGCTTACCATCAACGGGGCGGTATCCACCGATGCCGATGCAATCGCCGAGCATTTCGCCCAGCACTATGTTCGGGCCTCTGCGTCGGGGAATTACCCGCCCGCGTTCCGCGCGCTAAAACGCCAGGAGGAATGCAAAAGGCTTTCTTTTACTTCTCGCCACCCTGAGCCGTATAACACCCCATTTAGTTTGTGGGAACTTCAAAGCGCCCTGGCACAGTGCCCCGATACAGCCTCTGGGTCAGATGGCATCCACAATCAGGTGATCAAACACCTGTCCCCGGACTGTCAGCGGTGTGTTCTTGCCATCTTCAACCGCATATGGAGCGATGGTGTCTTTCCGTCGCAGTGGCGGGAGAGTACCGTCATTCCGGTGCTGAAGCCTGGTAAGGACCCGCTTAATGTGGATAGCTATCGGCCTATCAGCTTGACACATACTCTGTGCAAGCTATTGGAACATATGGTGAGTCGATGGCTGTGTTGGCTGCTCGAGTCTCGGGGTCTTCTGGCTCCGTGCCAGAGTGGCTTCCGTCAGGGCCGTTCCACCGCCGATGCTTTGGTCTTTCTTGAGTCTGCAATCCGCACTGCTTTTTCCAGGCGCCAACACCTCGTCTCCGTCTTTTTCGACTTCTCCAGAGCATATGACACGACGTGGCGGCACCATATTCTCGCCACGTTGCACGGGTGAGGTCTCCGGGGCTCTCTCCCCATTTTTATTCAGAATTTTTTCTCTCTTCGGACATTCCGCGTTTTAATTGTCACATCCCATAGTTCGCTTCATATCCAGGAGAACGGCGTTCCACAGGGCTCTGTATTGAGCGTGCCCCTTTTCCTTGTGGCCATTAATGGCCTTGCAGCAGCAGTGGGTCGTCTGTCTCACCTACGTTATATGCTGACGATTTCTGCATCTTTTTCAGCTCCTCCACCATTAGTGTTGCAGAACGTAGGTTGCAGGGAGCCATACGCAAGGCGCAGGCGTGGGCCCTAGCCCATGGGGTTCAATTTTCTCCTGCGAAGACTTGTGTTATGCACTTTTGTCGGCGTCGAACTGTCCATCCCCACCCTGAGCTCTATCTTCAGGATGCCATGCTCAGGGTTGTTGACACTTACCGTTTTCTGGGATTGCTGTTCGATGCCCGACTTACTTGGCTTCCACATATTCGTCAACTCAAGCGTCAGTGCTGGCAGCATCTGAATGCCCTTTGCTGCCTCAGCAACACAACTTGGGGTGCCGATCGTAATACGCTGCTGCAGCTCTACAAAGCCCTTGTGCTGTCCCGGCTTGGTTATGGGAGTGTAGCATATGGCTCAGCGTCGCCCTCGGCGTTGCAACTGCTGGACCCCGTTCACCACTGTGGGGTTCGACTGGCGACAGGAGCATTCCGCACCAGCCCTGTTAATAGCCTCCTTGCTGAGGCTGGGGTTCCTCCGCTTCGTATTCGGCGTCAACAATATTAGCCAACTATGCTGCCCACGTCCGTTGTTCTCCCCGTCACCCTAACTACCGTCTCCTTTTCGCTAATGCGGCAGTCCATACCCCACACCGGCGGCCTCGATCAGGCCATACCATTGGGGTCCGTGTTCGGTCACTCCTTAGTGACCTCGAGTCTTTGCCTCTTCCATCTGCTTTTCAGGTCCACCCACATACACCACCTTGGTGTATTCGTCGGCCGCAGCTTCGGCTGGACCTCTCACAATGGCAAAAGGATTCAGTTCCTCCTGCCGTCTTGCGCCGCCAATTTCTTGCTCTCCTCGATGCATCCCGCGACTCGCAGGTTATCTATACAGATGGCTCGATGGTTGATGGCCGTGTGGGGTATGCTTACGCTCATGCGGACTATGTAGACCAGCGCTCCTTGCCGGACGGCTGTAGTGTTTACACCGCAGAGCTAACAGCCATTTTTCGTGCCCTTGAGCGGATTCGTACCAGCACTGGCGAGTCTTTTGTCATTTGCAGCGACTCTCTCAGTAGTCTACAGGCTCTTGACCAGTGCTACCCACGCCATCCCATTGTTGTTGTCATCCAGGAGTCCGTTCATGCTCTTGCACAGCGTGGTCGTTCAGTGGTGTTCATATGGACCCCGGGACACGTTGGGATAGCGGGAAACGAACACGCCGACAAGTTAGCTAAAGAAGCCACCCGCAAACTGGCGTTGGAGATCGGCCTCCCGGCAACTGATCTCCGATCGGTGTTACGCCGTCAGGTCTTTGGGATGTGGGCAGACGAATGGCGCACTCTGTCTGTACCCAACAAGTTGCGGCGTGTCAAGGAGACCACGACCGTGTGGGGTTCCTCCATGCGGGCGTCTCGCAGGGATTCTGTTATTCTCTGTAGGCTCCGCATTGGTCACTCTTGGCTGACGCATGGTCATCTGCTGCGTCGGGAGGACCCCCCTCATTGTCGCTGTGGTGAAACCATGACGGTGGCCCATATATTGTTGGAATGTCCTCTTTTAACCGCCCTCAGGCGAACTTTTAACCTCCTGGGTGATTTATCGTGTCTTTTAGCTGACGATGTCTCTATGGCAGGTCGTGTTTTAGGTTTTCTTCGAGCAAGTGGCTTTTATAGGTCCCTCTAATTTTATTGCGTCACCCTCTTTTGTGCTGTATCTTTTACTTTGTTTTGTGTTGTAATTCGACTCCACCCTAATCTTTTAGGCTGAAGGTTTTAACGTGTTGCACAGTGACTGGCTCATCCTATTATTTTCGTGATCAGCCAGCCACAATCCTCTGCTGTGCAGTTTTAATTCCTTCTGCCTTTGTTCTCTATGTTGTTTTTGTTGCTGTGCTCCGTTTTCCGTGTTGTCTTACCATTGACCATGGGGCTTTTCTTCCCCAGGAATTTTATTTTAGTGCTTCGCCTGACTGGTGGATGGTTTCACTGTGCTCTGTGTGTTTATGAAACAAGGGACCGATGACCTCTGCAGTTTGGTCCCTTTAATCCTCAAACCAACCAACCAACCCAGCCCTGCACTCCAAATCACTAAAACGCGGTCCAATAATTAGCGAATTATCAGTAAATTTCCATCGCTCTTTCAAACAGAACGCGCAGGAAGGGAAGGTACTCGGAAGCAGACAGCACGAATTGAGGAAAAACCTCGGAGAGAAACAGTTTTCGTCATTCACACACCATGTTTTGCAAATAGTGGATCTGTGTAACCATGTATATTCCAGCCTCATAGATTTTCGAAAGACAATCGTCGCTGCACCATATATTCAAATTCTAACCAAGGTAGAACCGTACGGAGAATATTCACACTTATGCAGATCATTGGAAGAATACTTGGCGAACAGTACCTAAAGGTTCATGGGGAACGGTTATAGATGCTTAAGTCCGTGGATGAGATAGCCAACTGACCGAAGGTAAGAATTAGAAGCGCTGTTGAAAGGAATGGCCAACGTACACAGAACAGAATATGACTTAAGGGTGAACGGAGGAAGGGTAAAAGGCCCTAGAAAGCGACTTGCGTAACATCACAATTACGGTCGACACTGGTAGAGGAACTCAAAGAATTTTCTTACCTAGGGCGGCCGCAGAAAGGAATACATAATAATTAGTTGTTAGTGAAAGTGATATCAGACATTGATATAGAACTTAAGGCAGAAGTTCGTGAATGTGTACGTCTGGGGCATAGAATTGCATGCATCATCGGAAATAACTAGATAAAGAGACTGGGAGCTACTGAATAGTGTGGCTGTAGCAGAAATGTTCTGGTGTGTGATTAAAATTCGAAGTAAAGGGTTATCAATAGCAAAATACGCTGGTGACATTCTATCCTCAGTGAAAGTGAAGAAGAATTACCGGACCTGTTGAATGGAATAAACAGTCTAACGAGTACAGAACACGGACTGACAGTAAATCGAAGAAAGACGAAAGTAATGGAAGTAGTAAAAATGAAAATAGCGGGAAGTTCAGCATCAGAATTGGTGTCCACGACGTAGATGATTTGAAAGAATTTTGCTAGCTTTGAAGAACAATAACACATGACACACAGAAGAAAGAGAATGTAAAAAGCAAACTAGGCACTCATGACTAAAAAACATTTGATGTCGAAGCTTTTGGCTGCCGCATCCCTGTGTAAAATCTCCACGGTGTTCAGACCGCATCAAAACGGAGTTGAATCTCAAGATTTCGATTATTAAGAAAATCCTCTTCTTTACGACAGAAGAGGGTGTTAGTATCCGAGAGATCGAGCTGTAATTATGATTTTACCTCGTCTGAATGCCGAGAAGATATTATACAAAAATGGCCTGCTAGTGTCAATAACTGGCCGTAATGGGCGGAATATATTTCTGAGAATATACGTTTGGATCGCAGCATTATATGATAGTGAGTCAAGGACTGTGGAAAAACTTAAAAGAAAGAGAACTGAAGTGTTTGAGATATGGTGCTTTAGAAGGATGCTGAAAATTAGGTGGACTAATAAGAGAAGATTCTCATCAGAATCGGCGAGGAAAGGAACATGTGGAGAACGCCGTCAAGAAGACGGGACAGGATGATAGGACATGTGTTAAGTCATCAGGGAATAACTCCCATGTTACTAGCGGGAGCTTTAGAGGTTAAAAATGTAGGGGAAGGGAGATACTGGATTATAACAAATTCTTGAGGTCGTTTAGTGCAAGCGGTACGCAGAGATGAAAAGTTCAGTACATAAGTCGTGACATGTCATAACTAGCCAGTTAGAAAACTGACGAACTAAGAAAAAAATAAGAGTATGAAAAATAAAATGAACAAAGTTAGTACGAGACAAAGAGGTACTAAATCGAATAGGTGAGTAAAGGAGTATATGGAGGCGGTTACCAAAAGAAGGAACAGGTTAGTGAGCAATCTGATAAAATATCCAGGTGGCAGATAATAATGGTTCCGGAAGTGTCTTTTGAAATTCACAATGAGGTGGGTTGTAGAGTATAGATATAGATGTAGCAGTTCTATTTCTGTCGGATGATGATATCAATATAAGGCGAAACCCGTAACTGCAATGACAAGTTGCGAAAATTGGATACTATTAGGTCTACAACTTTGCTTCCGCCCTTTTGCAATAGATGGCACTAGCGGAAAGTGGTGGTGCAGGTGGTGCGTTGTAAGTGTCATACAATAAGCTCAGGCATTTGTAAGTATAACGACATCAAATTATTACTCGATTTGTCATCGGGTATGTCAACTAACGAGCGCTGTTCTCGTCATTTGTATGAAGTTTTAGTTTTCTGCTTCAACATGACGAATTCTGCGTCTGAGGGTCATAAAATTCTAGGTAAACCTATGATGAGGTAACTGTTAGTGAAGAAACACGCAGAGAATGGTTTCAGCGCTTCAAGAATGGTGATTTTAACGTCAAAGACCAGCATGGAAGCGGAAGAGAGAAGGTTTTCTAAGTTACTAAAACGGACGGAAATAATCAAAGGGAACCGTTGTCGAAAGCAGTTAACGAGTTTCTGCCGAGCACTGAAAGACAAACGGTCAGAGTACTAAAATAGACATGAAAAGGTGATCTTTCACCGTGAGAATGCTCGACCCCCCCCATGTCGCAAAATCCGTCAAAATACAGTGTGTACATGAAGTCCAGGAACACTTTCAGTTATTTATTGAAAAAGAACTAAACGTTGTACAGATGTCATCATACATATTGCGTTTTTAAGAGAACCTCTGAAAGTTTTTTTTTTAAACAAAGTTTGCTATGCGAATCTTTTATACTCACTTAAAAATAGAGATGAAAGTGAGTATAAAAGATTACATGCAGAAATACGAAAAGAAACACGGCGAGCAAAAGAAGAATGGTACAAGGAACAATGCTCTGAAATTGAGAGTTATGAAACAAGACATGATAGTTTCAACTTACACAAAAAAGTTAAAGATTTAGCTGGACTTAATAAAAAGAAAAGTACAAGTTTATTGTTAGATAAAAATGAGAAAATAATTCCTGATGTTAAAGGTAAACTGGACAGGTGGACAGAATATGTCAAAGAACTATTTGTAGATACAAGAAAAGATCAAAAATTTTATGATAACATGATCGGAGAACGAGGACCAAGCATATCGAAAGAAGAAATATTACATGTTATCAACAAATCAAAGACAGGAAAAGCCCCTGGACCGGATAAGATACCAAATGACATCCTGAAACTCATAGGAATAGACCATATAGATATATTTGTACAATTGTTTAATGATATTTATAATTCGGGAATTATTCCTAGGGATTGGTTGACATCTACCATTGTTACATTACCCAAAAAGGCTAATGCCAAAACTTGTAATGATCACCGTACAATAAGCTTAATGAGTCACACCTTAAAGATATTTCTAAAAGTTATACACCAACGAATATACAAAAAAGTAGAAGAAGGTATAAGTGAAACACAATTCGGTTTTAGAAGTTCCCTCGGTACAAGAGAAGCATTGTTTGCTTTTAACATATTAGCGCAACGATGTATGGAGGTTAATCAGCCACTATATGTGTGCTTCCTGGATTATAATAAAGCATTTGACAAAGTTCGTCATGATCATCTCATAGAATTGTTAGAAAAGAAAACACTTGATAAGAAAGACATCCGCATTATATATAACCTCTACTACAATCAAACCGCAACCGTGAAGGTAGAAAATGAGTTATCGAATGATATAGAAATAAAGAGGGGTGTGAGACAAGGTTGCGTTCTCTCACCCTTATTGTTTAATATGTATTCAGAAGACATATTCCAGGCAGCTCTATCAGATGAAATAGCTGGCATTAAAGTGAATGGGCTAAACATTAACAATGTTAGGTTTGCTGATGACACTGCACTACTAGCTGGAAACCTCAAAGATCTACAATTACTTCTTGACAAAGTCGCAGAAAAAAGTGAAGAATTTGGCTTGACTCTTAACGTAAGCAAGACTAAGTTCATGGTGATATCTAAAACACACCAACAAGAAAATCTTACAATCAATAGGGAAAGAGTCGATCAAGTACGTAAATTTAAATATCTCGGAACAATTGTAAATGAGGAGATTGAAAGCTCAGAAGAAATTAAATCGAGAATAGGACAGGCCAGAAGTATCTTTAATAAGATGAAAAATGCATTCTGTTCGAGAGACATTTGTTTAAACACAAAAATGAGGTTGCTAAGATGCTATGTATTCTCAAAATTACTATACGGAATGGAAGCGTGGACATTGAAAAAGAAGGACATGAACAGTTTAGAAGCTTTTGAAATGTGGGCATATAGAAGAATACTTAGAATTAGTTGGGTGTCGAGGATTACTAATCAAGATGTCCTAAGAAGAATGGGAAAGGAAAAAGAATTAATTAAAACTATTAAAGTAAGGAAGCTACAATATTTAGGCCATGTTATTAGGGGAGTAAATTACAAAATATTGCAAATAATACTAGAAGGGAAAATTTGTGGGAAGAGAACGAGGGGTAGAAGACGGACATCCTGGATTGACAATTTAAAAAATTGGTACAACTGCTCAACGTCAGAACTCCTTAGATCAGCCAAATCAAGATCAGAAATTGCCATGATGACAGCCAACCTTCTTAGAGGAGACGGCACATGAAGAAGAAGCTATGCGAACAATGAGTGACCCGGCAGACGTCAATGTTGTTGTTTTTGTGGTCGTCAGTCCAGAGACTGGTTTGATGCAGCTCTCCATGCTACTCTATCCTGTCCAAGCTTTTCCATCTCCCTGTACCTACTGCAGCCTACATCCTTTCTTTAGTGTATTCATCTCTTGGTCTCCCTCTACGATTTTTACCCTCCGCGCTGCCCTCCAGTACTAAATTGGTGATCCCTTGATGCCTCAGAACGTGTCCTACCAACTGATCCCTTCTTCTAGTCAAGCTGTTCCACAAATTTTTCTTCTCCCTAATTCTATTCAATACCTGTTCATTAGTTATGTGATCTACCCATCGAATTTTCAGCATCCTTCTGTACAACCACATTTCGAAAGCTTCTATTCTCTTTTTGTCTAAACTATTTATTGTCCACGTTTCAATCCCATACATGGCTACACTCCATAAAAATACATTCAGAAAAGACTTCCTGACACCTACATCTATACTCGATGTTAACAAATTTCTCTTCTTCAGAAACGCCTTCCTTGCCATTGCCAGTCTACATTTTATATCCTCCCTACTTCGACCATCATCAGTTATTTTCCTCCCCAAATAGCAAAACTCATTTACCAATACGGTAATCGAATTCTTGCCATACCCTCCCCAGCATGGCATCGTCGTCTGTGGCAGTCGATTCCCGTATTCTCTCCCGGAGTTCTGCTACATCACGTGATAGAAGCGGTACATACAACAGGTGCTTAATGTGTCCCCACAGAAAAAAGGCTCACGGAGTGAGATCTGGTGATCGGGGAGGCCATTTCATGGACTTCAACACACAGAAAGCTCGCTCCGCACCTGAACTCACCATGTTTGCGACTAGCACTGACTATTGGGAAATTACCAAACTAAGCTGTGTATACATGAAAAAAAAACTTTCAGGGTTTCTCTTCAAAATGACATATGTGTGGTACCTGTAAAATATTTGTTCTTATGCAATAAATAATTGAAAGTGTTGTAACCTCCCCCTCACTTATCGACCTTAATGACAGTGAAAATTTAAACCGCGTGTACCTAATGGAAATTTGGGAAAAGCAATCGTCACCGAAGTTAATCTGTCGGTAAAGAGGGAGGAAAGGGTTACATCTAAATGAGAGGAAAAATGCCAATGAAACTGGTGGAAATTAATTTTGAACAGGGGTAAAATTAATAAAGAAAGTAAATGTGCGGCCGTTACGTTAACAATTAACTAGCGGTAATTAGATAGTTGAGATTTGGGGGAAATTACGGTCGCCAGTCCTAAAGACAATTACTACAGTAACTGAAAAAGAAAGGTTATTGCACATACAATTAGCACTAAAAGCATGGCAACTGGAGGTTAACATGTGTTGTGTGAAAACTGAAAGTTTGTCAGAAGTAATAAATTTCGCTACACTCTGACTTAATTTAGCAAAAGAATTAATAAAACCGGAAAATCGAAAGTTAATTTAGTGACTGAAGTTAATAGTGCGCTTTCTTTCTGAAGCACATCGAAATTCAGTAAAATACAGTTAGTCTTGGACTACCTCAACAATCATTTCAAAAGCTACTTGGATCTACGCAATTTAGGAATAAGAGATTTAACTTTGAACTTGAATTAAACGATTCTGAACAATTAACAATAGTAAAATTTAGTACGTACCAAGCTGAGCTGCAGTCACAGGTAAGCTAAAATACGGTAACAAAACTCGCACTCTTAATTCGTGCTTGTGTAATCTAAATATTGTAGACAGCTATGAATACCTTAACTGAACTTTGAAATTAAAGCAGTGAAATCGAATGATGCTGGCGTTTGAATTTCAATGACGCTCGGGTTCATTCCGGAAAAGGGAGGGACCCTGCTTGGTAATGCAATTGGGACAATGAGCAACAAACGTTCATGCTACGTTGCTGTAATTTTGTGATTTGAACAGTTTGAAAAGCTGAAATCTGCCATACAGTTCTAAAACTTTACGTGCTTCCAGTCTTCCTTGTTGGCTGATTGAAGGTTTGAAGCCGTCGATCGAGGAGGTGGCGACAGTCACTCATTGCCGGCCGTCGCTGTTGCAGAAGCTGGATGTTGGCGCGCCTTCTTCTCGACACGGTCACCAGACGAAACGGGCTCTTGATGTGCGCCAGCTAATGCTTCCCGTCCGCGACACCATGTCAGAAACTATCATTGCAAGTCGAGCGCAATTACAGCTGCCAAACCCCGAAAGCGCGGCAACTCGCGGGAGCTTCACACGACACACCTGCTCCACTGCACCACCCCATCCAGACCCTCTCTCTGCCCGCGCTCCACGCGACAGAGTTGACACTACCAAAGATCCTAAACACTTCGGTTCTCCACACGACCTATCGATGTATTCGTTCGATAGCATAGTTTTCCCTAGGCCAGACCCAGCGTATAAATACAAATAATATTCACAAAACAGACCAACATAAATGCATAAATATATATATATATATACAAACAGTAAAACAGTTACAATATATAAAGAGACAGAAATGTCATATCTTGAGGTAACAAAACAAGGAAAAAATTATAGTACAATAGATGGAAATAAGAGGATATGCATTTCCGGCGTTACAGTGTTCCCAGACTTTATGTACACCCTGTATACTTGGAAACGTTGAAACGGCAAGCTACTCCACCTGCCGCTTTCTCGAAACGTTTCCCCCTCTGACTACCACTTTTCTGATGAATGGCACAGGGTCTTGCTGACGTGCTCTTCCGGCCATATGATCAAGTGCAAATTTTAATCGATTCATGAATCTCTTCAAAAGAAGCGCGGGATTCGTGTGCTACCCGAAGGATAGGAGAAAGTAATTTCCAGCGACGGCCAGTACTTTGAATCGTTAAGTTTTTCAAAATAAAGCTTCGAACTTCGAGAAAAAATTAGTGAAAGCAAAGTTGCAGACCTAATAATAAAATCGTTTTGAAAGAAACATAAAGGATTATATTTTAACGCGCTGCCGACGACGATGTTACGAGGTGCATTCAAGTTCTAAGGCCTCCAATTTTTTTTTCTAATTAACTACTTACCGGAAATCGATGCAACTGGCGTTACTTCTCGACGTAATCGCCCTGCAGACGTACACATTTTTCACAACGCTGACGCCATGATTCCATGGCAGCGGCGAAGGCTTCTTTAGGAGTCTCTTTTGACCACTGGAAAATCGCTGAGGCAATAGCAGCACGGCTGGTGATTGTGCGGCCACGGAGAGTGTCTTTCATTGTTGGAAAAAGCCAAAAGTCACTAGGAGCCAGGTCAGGTGAGTAGGGAGCATGAGGAATCACTTCAAAGTTATCACGAAGAAACTCAAAAAAATGGCTCTGAGCACTATGGGACTTAACTTCTAAGGTCATCAGTCCCCTAGAACTTACAACTACTTAAACCTAACTAACCTAAGGACGTCACACACATCCATGCCCGAGGCAGGATTCGAACCTGCGACCGTAGCGGTCACGCGGTTCCAGACTGTAGCGCCTTTAACCGCTTGGCCACACCGGCCGGCACGAAGAAACCTTTGCGTAACGTTAGCTCGATGTGCGGGTGCGTTGTCTTGGTGAAACAGCACACGCAGAGCCCTTCCCGGACGTTTTTGTTGCAGTGCAGGAAGGAATTTGTTCTTCAAAACATTTTCGTAGGGTGCACCTGTTACCATACTGCCCTTTGGAACGCAATGGGTAAGGATTACGCCCTCGCTGTCCCAGAACATGGACACCACCATTTTTTCAGCACTGGCGGTTAACCGAAATTTTTTTGGTGGCGGTGAATCTGTGTGCTTCCATTGAGCTGACTGGCGCTTTGTTTCTGGATTGAAAAATGGCATCCACGTCTCATCCATTGTCACAACCGACGAAAAGAAAGTCCCATTCATGCTGGCGTTGCGCATCAACATTGCTTGGCAACATGCCACACGGGCAGCCATGTGGTCGTCCGTCAGCATTCGTGGCACCCACCTGGATGACACTTTTCGCATTTTCAGGTCGTCATGCAGGACTGTGTGTACAGAATCCACAGAAATGCCAACTGTGGAGGCGATCTGTTCAACAGTCATTCGGCGATCCCCCAAAACAATTCTCTCCACTTTCTCGATCATGTCGTCAGACCGGCTTGTGCGAGCCCGAGGTTGTTTCGGTTTGTTGTCACACGATGTTCTGCCTTCATTAAACTGTCGCACCCACGAACGCACTTTCGACACATCCATAACTCCATCACCACATGTCTCCTTCAACTTTCGATGAATTTCAATTGGTTTCACACCACGCAAATTCAGAAAACGAATGATTGCACGCTGTTCAGGTAAGGAAAACGTCGTCATTTTAAGTATTTAAAACAGTTCTCATTCCCGCCGCTGGCGGTAAAATTCCATCTGCCGTACGGTGCTGCCATCTCTGGGACGTATCGACAATGAACGTTACCTCATTTTAAAACAATGTGCATGTTTCTATCTCTTTCCAGTCTGGAGAAAAAAATCGGAGGGCTTAGAACTTGAATGCACCTCGTATTATAGACACAACACAACCTTGGGTTGAGAAAGGAAAAGAAGAAAATAAAAAAAACAGTTAGTAAAACCATGGGAAACCTAAACCAGGATGGCCGGACACGGATTTTAAAAACTGTGGTCCCGAGTCGGAGTCCAGAGGCATAGATGTACTACTGAAGCAAGATTAAATGATTTGCAGGTGCTGTTTAAACGCGCACACGACATAAGAATATGTGGCACTCGTGGAGAGTTAGGAATACGCCATAGCCAGAAGGGCTAACTGAAACCCACACGTATAGCTACGGACCTGCTCGGAATCTTGGGATATTGCCTGCAGGTGGTGCTGTCCGCTGCGATGTAACGGGGCAGCGGTCGGATGGTGTGGCCATTTAGCAGTGGCACAGGACGCGGCGGCAGTAGCAGGAACGGATCTCCGGAAATACGGCGGCACTAAAGGCAACAGGCGGGATGGCCGGTTTAGAACTCTGTGGGACGTGCAGTACGCGCCGCGGTGCAATGGTCACGGCTGGGCTGGCCGTAGAATCCCCCCCCCCCCCCCCACCCCGGGTCACTTCCTTGCCGGCGTAGCTGCGGGGACATTCCGAGAAAATTAAAAAAGGCTATGAGGTACACTCGGGTGAGGAGCGACCTCCACGTGGCGAAGTAAAACTCACCGCGGTTAATAAAATGCCAAAATAGGACTGTATAAATAACTTAAGGGGAGCCGGAGGTGCCTATGCTGCCCATGTTAAAATCACTAAGTTTGAGGAACATTTATGAATAAACTACCAAATAGAAAAATTTGAATTTTTTTTTACATATGGAGTGGTTAAGTATTGCAGTTATGACAGAGGGACTTTGGAGTATCTTTTCTAGTTTCCTTCCAATTATTTTTTTAATTAATGACCCAATTTTTTTTACAAATAATTGCTTTATAATTAAACTGAAATGAAACTACTGAACATATTGCCAAATGGCTGTGTTACAATGTAAGTTTGACCAGTGGGAGTTCTGTATAAAAATTTCATCTCTCTCACTTGAGTGGATTTTGAGAAAATGTTCCTTATATTCGAAAAATTCTAATTTACGGGAAATGGCTATCAAAGTTTCTCAATACATTACTGCACTATAGGGTGGATTATCAGGGTCCTCTTCTTCATCCTCCAAAAGCTTCCTCTTCTGTCTTCTTTTCTGGCCTGTTGTTCCATCATACTTCATATGCCTTTCTCTTCTTTCTGCTCCTCTTATCCTTTCTCTGTCAATATTTCTTAGTGTTCGTACAGTGTTCACCCCAGCTGTAAATCCTAATGCCTTCATAACTTCACACTTCACACTGTTCTCTTGGTTGTAGGTTGCTATTGCATCATAAATGCCAAAGTTCAGTGTTTTTATGCTTACAAACACCCTTTTAGGAATCACTTTCCAAATCAAATTGTTTACGCTCTCATTAGGATTCTGCGTCTTTCCGTGTAGACATTTGTGTAACAATTCTGGCTGTGCTAAGTCATGAAAAATTGGTTTTATTGTTCCCTCCTGATTCTTGTACATACTGCATATTACCCTCTTTACACAAGAAGTATAATACTACCAACAACAGGCGCAACACTGGACTAATTCGAAACGGTAAACAGCAAAGAGACGATGTTCCGCGCTCTTATTCATTGTAGTATCGCAACAAGGTATTATTGTTAATTTTCTTTTCCCTACGTTCTTCCTCTTCTTATACACACGGTTACTAAAACGTGGAATCGTATCCAGAACAAAAGTGTACGGCAATATTAAATGGAGCAAGATGTTCGAAATTCTGAGGAAAATAGAAGTAAGCTGTAAGGAAATACGGGTAATATTTGTCACAGAAAACAATGTAGCCAACCCTTGAACACTCGCTGTATGCGTAACAGGCCGAGAAATTCAAAATAGTTCGCCATGAAGTCACGAGAGGGTGTTAGATGCATTCAGCGGCCGCCCATTTCCTCTGCAGGCGTGAGGAAAAATGGTAATAACTCCACTCCTAGGGCGAGTAGAACAATAATTCAAGGTTTACATTAAAGAGGAAGGTTGCAATTAATTTTCGGTAGCAAAAAAAAATCGTAATTTTTTGATTTAACCACCTCCGGCTCCCCTTAAAGGCGTAAAGTCAGATACCGGAGCTCAGTGGTAAAGTTCCAGATGGTCTTGTAGCAGTCTGTACTGACCCATGCAAACAAGGAGCGACGTACGAAGACTGTGAAATGAAGGAGGGGTTAGGGGGAGAGAGGGGGGAGGAATGACGCTCCAGAACTAGATGGCTATTGCAATCTGTTCACGGATAAGTGATGGGAAATAGCAGCAGTTGGAAATCACAATATCCCAAATGAAGATTGAAATCGTTAGGTAGGAAATAGTTACACACATACGAATAACAGTATCCTACTAAGAGGTGGCCTGAATTAAATACGTATAGAAGGCTCATAATGTTCTTCTCGCATCGTATGTGTATGAGAACTCAGTGTTTCGACAAATATCTTCTTCGTCAGGAGTAAAAGTGACCCCAGGGTCGGCGATCTCTTAAGTAAGCCCGAAAATCAACGCGGACTTCAGTGCGATACGCCTATAATAATTTCAGCAAATAAACTTTGTCTCAAAACCTGGCTGAAAATCGAAAGAGATTCTGGTCGTAGGTGAAATACGCCAGCGGCAAGACACAATCAATTCCCTCTCTGCGCTATAGCAATGGAAATGCTACTATTACTAAACACAGGCTTCTGAAGTTGCTACACCAAAGAAGACAAAATGAATATTCCAGAATTAGAAACAAGAACAGATGCCAACATGAGTAACTTAGAAGCAGATATCCTTCGAGTAGTGAAGCGACTTAAATCACTTTATAAAGCAAATCTTACAGTCCAGAGTGTGTACCAATTACGTTCCTTTTATAGTATGCTGATGCAATAGCTCCATACTTAAAAATCATGTATAACCGCTCGCTTGACCAAAGATCCTTATCCAAAGAAGGAATGTTCCTTAGATCACACCAATATTCACGAAAGTCAATAGGTTTAAGTGGCTCTGAGCACTATGCGACTTAACTTGTGAGGCCATCAGTCGCCTAGAACTTAGAACTAATTAAACCTAACTAACCTAAGGACATCACACACATCCATGCCCTAGGCAGCATTCGAACCTGCGACCGTAGCGGTTGCTCGGCTCCAGACTGTAGCGCCTAGAACCGCACGGCCACTCCGGCCGGCGAAAGTCAATAGGATTAATCCGCTAAATTACAGATCAATACCATTAACGTCGATATGCAGCAGGAATTTGGAACATATATTGTGTTCGAATGTTGTGGATTACCTCGAAGGGAACGGTCTATTGACACATAGTTCAACACGGATTTAGAAAACATAGTTCTTGTGAAACTCTACTAGCTCTTTACTCTCACGAAGCGGTGAGAGCTATCGACAAGGGATTTCTAATTGATTCCTTTATTTCTAGTTTTCCAATAGGCCTTTGACACAGTACCTCACAAGCGGCTTGTAATCCAATTGCGTGCTTGTGGAATGCAGTCTCAGTTACGCGACTGCGTTCGTGACTTCCGATCAGAGAATTCATCAGTTCGTAGTAACTGACGGGAAGTCATCGAGTAAAACAGAAGTGACTTCTGGCGTTTCCAAAGGTAGCGTTATAGGCCCCCTACAGTTTATTATCTGTGTGAACGATTTAGGAGACAAATTGAGCAGTCGTGTTAGGTTGTTTGCAGATGACGCTGTCGTTTATCGTCTAGTAAAGTCATCATTTGATCAAAACCAATTGCAAAACTGTTTACGTAAGATGTCTGTATGGTGTGAAAATGATCAATTGTCCCCTACATAAAGAAAAGTGTGAGATGCTAAAAGCAATCCGTTAAACTTCGGTTACTCGATAATCAGTCTACTCTAAAGGCCTTAAATTAAACTAAATACGTAGGAATAACGATTAAGAACAACTTA
The DNA here is from genome assembly GCF_023864275.1 of Schistocerca cancellata. Classification (NCBI taxonomy): domain Eukaryota; kingdom Metazoa; phylum Arthropoda; class Insecta; order Orthoptera; family Acrididae; genus Schistocerca; species Schistocerca cancellata. The sequence goes on from NC_064628.1 coordinate 82,509,985, forward strand.
AATGGGGTATAACCTACAGAAAATTTTGTGTGGAAGGCGAACCAAAGGCTGCGTTTTATTGGCAGAATACTTAGAAGATGCAGCAGATCCACTAAAGAAACTGCCTACGTTACGCTTGCCCGTCTTCTTTTCGAGCACAGCTGTGCAGTGTAGGATCTTCATAATATAGGATTAAAGGGGTACATTGAGAAAGTTTAAAGAAGAGCAGCATGTTTTGTGTTATCGCGTAGTAGGGGAGAGAGTTTCACGGGCGTGGTACAGGATCTGGTGCGGAAATCATTAAAACAAAGGCATTTCTCGTTGCGGCGGAAACTTCTTAGGGAATTTCGATCGCTAACATTCTCCTCCGCATGGGAAAATATTTTGTTGGCGCCGACCTACATAGGGAGAAACGAGCGTTATCATAAAGGAAATAAGGGGTCGTTCGGAAATGTGTAGCTGTTCGTTCTTTTCCTTGCGCAGTTCGAGAGTGGAATAAAAGAGAATTATTGTGAAGGTAGTTCGATGAACCCTCTGCCAGGCGCTTAAGTGTGATATGCAGAGTCGCCATGTAGATTTATGTTGATACACTGCACTTTCTGTCTTTAAATGATGACCTCTGCTTCCTGGGAGAGATATCTTGCGGTTTAATGTTCTAGACTTGACAAATATCCATGGTTTGCTTCGTCCCGATGTTTGCGTTATTGACAGCCGAGCCCATTATAATGTCTAAAGTTGTCATCCGCCAGTTACCGTAGATCTAAAGCACACTGCAACGCCATCTGACATGTGGGATGCAGTCGTCGAGAAAATTTGGAAATTTGTGGTAAGTTACTATGGGACCAAACTGCTGAGGTCATCGGTCCCTAGGCTTACATACTACTTAATCTAACGTAAACTAACTTACAGCAACACACACACACTTATGCCCTAGGGGGGAGCCGTGCGAAGGTAGGGTTTTAAGGTGCGACACGAGGTCGAGTAGAAGGAGTGTTACCGTTATGGAAACTTGAATCTTTATCCAGTGCTGAATAAACCGCTAAAATATTTATTTACTTTGCTGTTCAGAAGTGATTTATTATCTGGTGATGGACAGACCTCGAAACGCGTCAATAAATCCCTTTTGAACAACATAGTGAATAGTGTGGTGTCACCGCGAGACACCACACTTGCTAGGTGGTAGCCTTTAAATCGGCCGCGGTCCGTTAGTATACGTCGGACCCGCGTGTCGCCACTATCAGTGATTGCAGACCGAGCGCCGCCACACGGCAGGTCTAGAGAGACTTCCTAGCACTCGCCCCAGTGGTACAGCCGACTTTGCTAGCGATGGTTCACTGACAAAATACGCTCTCATTTGCCGAGACGATAGTTAGCATAGCCTTCAGCTACGTCATTTGCTACGACCTAGCAAGGCGCCATTACCCGTTACTATTGATGCCGTAAAACATGTACCGTCAAGAGCGATGTTCACCATTTATGGATTAAAGTTAAGTATTCCACAGCTACGTCCTTTTTTGTTAGTCTAATTTCCTTGACCTGTTCCAGACTTCACGCCAGCCTGCGTGAGCTAAAACGCGTGCCTTTCGGCTTCCTCTCAAAACCGGGTTGGCTCTCTTGCCAATCCACAACAAATAGTATTTTAGCGCTCTATTCAGCAGTGGACAGAGGTTCGAGTACGTAAGGTGTTTTCGATGTTGTTGATAACCATGATGATGAGAAAGAAAGGAGAGTGTATAAAACGCACTCCTCGCGCAGCAGTTTGAGGAGCAACAAGACGTCCACTGAATGCAGCGCCAACAACAGTGTCACAGGCACGACGAGGTCCTTAGAGACGTAAGAAGACGGTCTTAGCCACTTTGGAGACCATCCAGGCATTAACCATAAGTGATTTATAGAAAGTGCAGAAAACGTGAATCTTATTGATCGATTGAGCGCTTGAGCCCCTCACCTCCTGATTATGAGCCGGCTGCCACAGGTCACGCCCTGTACCGAGATCAAGAATTTTGTCAGCGTGTATTCACTGGCAGACTCCAAACCGAGGACCATCGCAATAGGGACCGTTACCGATTTCAGCTACAGAAGGGAAAGCGAAGCTGTTCCCGGCAACTACTTATTTATCAACGAAAATAACAGCATAGACTCACCAGCGTTCCCTTATTTCTAATTAGGCAACATCGATGTCTCTTAAGTTCTCCAGTAACTCATGGTTTACTCATTTGAAATGTCTTGGAAGTTTTTCTTTCACCACTTCTGCAACTGTTAAATTTTCATCCGTCTCTCCACTATCCGCTACTCTTATTTGCTTCTTCTTGTATTTATGATCTCTCGCCTCTTCGTTCTTTTCATCTAGAGAAGCGTGCGCCCCCGGTAGCTGAGTGGTCAGCGCAACAGACTGTCAATCCAAAGGGCCCGGGTTCGCTTCCCGGCTGAGTCGGAGATTTTCTCCGCTCAGGGACTGGGTGTTGTGTTGTCCTAATCATCATCATTTCATCCCCATCGACGCGCAAGTCGCCGAAGTGGCGTCAAATCGAAAGACTTGCACCAGGCGAACGGTCTACCCGACGGGAGGCCCTCGTCACACGACATTTCATCTAGATAAGCTACCTGGTATGTCGCCACGCCATAAATTTCAGCAGTGGAATAGTATCATTTGGCATAAGTCAATAGAATCTTAAATATGTATAGTATTATAGTCCCCTGATGTTTGTTCAAAAATGTTCAAATGTGCGTGAATTTCTAAGGGACCAAACTGCAGAGGTCATCGGTCCGTAGACTTGCACACTACTTAAATTACCGTCACTCATGCTAAGAACAACACACATACCCATACCCTAGAGATGCCTCGAACCTCAGGCGGGAGGGGCCGCGCAATCCGTGACATGGCGCCTGAGACCGCGCGGCCACTCCACTCGGCCATGTTTGTTCAGTACTTATTCCCAGCTAAGTAAGTGAGGAATGTAGAGCTGGATAAACTATTTATCTGCCTGTAAGGGAGCAGCAGGAACGGTAGCATGAGGTCACGCACGAGTAATACTTACACTAAACACAAAATGTAACTATAGTGGACATATGGTTGTTTGAAAGTTAATGTAGGCACAGACTTGTGTCAGTCCAGGACACGTCTGTACGTTTAGAAGCATGAGTATGTTGTTCAAGTTTCCGAAATGGGAGGAATTATCTGCAAATGTTGATGATACCTGGGCTTACTGGCGTTGGGTATAATTCATGATGGTTTATTTCTAGTGATTAACCGTGTATGAATAGCGTAATCATACCCTCTTACACCTAACCATGCGTTTGATACATTTTGCATTATATTCATTGCGGTAAGCGTAAGTCAGTATAGTAGAAAACATTTAGCAATTATTATAATGCATAATGAGAAAAAAAGGAACACCCTGTACATTCGTTCATCAGTACAACTGGGACCATTTACAGGGAGGTAGTTTGAAGCTATGAGGGCTAGCAACAATGGACGTGAAAGAAGACCTGGAAGAGAGAGAGAGAGAGAGAGAGAGAGAGAGATAGAGAGAAGAACGCTATAAAATTGTGCTGATGAAGACAGGGTGAAAAAAGTGACGTGACTGACTGAGAAATTAAAACTAAGCATTGTAAATATGGATAATTGTGAGAGCATTTGCTTTACTGTTTGACGGAGTGTGGGGCGGCGGGTGGATATTTTTTTAAATATAAATAGAATGTAGAATGTTATGTAGAAAAGATGCATTTCCCGGCCGATTAACCATATGTTGGGCGGCGGGTGGAATTAATTGTTGTTAAATGTTCCTATTATGTATACAGTCTTTTGCCGTTCTCAACACTGCCTCTCTAACTACAATATTGGCAACCAGAAAGTGATTAGCGAAACGTGAAGCCTGTAATTAGAATTCCTAGTGCCCACTTCATCTGAGAAATACACTTATAGCTACAGCATATAGTTCTGAAGAACTAGGAGATTGTCTGGGATTCATAATCAAAAACGATTCTCTCTATAATGTTCACTATATTCTGAAAGTCACAGACCAAAAAGAATCCACACAATCCAACTACTAGAGCAGTTCCGAGTCTAATGCGCTGATGCAACTATAACTGTTCAAATTAAATGTTTAAGTGAATGCTCGCCATAATTTGATGATAATGTTCATCAAACGCCACGCTAAATAATGGTAGAATGTCTGTCCCGCGACGGCACGTGAAAATACGACATACGCAAACTGAAGTTAAATCATTAAAGTCATCCCAGAATTAACACTTCACTCGAAAACGATTTCATGGTTACGCGTATCCCGAGTAACTTATTACGGCATCTGAGGCTGTTTATAGCAATGATACCGACGCGATGCGACTCCCGGCACAGGTGGTGTGCTATTCAGTGTCTGGAGAGAACTGGGGACTTCTTCTCTCGCGCAGTGTTCTTATATATAAAGCCGCGGTGCGGACGGCTGCGGAAACGCCTGATCAAAATTGCTCTCCCGACTAGCCACTGGACTAGTAATGCACCACTTTAAGTTATTGAATAAATCATCGCTTCCTTTGCTGATGGCCGATGAAGCTCTCAATTTAAATGTGCCTTCAGCACACAGGTAAGTAATTATAATAAAAGTCTGACGTGGCTAAGTCAAACATTTTGGGTGAGAGAATTAATTTAATTACACTACACTCAGTAGACGAGCTCTGAACTTGCTCTTTGGAGATACGCTATCGCTATAGTTTTATAGTTATTCAGTTGAAACGTCTCACATTTTTATGATTATAGCGGATCTCCCTTCTACTTAAATTTAAACATCCTAGCCTTATTTATTATCCTACTTACTCTATCTTGCTTCCTTAATTTCTAAGACAAAAACCAGAAAATCATGAATTTCAACTAAAATTTTAATTTGTGAGATCCAGAATACTGTTTCTATTAAATTATTATGCAAAAGGAATTTAAATACAAATGTTTAAGTTTCTAGCTCTTTTCTGTTGCGCCAATAATTTTTACAGAAAAACGTCCAAATTTCGAAAATAGTTAAAGTTATTGAACTGATATTCAACACATATTGATTTAGTATTACTCCTGACATGCTAGAAACGTTTCAGGTTATTTACTTGATTTTTAAAGTATTGCGCAACATTTATGACGTCAGAGCCAGTTACAGTGGACTGGCTGGCACACAATGGAAAGACTGATGTGAATTTTATACGGCGTGAGTAGGCTGCTTCCCTACAGGAGGGATACTTTTTGGGGGAAACGATTGAGGTACTGTTTCAACTTCTTCTTAAAAGCAACAACGCATTTAATTGTGCACAGAGTGCAGGGTAGTTTGTTACAAGAACGGGTGGCAACAATAGAGTTCGCAAATATTTTTGTTTTGGGGATGGGCACAACTGGGATACTAGATAAGTGAGACCTCGTTTTCAGTTATGAAGCGGTGACCGTTAATTACTGTGGTGCACATGCACTGAGAATACGATTAAATAAAAATTACGCGTGACAATGAAGTGACTTGTCTGGTCGGAATGAAGCAAACTGGGCGTACGAAGCACTGGCAAGGCGAAATATACGCGTATTTTATATACAATGCACATAGGCATTCATCGTTAGTTCGAACCACCTGCTGTTCTTACTAACCAAACTGAGCTAGATTCCGTCGCAATAGTTTATATTCGGTAGAACGGGTGACTGCGCAATTTCACTTTTTATATCCGGTGGAAATATTTCCCGAAACTTTTTAAGGGCGTAGAAACAAACACAACTGTTCCTACGCATGGAGACAGTATGCTTCGCCCAGGCGAGATGTTTATCCACGGTTACTACAGGTTCTTCACTGTTTTCCGACAAAGCACTTAAATACGGTCGAGAAGAATATGAGACACTTTTTCGCATCATTCAAAATTTACTAATTTCAGATGGGAGGCTGGTATTTGTTTGGACTTCCTCGTCTTTAGTTCTCGTCCTACTTTTTGCGACCATCCTACCACTGATGACAGCATATCGTTCATATGATTTACTATCAGGAGATGCAATCTCTGATGCAACGAAAACGTATGCGTATCTTACATGGAAACCATCAGTGATGACGTAGACATAAGGACCTATACTACATCCGGGAGATGGAACACCTCCATGAAGTGGAGCTATTATCTGCTTGAAACTTTGCGTCTGCTCCTACGACATATTCGGATCGTCCAGTTAGAAGTGTACTGCCCGTGTCACATGAGTGTTAAGATTCAAATTCGGGTACTATGCATTGTTTTAAATAGAAGTTAACTTACAAATAACAAAATACTCACGCTTTCTTCTCAGGAGGCAGTAAAGGATTTCTTACCTGAAATAAAGAAAAAATCTCAGTTAGGACACTCTTTCTGTCAGCAAATTAATAAGAATAAAACAATTGGAAATTTAAAAAAATGGTTTTAAGAGATTCTTGTGTGTTACTATTGAGAGACGTAGCCTAACTCGAATAGCTAAAATTGAATGAAATGATTTTCAAATACGGAATTGTGTTTGTTCTACCAGCTATGATGATGGTTTATTTGTAAAGTTCTGCGTCTGTGTGTAATTGATATTTGAAAGTTAAAAAATCCGAAAGTTATAAACACACAGATCGCTAAAGAATCACCACCGTAAACAAGTGATTACATGGCATAATGCTAAACATTTGCTTGGAACAGTGTTCGTTAACACATGCAGTAGTTACATATGCGCATTGCTCAGATTTTATTGCATCCGTAGACAATAACCATTATATGGATCAAGTCAAATTTGTATCACAAATACTTATACATATAGCTAGTAACTAGCAAATCATAATTAAATACACTCCTGGAAATGGAAAAAAGAACACATTGACGCCGGTGTGTCAGACCCACCATACTTGCTCCGGACACTGCGAGAGGGCTGTACAAGCAATGATCACACGCACGGTACAGCGGACACACCAGGAACCGCGGTGTTGGCCGTCGAATGGCGCTAGCTGCGCAGCATTTGTGCACCGCCGCCGTCAGTGTCAGCCAGTTTGCCGTGGCATACGGAGCTCCATCGCAGTCTTTAACACTGGTAGCATGCCGCGACAGCGTGGACGTGAACCGTATGTGCAGTTGACGGACTTTGAGCGAGGGCGTATAGTGGGCATGCGGGAGGCCGGGTGGACGTACCGCCGAATTGCTCAACACGTGGGGCGTGAGGTCTCCACACTACATCGATGTTGTCGCCAGTGGTCGGCGGAAGGTGCACGTGCCCGTCGACCTGGGACTGGACCGCAGCGACGCACGGATGCACGCCAAGACCGTAGGATCCTACGCAGTGCCGTAGGGGACCGCACCGCCACTTCCCAGCAAATTAGGGACACTGTTGCTCCTGGGGTATCGGCGAGGACCATTCGCAACCGTCTCCATGAAGCTGGGCTACGGTCCCGCACACCGTTAGGCCGTCTTCCGCTCACGCCCCAACATCGTGCAGCCCGCCTCCAGGTGTGTCGCGACAGGCGTGAATGGAGGGACGAATGGAGACGTGTCGTCTTCAACGATGAGAGTCGCTTCTGCCTTGGTGCCAATGATGGTCGTATGCGTGTTTGGCACCGTGCAGGTGAGCGCCACAATCAGGACTGCATACGACCGAGGCACACTGGGCCAACACCCGGCATCATGGTGTGGGAAGCGATCTCCTACACTGGCCGTACACCATTGGTGATCGTCGAGGGGACACTGAACAGTGCACGGTACATCCAAACCGTCATCGAACCCATCGTTCTACCATTCCTAGAGCGGCAAGGGAACTTGCTGTTCCAACAGGACAATGCACGTCCGCATATATCTCGTGCCACCCAACGTGCTCTAGAAGGTGTAAGTCAACTACCCTGGCCAGCAAGATCTCCGGATCTGTCCCCCATTGAGCATGTTTGGGACTGGATGAAGCGTCGTCTCACGCGGTCTGCACGTCCAGCACGAACGCTGGTCCAACTGAGGCGCCAGGTGGAAATGGCATGGCAAGCCGTTCCACAGGACTACATCCAGCATCTCTACGATCGTCTCCATGGGAGAATAGCAGCCTGCATTGCTGCGAAAGGTGCATATACACTGTACTAGTGCCGACATTGTGCATGCTCTGTTGCCTGTGTCTATGTGCCTGTGGTTCTGTCAGTGTGATCATGTGATGTATCTGACCCCAGGAATGTGTCAATAAAGTTTCCCCTTCCTGGGACAATGAATTCACGGTGTCCTTATTTCAATTTCCAGGAGTGTACATCAATTTGCTAGGCCTATAGTGTATTCAATTGTAGCTTTGCTGACATCATTCATGCTGTTTAAATTTGTATTCCTATATGGTTTCAGAGATGTTTTCTCTGTCTTTTACGAATATAATTTGTAGTTCATGTAAGTTTTCAGAGATTTTCTAAATTTTTTTTATTGTTTATCTCTTTTAAGTTTGCACGCACTTTTATCTAGGGCTTTTGATCCCGTGAATGATGGCTTTGATTTGAATTTCATGGTGCAGAGTTCTGAGCTCACACAACAATTTCCGTTTTCTTGTGCCAATGTCGTGTCTCGACATCTTGAGATTAGGAACATATTTGAAACTTGTCCAGCGTAGAAGTTCATATAGGTATTTGCTTGGTGGTATCAGTATCATAAGTGCTTTAAATGGTAACCTACCTGATTCTCTCCACTTGAGGTTGGCTATCGTTCTTAATGTATTTAAACATTTTTGATGCTCTATTGACATTCATTTTGGAGATTGTCACACAGTCATCACTTAATGTGCAATGAATTACTGCGGTGTACGTCGTTTTCATAACATTTGTTTCTTTTAGATTGCCGAGTTTATGCAGGACATCGAGGTTTTAGCGGAGTAGACATTGATATAGATATAGAGCAGCTTCTATTTTCCATAAAACAATGAAATGAAATAACCGCACGCTACACTTCAGTGAATGCGGTTTCGTATTACATTACAAAAGTTTATACTGTAGTTGCAACGCGCTTCACAGGAAAATAAATTACTCGGATGGGAATAATCTAACAACCCAGCTGTTGTTAATTGGATTAGAATATCCTTTAATTTTATATTTTTCGGTAAACCACGGTTTGGGATGAGCAGCCATTTTCAAGTGTTTAGTAGGACTATAACCACTCAAACGGATGTACTTGGTTACGGTCAAAACTTGTAAGTAGTATGTTACGTCGGAGCTGTTCAAGAAACACTTGGTGTCCTGTTGTTTATTTTAAAGCCCGGCTGCTCAACTACACTTTAATATTATGTGGCCTACTATTTTGATTATAACCGAAATGTTCAATCATTTCTGTCCATTTCAACTGATATGTGCCACTGGTATTCCGCTATAGCACTCACAGATTTTCTTTCTTGTTGTTCTTTCTCAATAATATCCACCACCTGATACACGAAAAGTGGACTGTCTTGCATCCACAGTATGTATCCTAGAGAACCGCGATTATGAGCTCGTCTGTAGGACATCCCACATTACCCAGGATGCACGATGTCGGTGCAACCAACATTGTTAATTACTTACAAAAGGTATGAAAAGAAATAATCTTTCTAGGGATACCATCCCGCATTAGAGTTCATGGAAACAAACTACCCACTAAAGGTGCTACAGAACACTAAACAACATTTCCAACAACGTCATACTACTCTATAACAGTATTAATAAACTGAACATTTCGAAAATATCGTGCGGAATATCTTACACTATAGAGTGCGAATAAGAAGTAGGAAGACATGTTGCACAACGGAAAAATTAATCCAGTGTTTACAAGGATGAAAGTGATAACAAACTGACTATGACTAACGTATTGAGGAGCATTTAAATCAAACTGAAGCGTTTTCATCGCTAAAATGTGTAATCTTTAAAGGAAAGAAACATTGTTATGGAGAGGTGTCATTTGCTAAGGTCACCCAAGGAAACCCCGTACTGAGAAATGTTATGACATGACGAATCTACAATCGTCCTATCACAACTGTGGGTCCCTCCCTCCGTTTGTGGGTTGGCTGATCAGAGCTACAGAATATGAAACTTTAGTTCACTTTATTACAGAGTGATAAAAATTTACCTAACTTTATACAATCCATCGTCACAGGAGTATGTAGAATCCTCACGACTGTCCTTGAAAAGTAAGACATCACTTGATCCACACAATTATTAGCTCTTCTCTTTATGTACAAATTGAACATAAATGTACACTTCCATCTGAGACCTGAAAAGCACTGGTGTCTATATGAAACTTCCTGGCAGATTAAAACTGTGTGCCCGACCGAGACTCGAACTCGGGACCTTTGCCTATCGCGGGCAAGTGCTCTACCATCTGAGCTGACGCCCGGTCCTCAAAGCTTTACTTCTGCCAGTATCTCGTCTCCTACCTTCCAAACTTTACAGAAGCTATCCTGCGAATCTTGCAGAACTAGCACTCCTGAAAGAAAGGATACTGTGGAGACATGGCTTAGCCACAGCCTGGGGGATGTTTCCAGAATGAGATTTTCACTCTGCAGCGGAGTGTGCGCTGATATGAAACTTCCTGGCAGGAGAGCTTCTGTAAAGTTTGAAAGGTAGGAGACGAGATACTGGCAGAAGTAAAGCTGTGAGGACCGGGCGTCAGTCGTGCTTCGGTAGCTCAGATGGTAGAGCACTTGCCCGCGAAAGGCAAAGGTCCCGAGTTCGAGTCTCGGTCGGGCACACAGTTTTAATCTGCGAGGAAGTTTCATATCAGCGCACACTCCGCTGCAGAGTGAAAATCTCATTCTGGCACTGGTGTCTAATTGACTGCTTCATCAGAGGTCACTAACTGGAGTAAAGGAAGTACACATTCAGCTCTATATCGACCTCCGTGTGACGGCTCTTCAATGCTGAGAGAGAGGCCGTGGCTTCTTGAGCACCCCCCCCCCCTTCGCCTCACCCCTCATTTGTCGTTGTAGAGTATACAACGAAACATCGCTAATGTCTGTGGTATCAGTCTTTGGGCAATACCAAAAGAAGCTGATATTAAGTAAATGAAACAAAGGTATTCCAAACATCCATATAACTAAAATTAGAAACTAATTAAATCCGTAACTTTCATTCCTGTATGAAGTCAAAAATTATCTTAACTAGTCTTGGAACAAAAACCTGTATAACTCTTAAAGTACTCTTCCCAGTTAATACCAAAGGTTGTTACGTCATTGCACTTCTACCGCCTTTGTTAAGAAGAAAAACTCTGAATCTACTTTGAAAGGAATACAACCAGATATGAACTTCTACGGCGATTTTAAAACTGCAGGAATCCACAATATTTTGAAGGATTACATTTTTAATACAATGTTTTTTGCTATACCAAAGCAGCACCATAAATATACTGTATCCAAAGCAGCGCCATAAATATACTGCATGCTAAGGCATTTTAGAGGGAATTGGTTAACAGACGCTAAATACATCCAGCGCAAAGCCCTGACACGCCACAGCAATCGTGTAAAATGATTTGGACTGGATATATCGAGGTCATTACAACTTTAAGGCTCTTTTGTACCTTCAGTAGGCGGCCAGTCTGTACAAAATTGTGAATTTTCTCACAATCCCGTAAGTTTCAGATTTGCTGAGACGTTTTCGTAGTCACTGGACACACAACAACATTAAAATTTAATAGTTGAAACAATTCATCAAAGATAAATCAACCGTAGCGGTCGCGCGGTTCCAGACTGTAGCGCCTAGAACCGCTCGGGCTGCCCGGCCGGCTCTAACGAAGTATTTTATCACATCTTGTAATGCAGTTTTGTCCATTTCTTATGAAAATCTTATCGCATGATGTTTCACACGATCACTATAAGCAAGAAAAATAGGTACAACTCTTTTGGACAGAGTTATTTCAGAATATTTCTTCGCAGATAATTTCTTCGCATATTATTGCACGCACCCAGACCTTTAATCCTTTAAGTCCTGAATTTTTTCTGGAGGAAGGGAGATTTTCCTTTATGTGCTTGTGCTCTTAGTGATTGTTAACGAGTTTAGATGCAATATTTGTACAAAAATATGTACCCATTTTCAAAACATACTTTGTACATTTGGCTTCATTTTATGGGCTAAAATAATTACGAAATATTCTCTATTGTATAAATCATAAAGTGATCATTCAATGATTACTATGCAAAGTAACAATAACAATATTCAATTATACAGTAGAATGTAACGAACCGACCGCTTCCATGTATTCTGGTGGTCACGAGTTGCTGCGCACTTCTACATTAACTTACTGATATTTTGATAGTGAAGCTCAACAGTTGGCAGCACTTGTGCATGATGAAAAGGCTGAGCATTCACAAATGTGTACTTCAGGTTTCCACTGGGAAAAAAACTTCTGTTTCAGCTAAGACACAGTAAAAGTTAATGTACACAATTGTAGCCAGAGGATTTGAAAGGATTAATGTTCCGTTAAAGTACCAGAGGTGTGCTGCTTGACACGGTCACATCAATTAAATACCCAGGCGAAACGTAGCCGACTGTCATGAAATGGAACGAACACATTAAGTTCGGTTGTAGTGAAGACGAACGACTGGTTTAGGTTCATTGGAAGAATTCTAGGAAAGTGCAGCTCATTTATGGAAGAGACCGCGTACAGAACACTTGCGCGACACTGTCTCGAGTACTGCTCGAGTATTTGGGATCCCCCAGCACATCGTATTAAAGAAAGGCACCGAAGCAATTCAGAAGCGTGCTGCTAGATTTGTTAACGGCATTTTCGATCAACACACGAGAATTACGGATATGCTCCATGAACTCAGTTAGGAAATCTTAGAGGGAAGAAGACGTTCTCTTAGCGAAGCAATATGGAGAAAGTCCAGAGAACCGATATTTGCCCCTGACTGTGGAAGAAACCTGATGTCACCAACATAGATCCCGCGTGGGGGCCGCGAAGACAACAGAAGTCAGGATTCGTGCAGAAGCTTATAAATGCTGATCTTTTCCTCGTCCCATTTGCCAATGGAACAGGAAATGTAATAACCACTGGTGTTACGAGGTATCCTCTGTCATGTACCGCACAGTGGCTTGTGGAATATATACTTAGATGTCAATGCAGATGGAGATATAAGTGAGATGAGATCCTTGATATGAAGTGTTAATGGTCACGTAGAAAGCCACAAGTAAATTTCATGTCTGTTCTGCAGAGGAGGGTTTCGCCCTACTAAAACGCTGCAATACTGGCCCACTGAGGCTGCACTGACCAGGACAGGCTTAAAAATGAACATGTAAGGTTTGAAACTAGTCACCTGATATAAATTACAGCAACTGTTGACAGAATCATTAGTAAATGCTTTAAGAAATTTAATAAAGTTGCTGGTCCCTGCCGGCAACTGCGGTCGAGCTGTTCTAGGCGCTTCACTCCAGAACCACGCGGCTGCTACGATCGCTGGTTCGAATCCTACTTCGGGCATGGATGTATGTGATGTCCTTAGATTAGTTAGGTTTAAGTAGTTGTAACTCTAGGGGACTGATGACCTCAGATGTTAAGTCCCATAATGCTTAGAGCCATTTGAACCATTTGCTGGCCCCCTGTCAACAAAATGTTTAAACTGAAAAAATATATCTAAATCTTTTCTCATGTAAACTGCACGTCTTATTTTTATAATTACATACGGCATACAAAATCTTAGTTTCCATTGCAAATATAATTTAATAAACGATCTTCTACAAAATACTACCAGTCAACAGAGTGTAGATAAAAAAATTAGAAATTAATTTTTTAATCTTTACATATTTCACGCTTAACGGAATGCTTATGGAACGTGGACTTCGGTTAAAAATCTGCATCAGCTGAGACTCAAGCCTGGGCCATCTACATGGTTTATTATCATTCTTTCACAGGGCGATAAGGACAACCGAAAATTTGTTCTAGTTGTAACGAATTAGAGGTGGTCGAAAAACTTGAAACTCTTTTTTTCTAGAATTTTTCAGAACTTCATCTAACTGCCTTGGAAGAATGATGTGAGTCCTAAACTTCACGTAATATAACTGTAAAAAATTTCAGAAATTCAATTACACTTGCCTTCTTCTTACTTTAATATCCTTTGTAGTACGGACAGCATCAGTTATAAGTAAAGCAGTCATCAATCCGAAGACTGTTTTGAACACCACAGAGATTTAGTAGGCATGGTCATGTTGGATGTGGCACGCCGACCTTTGAACTGACTTATCTATCCAGTTACAGGGGGACCTACAGTTTAACATGGACTCCGAGCCACAGTGCAACTTGACATTTTTCACATCAACAAGCATTGCCAGAGGTGACAGAATTTATAATTAACAGATTACATTCCTAAGATTGATCGGGGATCAACCCCTCAACATTCGCGTTTATAGTCTGGCATTTCATCACCGAACCACGTTAATTGTAATGTTTAAATACTGAAACGTATGTATTACTTTTAGTATTTCATTTCCTAAAGTAATTTCTCGGCATCGCCTTATTTAATTCAACTAAATTCCATGACTCGCGTTCCCTTTTAGTTAATTTTCGTCTCATGACCTCTTTTAAAAACACTGTCCATCCCATTAACAATTCTTGTAAGTCGTTTGCCGTCTCTGACACGATTACAATGTCATCGGCAAATTTCAGTTTTATTTCTTCAATTTTATTTCTTCTTTGCGAATTATAATTGCTTTTCCAGGTTGCTCCATGATTTCCTTAATTGCCTGTTGAATGCACAGATGGAATAACGTCGAAGACAGGCTACAATCATCTCTCACTCCCTTCTCAACTGCTGCTGCCTTTTCATCTCCTGCGAGTTTTATAACTGCAGTCTGGTATCTGTGCAAGCTATAAATAACCTTTCACTACCTGTATTTTACTCCTGCAGACGTCAGATAATCTATTCTAGTCAACAATATCAAAATCTTTCTCTAAATCTACAAATGCTGTGAACGTAGATTTACCTTCCCTTAAACTGGATTGTAAGACAACTCATAGGGCCAATACTGCCTCCCTGATCTTCCCCGAGGTCAGTTTCTAACAGTTTTCGGAATCTTCTAAAAATTATTGTTGTCAGTATTCGCAACCATGAATTATTAAACTGACTCACCTGTCAGTATTTGCCACCTTTGGAATTGAAATTATTACTTTCTTCCAAAGATATGAGGGTATTTCGCTTGTCCGATAAATCTTGCACACCAAATAGATTTATTTTGTCATGGATGGATCCCCAAAGCATCTCACAAATTATAAGGTAATGTCGTCTACTCCAGGGACCTTGCTTCCATTTACATCTTTCAGTGCTCTTTCAAATGTTTCTCGCGAATCATACCCCTTATTTTATCTTCATCTAGCGGGTGGTTATAATTAAAGTGCAGCTATTTACGGAGGTCCAGTGTAGGCTCTAATTATCGTATGGCAGCGAAACGTAGTAGATATTTCAACACATTAAAGCGAAACCAATTTACACTGGAAAAAATTTAGTTCCAATTTTGACCATCAGGAGCAAATTTGGCGCTGTACAGCATCTCATCGATATCTTCGGTGCTCATGTTGAACAAATTGTGTGACCGGTGGTTAATGATAAAATCAACGTTATGCCTTTCTTACTTGTCAGTTTCCCGCCCACGTCCCATTTCTAATCCACTATAGATGAAAACATTTCTACAGCCTTTTCTTGCATTCACTGCGCCGTATGTGCCGTTGGTCGCAAAACTGAAATACATGGTTATTACAAATGATTGAAGCGATTTCACAGCTCTAGAATAACTTAACTATTTGAGATATTTTCACAATGCTTTGCACACAGATACAAAAACTCAAAGTTTTTTTAGGCATTCACAAACGTTCGATATGTGCCCCTTCAGTGATTCGGCAGACATCAAGCCGATAATCAAGTTCCTCCCACACTCGACGCAGCATGTCCCCATCAATGAGTTCGAAAGCATCGTTGATGCGAGCTCGCAGTTCTGGCACGTTTCTTGGTAGAGGAGGTTGAAATACTGAATCTTTCACATAACCCCACAGAAAGAAATCGCATGGGGTGAAGTCGGGAGAGCGTGGAGGTCATGACATGAATTGCTGATCATGATCTCCATCACGACCGATCCATCGGTTTTCAGATCTCCTGTTTAAGAAATGCCGAACATCATGATGGAAGTGCAGTGGAGCACCATCCTGTTGAAAGATGAAGTCGGCGCTGTCGGTCTCCAGTTGTGGCATGAGCCAATTTTCCAGCATGTCCAGATACTCGTGTCGTGTAACGTTTTTCTCGCAGAAGAAAACCGTGAGATTGCACAAAACACGTTAACTTTAGGTGAATTGCGAATTTGCTGCACGAATGCGTGAGGATTCTCTGCCGCCCAGATTCGCACATTATGTCTGTTCACTTCACCATTAAGAAAAAATCACTGAAAACAAGTTTCGCACTGAACGCATCCTCTTCCATGAGCTGTTGCAACCGCGCCGAAAATCCAAAGCGTTTGACTTTGTCATCGGGTGTCAGGGCTTGTAGAAATTGTAAACAGCTTTAGCCTTTTCTGTAAGATTTTCCAAACCGTCGGCTGTGGTACGTTTAGCTCCCTGCTTGCTTTATACGTCGACTTCCGCGGGCTACGCGAGAAACTTGCCCGCAAGCGTTCAACCGTTTCTTCGCTCACTGCAGGCCGATCCGTTGATTTCCCCTTACAGAGACATCCAGAAGCTTTAAACTGCGCATACCATCGCCGAATGGAGTTAGCAGTTTGTGGATCTTTGTTGAACTCCGTCCTGAAGTGTCGTTGCACTATTATGACTGACTGATGTGAGTGCATTTCAAGCACGACATACGCTTTCTCTGCTTCTGACGCCATTTTGTCTCACTGCGCTCTCGAGCGCTCTGGCGGCAGAAACCTGAAGTGCGGCTTCAGCCGAACAATACTTTATGAGTTTTTCTACGTATCTGTAGTGTGTCGTGACCATATGTCAATGAATGGAGCTACAGTGAATTTATGAAATCGCTTCAATCATTTGTAATAGCCCTGTAAATTTTTTCTCCCGGTTATGCCATGGCGCCATTGAGTTACTAGACTGTTCTGTCTGGCACTACTGGCTCAAGGTCTAGCATTGACTGTCCCTCTTGTGGTCCCATTGCCAATATGTCCGAGGAAGCGTTGGTTTTGTGGATTGTGTCCTTAGAAGGTATTTGCTTGCCGGTATTAATACGGGGTTCGCTGGCCCATGAAAGAAAGCCGGAAGTTTGGGGATTGACGGTAGCGTCGCGACGAGAGGTGGTCCGGCCGAAGCCAGAGCTGCGGAAGGAGGACCTGCACACAGCGAAGACACCGAAGTTCTTCACCGGGGTCAGCGTCGACTACAAGCAGCAGACCGACATCCCGTCGGTTGGTGGGCTACATTCGTCTCGGACGACCGCTCGTGGGATGGCTGCCCTCTTCTTCCTGGGTTCCATCGGCACTACTCAGTACACTCCTCGACGTACCATGGATCCATGAAACTGCTTGCTGATAAAGGGGAGTGACGTTCTATAATCCTCGTCGTTATTTATTTCATTGTCTACCACCCTCCTTATAATTTTCTGGTTTTTAACCGACCCTCAGAGTTTTACTCGGTCGGCTCTTGGTCATAAATATAGGCAGTAGTATTGTACTAAGACACTAGTTGTCGTTTGAAAATTTGTCCCGCTCTTATATTGCCTTTCCTTTCTGGCTTGTACCCGATCATTAATGTTCTAATTAATCAGCTCTTGGTCATACAGCCGGAACAATTGTACTAAGGCACAGGGACCTTGTGGTTAGTTTTAACTGTTAACCGGTTCAATTCTCTGATTGTAATTGCATTCCTCCACAATCTGTTGTACTAAGCTGTTTGTCTCTGTGTTTGAATGACCCGGTCATTATTGATGTTCAAATGGTTCAAATGGCTCTAAGCACTATGGAACTTGACATCTGAGGTCATCAGTCCCCTAGACTTAGAACTACTTAAACCTAACTAACTTAGGGACATCACACACATCCATGCCCGTGTCAGGATTCGAACCTGCGACCGTAGGGGTCGCGCGGTTCCGGACTGAAGCGCCTAGAACCGCTCGGCCACTCCGGCCGGCTCACCCGATAACAGGTCTGGTCGTCTTGTAATCACTGTCGTTTGCTGTTTTCCAATACAGAATTTCAGATTTATTTTGCAAAGATTAAAAGCTTATTCAACTTGTTTAAGGTCAAAAGAATTCTGCAAACTGTTAATTTTGTTAAAGAAATTTTTATGGACAAATGTTTCGTTTACCTGCAAAACACAGTTTATATATTGTTAAATAAACAGGTTTTGTGAAAAGAAAGTTATAATGCTGTGTCCTTCCTTCCGCGTTTTCTTAACTCCAATAAGTACCACGTATAACCGGGTTGATCGGTTCCTCATTAACGCATTAGAATATCTACTAAATTTCGCTGCCATACGGTAATTAAAGTGAGTAGCTACACTTTAATTATAAACACCCAGTATTTCATCTTCCCTTTCTGTAATATTGCCTTCAAGATCGTCCAGTACACAAATACTAAGTCATCTTTCTCCAATAAATTAAATACAGATGTTTCATTTTCAGCTGTATGAAGGTCTTTAGTTGCCAGCTCACTGAAAAAAAGTACAGTTTCCCAAAAAATTCTGGACTATTAGTAAATGTTATACTAGCACAGTGTGTCATTGTAACGTATTTGCGACATGAGTCTGTAGCCTGACATCTCTGGCATATTACAATTCCTATGCACATCAACATTTGCGTTTTGTGTTTATCAAACAGTGCAAGTCACATACACTGAAGTGCCAAGGAAACTGGTATACGCAGACGTATTAAAATACAGAGATATGTAAACAGGCAGAATATGGCGCTGCGGTCGGCAACAATTGTCTGGCGCAGTTCTTAGATCAGTTACCGCTGCCACAATGGTACGTTATCAAGATTTAAATGTGTTCGAACGTCGTGTTATAATCGGCTCAAGAGCGATGGGACACAGCGTCTGCAAGGTAGCGATGAAGTGGGGATTTTCCCGTACCACCAATTCACGAGTGTACCGTGAATATCCTCCCCCATGAACCATGCACCTTGCCGTTGGTGGGGAGGCTTGCGTGCCTCAGCGATACAGATAGCCGTACCGTAGGTGCAACCACAACGGAGGGGTATCTGTTGAGATGCCAGACAAACGTGTGGTTCCTGAAGAGAGGCAGCAGCCTTTTCAGTAGTTGCAAGGGCAACAGCCTGGATGATTCCATGTAGTCTTTCACGGCCGGCGTCTTTATCAGTAAACTCTTCCGGGCTAAGTTGCCGTGGTCGATATGTAGAACTTCTTCTCCCTGACGTTTCGTTCTCAACTACGGAGAACATCTTCCGAGGTGAGTCGACGACTGGCTGCTAGGAGCTGGGGCCGCCGCTTATATAGAGATCGTAGGGGGCGCCACCACACGTCACGTGGCGTCGATGTGCAGCTATCTCTGGCTATCGTCTGTTCTCTCGATTGCAGGCAATCGATTGTCACGTGATTGATGCAACGTCGAGCGCCATATCTTATCCAATTTTAATCCTTCTTCTTTACGATTAAAGTTGTATTGATGTTTGTGCATTTCAATTGCCTCTCTATACATACGTGTATAATAGTGCTACGTCCTCGCTAGCACGCTTGTTTCACCAAATTTTATTTCGTGATCTCCATCCTTAAAAACATGTTCCGCTACTGCCGATTTGTCGATATGTCCCAGGCGACAGTTTCTTTTGTGCTGCGTCAGCCGTGTATTGATGCTTCTTTTTGTAGTTCCTATGTAAACCCTGCCACAACTACACGGAATTTTATATACCCCTGGGGTGGCTAGGAGGTGACGAGCATCTTTTGTTGATCTTAGGCATTCACCAATTTTCTTAGTAGGTCTAAAAATGATCTCTACCTGAAGCTTGGCTAGAACTTTTCCAATGCGATCCGTGATATTATGGATAAACGGAAGAAATACTTTTCCAGCTGATGGTTGTTGCTGTCTCCCATTTTTAGGCATTTTTCTATTTGGGTGAAGTGCTCGGTTAATCTCGTTTTTCGTATAACCATTTTTCGCAAAGGCCATTCGTAAATGATTTAGTTCTTCTTGTAAGTAGCCTGGTTCACAAATATTATTGGCCCTATCCACTAGTGCTTTTATGACCCCCCTCTTTTGCCTAGGGTGGTGGTTTGAGTTCTTATGGAGGTAGCGATCAGTATGTGTACCTTTCCTGTAAACCTTATGGCGTAAGGTCCCATCTGCCCGTTTGATAACTGATACATCCAAGAAGTTAAGTTGTCCATTCTTCTCCTTCTCCATAGTAAATTTAATCTTTGGGTTGATGCTATTTAAGTGTACCAGAAAATCATTCAAGTCTTCTTCCTTATGATTCCATATTACAAAGGTATCATCCACATACCGATACCACTTCGAGGGGCTTTTTTTGGCCGACTGCAGTGCTTGATGTTCAAAATATTCCATGAATAAATTCGCAATTGCGGGACTTAGGGGGCTTCCCATGGCTACCCCATCGATCTGTTCATAAAATTCACCATTGTACTGAAAATAGGTTGAAGATAGACGTGACAGAAGTGCAACCCTTTCGCAAACTGCTGCAGATTTCAGTGCTGGGCCATCAATAAGTGTCAATGTGCGAACCATTCAACGAAACATCATCTATATGGGATTTCGGCGCCGAAGGCCCACTCATGTACCCTTGATGACTGCACGACACGGAAGTTCTCGCCTCGCCTGGGCCCGTCATTACGGCATTGGACTGTTCATGCTTGGAAACACCTTACCTGGTCGGACGAGTCTTGTTTCAAGTTGTATCGAGCGGATGGAAGTGTATGGGTATGGAGACAACTTCATTAATGCATGAACCCTGCATGTCAACTGGTTCGTTCGAGCTGGTGGAGACTCTGTAAGGATGTGTTGCGTGTTCTATTGGATTGATATGGAGCCCCTCATACGTCTAGATACGACTCTGCCAGGTGACACGTCATCCTGTCTGATCACCTGCGTCCACTGATGTACATTGTGCATATTCACGGACTTGAGTAATTCCAGCACGACAATGCGACACCCCACACGTCCTGAATTGCTCTTCTGAGTTTAAACACTTCTGCTGGCCACCAAAGTCCCCAGACATGAACCTTATTGAGCATGCCTTGCATGGAACTATTCAGAAGAGGTCTCCACCTCCTCGTACTCTTACGGATTTATGGACAACCCTGCAGGATTCATGGTATCAGTTCTCTCCATCACTACTTCAGACAATAGTCTAGTCCATTCCACGTTGTGTTGATGTACATCTGCGTGCTCGCGGAAGCCCTACACGATATTAGGCAAGTGTACCAGTTTCTTTGGCTCTTCAGTGCATATTGAGAGTCATCTTGTACTGCCATGTCAGTATAGATTGTGTGAGAACAAATAAGCTGAGTAAGCTGACTGAATATAATGTTTTGTATCAATGAAACTTACTTAAAGTAATATTTCTACGTGCCTTGAGAAAGACAGTTTGACAAAGTAAATAGAACTTCTGCAGAAGAACTTTTCTGCGCTCCTGTCATGTTATTCCATGTTGGTATTCGTCACACTTTGTTACGTCATAAGATGAATGGACGAATTAACTTAACGACGATGGTTCTTTATTCGTGTACATGTTTGCTTAATGTTTGCATGTTTATCTTTTTATCACACCTCTTCTTCGATGCAGGTTGCTATAAACAAGCGTCGTATTTCTAATTTCCAGGGAGCACTACTGTAATAACATAACTCTGTATCATTTTCCAGTATAATAATTGGTCCCAATCCGCTCTCAATAAAGAATGGCATTTCCAATTTTCGCCTTTCATCCGTAATTACACGTTTAGAGTTGCAAGTAAAGCAAATGATATATTTCACTTCACTTACATGTTAAGGAAAACGGAAGCAGCGTGTTTTCTATGGTGGCACTGAGGTGTGAGATGAATAAGGTAGGTGCCAAAACAGCCCAGGAACAGTACAGCTCACTTAAAAATTTTACACCTTAGCTGAAAAAATGAAAGTACTAGTAAAAAATAGTATGTCGCCATAACAGAGAGTTTGTTGAGAGTTTAGAAGCATTATAATTCATTAGTATTATTTACGAGTGATAGACATTCTAGGAAAGACATAGTTAATATCAGAGCGTTAATCAGTGTTACCACTGAGAAATAAAGATAATTCTCGGAATTTTTTAGATATTCGACATGACGGGTTCCGCAACTACGCAGAAACTTAAAATTTATCGTTCATTTTGTCGTCTTCATTGCGTATTTACTTAAAAATTAAGAATAAATTTAAACATAATTCTTTATTCTACTGTCCCCCACGTGAGTCAAAGATCGATTGGATTAATTACAGAAGCATGGCTGCATGTAATCAGAGTTTTCCTCTACGCGTCGTTTGAGAGTGGAAGAGGAAAAATATTTATTAGTATTGTGGAACGAAAGCCATATGCAGTGCACTGATTTCTCTAGAGGACGGGTTGCAATTGTTTCCTTTTGCTCATGACTGTATCCGTTCGTTGGTTCATTGAAGAGGCCCTCACTCAGTTACCAGTTACAGGTATCAACCTGTGTTGTGTGTCATCAGTTATTTAGTTCGTCACTAGTTTCGTCTCTGTTTTTTAAATAACGATATGTTAATTACCTTCGACTGCCGTCACTGACATGACAGGTGCGAGTTAGGATCGATAGAGAAAATGAAGAAGATGGAAAGGAAAGCAACGCGTTTCGTTACGTGTTGCTTTCGTAAGTACGAAAACGCTACACAGATGATCAATCGACTCCAGTGGCAGATGCTGCAAATAAAGTGTTCTGCGTCACGGTGTGATTTACTGTTCAAGTTCCGAGAGCATGTGTCCCTAGAAGAGTCAACAAGCATGTTGTGGACCTGAAACTGTATGTTCATAGAAGTGAGTGACTTAAGTACAATCAGAAAGCAATTTGCAGTAAATGTGCTGTATATTATGCTGAAACTAATTTATGCCAAATGTAACAAATCTTTGTAAATATATGTAGAACAATATCAGTGTGCTAATGTACTTATGTTAGTTTCAGATTACCAAATGTACTGTAAATGTAAAGATGTACGGAGAAAAGGGCTGCAAAGAAAGGATAAATGCTGTAAGCCAGATAAAAGATGGGACTGTCAAAAATGAAAATGGGCAGTATATGAGTCATAATATAAAGGACTGCCAAACACCAAAGAGGGCAGATAAATAGTAAAGGGAGAGTTGTATGTGTGGTACGGGGGATGTGATAATATGATGTGAAAAGAACTGCCCAAATTTGAATAATAGGCAGCGAATATGTGTAGTAATTTTCTAAATATTATTTATTTATTTATTTTTTTTTTTTTTGTAAGTAAGGAAATGGACTGCCATTCAATGCAAGCAGCAACAAATTGTTTTATAGTGTAGATAGATATTTGCATTTGCTTTTGTAGATATGTGTTTGTGTTACAAATTTTGGTTTTATTTGTCTGAGAAATTTAACAATGATGAGTAATTTGTTACTTAA
Organism: Schistocerca cancellata; assembly: GCF_023864275.1. NCBI lineage: Eukaryota > Metazoa > Arthropoda > Insecta > Orthoptera > Acrididae > Schistocerca > Schistocerca cancellata. Next base: position 82,533,453 of record NC_064628.1, read on the forward strand.
ATAATGTTGTGATAGGAGGTTGGACTGTGCCACAGGTACTTAAGCAAACAATAGGTAAATGTTCTTGATATGTAAAAAGGTATAGACCTAGATATAATGTGAGTGAAAGGAAGTTTGTGGTATAAATTTTTTTGATGGGACAATCACACAAAGATTCAGAACCACTGTATAAATATAAAATTTAGTGTTCCCATCAAATTTGCACTTAGTGAAATTTACTGGAAACAGGGGCATGTGTAACAACAACAACGCTATACTATTGTACATATAATAATTTTTTTTCTTCTGATTTTCAATAAATTAGTATAATCGATATCATGATTTCATTTCTTTTTCTTTTCTTGCTATTATGTTAAAGAAACTGTAAACAAATTTCGATGTGAATATTAACATTTATGTCAAATTTCAAGCAATGTTATAATAAAAGTGAAGTGTAACCAATGTTGAAAATGTTGTAAGATGCTAAAATTGTAATTGTGTGCCTGGTCCATACGTAGGCAATGTATTAGGATATGAGGAATGCAAAACCTTTGGTGAATACCCTGTCTGTAGGGGAGCGGTAAAAGGTGGAGGCAGGCGAGCGTGGGAAAGCACACACGGGCGCTGTATGGCACAACGGGCTCAGCAGTAGTAGTCGGAGTTGGGCATCGGTCTGAGAAACACGTTCTGGATCGAGGAGGCTCTCCTGGGAAACTTGATTTTGTTGAGCCTCGGATGCGCCGTTTCCGACGCCTATACAGCATGGCAATATTCCGTAGGCACTAAAAGGAAAACTATTGCGACGCTATGAAGAAGTAAAGTGCCGATACTTCAAGAGCCATTGCTGTGATTGTATGTGCGCTTTGTGCCTCGCCATCTCGCCGCCTGCCGACCGCCGATTCGATACGAACAGGTTGAAACTTTTAGTACTGTATTCGTGTAGACCAGTGTTACTTTTGCTACATACTGTTCAATAACAATTTAAATTTTGCCAGAACTGTCCTGTCAGTTAATTATCCTAACAACTAACCTAGACAGGGTCCTTTCCACATGTTGTGCAATCCGAGTGTCCCGAGATGAAGATTTAAAGTTTATGTTAATAATAATCACCTGCAGACCTATCTATGTTAGAATGATGTTTAAAGAACTTTGTTGTTAATGAAATACTGGATAAATAACATAGGTCTGACGAAGTTGGAAGATAATGTTGAAATTGGTTTAGTAATGAAGTTTAATTAATTTGAGACAAAAATAACGGTAGCTAAATAAGCAGGAAATAAGACAAAAAAGAGTAGTAAATCATACACTCCTGGAAATGGAAAAAAGAACACATTGACACCGGTGTGTCAGACCCACCATACTTGCTCCGGACACTGCGAGAGGGCTGTACAAGCAATGATCACACGCACGGCACAGCGGACACACCAGGAACCGCGGTGTTGGCCGTCGAATGGCGCTAGCTGCGCAGCATTTGTGCACCGCCGCCGTCAGTGTCAGCCAGTTTGCCGTGGCATACGGAGCTCCATCGCAGTCTTTAACACTGGTAGCATGCCGCGACAGCGTGCACGTGAACCGTATGTGCAGTTGACGGACTTTGAGCGAGGGCGTATAGTGGGCATGCGGGAGGCCAGGTGGACGTACCGCCGAATTGCTCAACACGTGGGGCGTGAGGTCTCCACAGTACATCGATGTTGTCGCCAGTGGTCGGCGGAAGGTGCACGTGCCCGTCGACCTGGGACCGGACCGCAGCGACGCACGGATGCACGCCAAGACCGTAGGATCCTACGCAGTGCCGTAGGGGACCGCACCGCCACTTCCCAGCAAATTAGGGACACTGTTGCTCCTGGGGTATCGGCGAGGACCATTCGCAACCGTCTCCATGAAGCTGGGCTACGGTCCCGCACACCGTTAGGCCGTCTTCCGCTCACGCCCCAACATCGTGCAGCCCGCCTCCAGTGGTGTCGCGACAGGCGTGAATGGAGGGACGAATGGAGACGTGTCGTCTTCAGCGATGAGAGTCGCTTCTGCCTTGGTGCCAATGATGGTCGTATGCGTGTTTGGCGCCGTGCAGGTGAGCGCCACAATCAGGACTGCATACGACCGAGGCACACAGGGCCAACACCCGGCATCATGGTGTGGGGAGCGATCTCCTACACTGGCCGTACACCACTGGTGATCGTCGAGGGGACACTGAATAGTGCATGGTACATCCAAACCGTCATCGAACCCATCGTTCTACCATTCCTAGACCGGCAAGGGAACTTGCTGTTCCAACAGGACAATGCACGTCCGCATGTATCCCGTGCCACCCAACGTGCTCTAGAAGGTGTAAGTCAACTACCCTGGCCAGCAAGATCTCCGGATCTGTCCCCCATTGAGCATGTTTGGGACTGGATGAAGCGTCATCTCACGCGGTCTGCACGTCCAGCACGAACGCTGGTCCAACTGAGGCGCCAGGTGGAAATGGCATGGCAAGCCGTTCCACAGGACTACATCCAGCATCTCTACGATCGTCTCCATGGGAGAATAGCAGCCTGCATTGCTGCGAAAGGTGGATATACACTGTACTAGTGCCGACATTGTGCATGCTCTGTTGCCTGTGTCTATGTGCCTGTGGTTCTGTCAGTGTGATCATGTGATGTATCTGACCCCAGGAATGTGTCAATAAAGTTTCCCCTTCCTGGGACAATGAATTCATGGTGTTCTCATTTCAATTTCCAGGAGTGTATATTGGAAATCTTAAATGCTTAATACTTCCAATAAAATTTCAATACAGTGATCATAACAGTTTCAGTGTCCCCCCCCCCCCTTTGTTTTTTCTTTCTTTTCTATTCATTTGAATTCTGAAGTGTACTGAACTGATTTGACCAGCAAAGTTGAAGTCAATATAAAACCTAAATTTATCAGTGTTTTACCCTTTTTAAAATTGACATTGTATATGTGTTTCGAAAGTGCTATTTCTAGGGTAACCTATGCCCGATTTCAATCAGATCAATAGACAATAGGAAGTTTGTAGTAAACATTATAGTGTATTGTTGTGTTGTTATGGCGTGTCCATATTAGTACAGAAAGTGAAATTATTAGTCCAGTAGATTTTCTGGTTCTAAAATTTACCATATAATGCAGTGTCACTACGTGTGGTTATGCTTGAACGTACATCCACTTGTACAGGAAAGAAACTCAGTTAATGCCTAATTACGCTGGCGACCGTATTATTAACAATTGGTAGCATCTACTATGTCGTTTCTTGTCCGTCCTAACGTGTAGTTGCACTTCCGACTTGCTTGACGTATCATTGTTGTTACTGAGTGGGTGTAAGTCTGATTTTGCCTCTATTCAGGTACACGCGGTCAACATATATACCAAAATCCTTTCTTATAAGGTGAAGCCCGTCAACTTACTATAGTACAGGCTTTAAAGAGTTAACGTGCGCACGAGTGTAGTGTTACAAGATCATGGATTACAACTTATTTAGGGAAAAAAGAACAAGGTAGAGCTCAGGTTTGTGTATTATAAACACAGCAAACACAGCGCACAGAATGTCCATTCCTGAGGATGTCTAAGTAAACTTAGTATACCGCGTCTCCACACAGCTATGATTACAATTTTCGCCTGTGGATACATTTTTATCAGTATGTGACTCAAATTCTGATATGTATTTCAGATATGAAAGTTCAAGGAAGTGTGAATCTACACCAGAAAGATGCGTCTTTCTTAACCTGGAAATAGAAGCTAATGGGTTTGCAAATGTGTATAAATGGATAAATGAAAACGAATGCAGTTTAGTCACGCCATCACACAACTTTCTCGCCAGCCACACTCGTAGTCGACGGATCGAAGAACTTGAATCAGGTGGCCACTCGCATGCACAGCCAATTTCAGTTACTGCTACACATGAGGCGATTGAAATCATAGTAGTCGCTCAATTTTGATCCGACGAAACTTTTATTCTATTCACCGGTTCTGCATACCAGTGGTTCATGAAGTCTAAGACATAAGAGGTCTTTTTATGTTTCTCGTTGTGTGCTGACTTTGTAATTCCCTGTACCACTCACAGTTCCACTACGCTTCGCGAAGGCCATGGTACAGAAACAGATGTACAAATAAAAAATAAAACGTGTTCATGTTCATGGCTTTTGAAATCTTTAAATTTTTTCTTTCTTTGTTTTTCTTTCTATTGGGCTTTTTCATAATGTAAATGCTGATTTTCTGTATCAGTTATAATTGATAATCATTCGTATGTATTTATTTGATTCTTAGATATGTTTACGTTTTATATCGGAAGGTATCTGCAGTGGTATAAGAATCAACAGGAAATCCCTGCTGAAATAAAATGTAAGACATTTATCCGCAGGGAGACGTGTGTCTCGCCTGTTCCGTACATCTATCGGTGAGTAAAACAAAACTAACATCAATAAAAAAGGACACTATAGTTCGCATTTCACTTCAAACTGCTCTAACAAGAGGGAAGAAAGGAAATAACAAAATATTTCATTGGAAATGACAATCAACTATTGGAATTCGTTACCTGCATAAAATATGAAATGAATTAAAGATGATTCAAGTGTTACAATACGATGATAATTCATTATAACATATGAAAGTCTAAGTATCTTCAATTCTTCACTTACAAGGTATATGACGTCGCTTCAAAGAAGTAATACGTTGCAACGTAATTATCGATTTCTTTAGCTGTCACTTCAGAGAATTTGGCTACAACCAGTTTTGGCTCCTTATACTTTCTTGTAATACATTATAATTAGTTTATATTGAGTTAATTATTATTTAAGAATCCGAAAGTTGGAAAGATAAAGAGGGTACACGCAGGTTAGAGCTCTAACTCGTGACCTTTTCATCAAATTAAAGCGTATTTATTCACTACATGATTACAGATGTTTTGTATCGTAGTTAATATGATGGATATTTCTTCAGTCATTCTGTGATTTAGTGTCACTGGTTACTGCATGTATTGCAGTAAGCTCTAAAGAGTTGCTAGTTGCAGATATATAAAAACAGATAATCCAAAAATCTCTGCAAATGTAGTTTGCGGTTTACCGAATGTTTAAAATAAACTATTTATAGACATGATGCAAGTTACCAAATAGAGAAACATGAGGATTACTGAGTGGACGTAAAGGTAACTTCCTCGGCAGGATATTTGCTAAGAGTTTTCGCTGAGTTCAAAGATTCATTGTATCCGTGAATAACTTCAGTATGTTTTATCGAATTCTGTTGACAGCTGTCTGTAATGACAGGATTCTGCTTAATGTTTTATTTTTTGGCATCAGTCATCTGACTGGTTTGATGCGGACCGCCATGAATTCCTCTCCTGTGCCAACCTCTTCCAGTAGCATTTACAAACTACGCCCTCAGTTATATGCTGGATGTTTTCCAATCTGTGTCTTCCTCTACGATTTTTGCCCTCTACGGCTCCCTCTGGTACCATGGAAGTCATTCCCTCATGTCTTAGCAGATGTCCTATCATCCTGTCCCTTCTCCTTATCAGTGTTTTCCACATATCCCTTTTCTCTCCGATTCTGCGCAGAACCTGCTCATCTTTTACCTTATCAGTTCACCTACTTTTCAACATTCGTCTATAGCACCACGTCTCAAATGCTTCGATTCTCTTCTGTTCCGGTTTCCCCACAGTCCATGTTTCACTACCACACAATGCTGTACACCAGATGTACATTCTCAGAAATTTCTTCCTCAAATTAAGGCCGGTATTTGATATTAGTAGACTTCCCTTAGCCAGGAATGCCCTTTTTGCCATTGCTAGTCTGCTTTTGATGTCCGCCTTGCTCCGTCCGTCTTTGGTTATTTCATTGCATAGGCAGCAGATTTCCTTACTTTTATCTATTTTCTGAAAATCGGTCCTGATAAGTTCCTCGCTGTTCTCATTTCTACTACTTCTCATTACCATCGTATTTTTTCCATTTACTCTCAATTGATACACTGTACTCATTAGACTGCAGATCATGCAATTCTTCTTCACTTTCACTCAAGATAGTAATGTCATCAGCGAATCGTATCATTGATATCCTTTCTTTTATTTCCATCATTGCTTCCTCGATGTACAGATTGAACAGTAGGGGCAAAAGGCTACATCGTTGTCTTACACCCTTCTTAATACGAGCACTTCGTTCTTGGTCGTCCACTCTTATTATTCCCTCTTCGCTCTGGTATATATTGTATATGACCCGTCTCTCCCTATGGCTTACCCCTATGTTTTTCAGAATTTCGAACATCTTGCACCATTTTACATTGTCGAACGATTTTTCCAGGTCGACAAATCCTATGGACTTGTCTTGATTTTTCTTTAGTCTTGCTTCCAATAATAACCGCAACGTTAGAATTGCCTCTCTCCTGCCTTTACTTTTCCTAAAGCCAAACTGATCGTCATCTAGCGCATCTTCAATTTTCTTTTCCATTCCTCTTTATATTACTCTCGTAAGCAACTTGGATGCATTAGCTGTGCTGCTGATTATGCAGTAATTCTCGCACATGTCAGCTCTTTCCGTCTTTGGAACTGTTTGGATGATGGTTTTCCGAAAGTCGGATGGTATGTCGCCAGACTCATACATTCGACACACCAACGTGAATAGTCGTTATGTTGCCACTTCCCTCCATGATTTTAGAAATTCTGATGAAGTGTTATCTATCCCTTCTGCCTCATTTGATATTAAGTCCTCCAAAGCACTTTTAAATTATGATTTTTATAGTGGATCCCCGATCTTTTCTAAATCGACTTCTTTTCTTCTTCTATTACATCAGACAAATCTTCCCCCTCATAGAGGCTTCGATGTATTCTTTCCACCTATCCGCTCTCTTCTTTGAATTTAACAGTGGAATATCCGTTGCACTTTTAATGTTATCACGCTTGTTTTTAATGTCACCGAGGGTTGTTTTGACTTTCCTGTATATTGAGTCTGTCCTTCCGACAATCATTTCCTTTCGTTGTCTTCATATTTTTCCTGCAGCCATTTCGTCTTAGCTTCCCTGCACTTCCCATTTCTTTCATTATACAGCAACTTTTATTTACGTATTCCTGAGTTTCCCGGAACATTCTTCCTCCTTTCATCGATCAGTTGAAGTATTTCTTCTGTTACCCATGGTTTCTTCGCAATTACCTTCTTTGTACCTATGTTTTCCTTCCCATCTTCTGTGATGCCGCTTTTTAGAGATTCCTCTTCAACCGTACTGCCTACTGAGTTATTCCTTACTGCTGTATCTATAGCCTTAGAGAACTTCAACCGTATCTCGTCATTTCTTACTACTTCCGTATCCAACTTCTTTTCGTATTGATTCTTCCTGACTAATGTCTTAAACTTTAGCCCACTCTTCATCACTATTATATTGTGATCTGAGTCTATATCTGCTCCTGGGTACACCTTATAATCCAGTATCTGATTTCAAAATCTGTGTTTTATCATGATGCAATCTAACTGAAATCTTCCCGCATCACCCTGCCTTTTCCAAGTATACCTCCTCCTCTTGTGATTCTTGAACAGAGTATTAGCTATTACCAGCTGAAACTTTTTACAGAACTCAATTAGCCTTTCTTCTCTCTCATTCTTTGTCACAAGCCCAATTTCTCCCGTCAACTTTTCTTCTACTCCTTCCCCTACCACTGCATTCCAGTCCCTCATGACTATTGGATTTTCACCCCCATTTACATACTGTATTACCCTTTCAATTCCCTCATGCACTTTCTCTATCTCTTCATTTTCAGCTTGCGACGTCGGCATGTATACCTTAACTGTTGTTGTCGGTTTGCTGTCTATTCTGATAATAACAACCCTGTCTCTGAACTGTTCACAGTAACACACTCTCTGCCCTACCTTCCTATTCATAATGAATCCTACTCCCGTTATACCATTTTCTGCTGCCGTTGATATTACCGTACACTCATCTGACCAGAAATCTTTGTCTTCTTTCCACTTCACTTCACTGACCCCTACTATAACTAGTTTGAGCCTTCCCATTTCCATTTTCAGATTTTCTAGTTTCCCTACCACGTTCAAGCTTCTGACATTCCACGCCCCGAATCGTAGAACGTTATTCTTTCGGTGATTGGTCATTCTTTTTTTCATGGTAAACTCCTTGGCAGTCCCCTCCAGGAGATCCGAATGGGGTACTATTCCGGAATCTTTTGCCAATGGAGAGATCATCAGGACACTTATTCAATTACAGGCCACATGTCCTGTGAATACACGTTACGTGTCTTTAATGCAGTGGTTTCCATTGGCTTCTGCATCCTCATGCCGTTGACCATTGCTGATTCTTCCGCCTTAGGAGCAGTTTCCCACCCCTTGGACGAGAGTGTGCCCTGAAACTCCGTCCGCTCCTCCGCCCTCTTTGACAAGGCCGTTGGCAGATTGAAGGTGACTTTTTACGGCGGAAGTCTTCGGCCCCCAATGGTAACAAGTAATTAACGAAACGATGTAGCGAGAAATCTGGTCAACGCAATTCATTTAAATAAATACGGAAATAACGTGGAGCGCATGTGCCGATTATAGCAGGATCCAAAGCGCTTATCCAGAAACGGAGAAGCTGGATCCTAATTTCATATCGCTGATGTTATCAAAGCACTTCAAAAGGACGAAATAATACTACTGTGTTGGCATTTGGCCTATCGTATTCTGCGCCTTGTTCTTGCAGTTCCTTTCACAGCGCAGCTCCGCCTCATTCGTTATTACTTCACAAAGCAATTTCCAACACAGTGTTGCAGTATATTACTCGCGCTACGAAATGTAAATCTCAGAATGAAACTTGTCGATTTCCTTCTCGAAGAAGAAAAGTGGTTTCCCTGACCGTGGGGAATTTCTGTAGCGTTTTAATCGACATCCAATAACGGCGAAGTCCCGCCGGGACATAAATCCAAGATGACGTGGAAACAGCGCAGGTGGTCTGATAGTGTGCAACCTGAAGTCGTCTAAAGGAGGCATTTGCTTTCACTAAAACACTAAACGGAAAACGGTCGACAATCCGAGATATATCTTATTAGCACATAACGGAAGACCTTATGTCTAACAAAATAACAGACGTGTTTCGCTGCATTCTTGTTTTCCCTACTGAACTGTTTGAAAAAGCACCCTGGTGTGTCATATTGATTAATAGCTGCCGTTAATCACACCACAGGAACGTGTTACCTGCCGCACACCTGAAAAAGGTCGCAGCAGATTTGACATGACAGTCAATTAACTTCCGACAGTTTATTATCTTTAGTTGTCGATCAAATTGGCAACATGGGAGAGGACAGCGAATGGTAGGACAAGGAATGATAAGCTACAGCGTTATTGTAATCTGAATTCTACCTGTAGATAAAGAAAGGCAACAAGTAAAACATTTGCAACTAACATCCTCGATGTTTACCGAGCGAGGTGGCGCAGTGATTAGCACACTGGACTCGCATTTGGGAGGACGACGGTTCAATCCCGTCTCCGGCCATCCTGATTTAGGTTTTCCGTGATTTCCCTAAATCGCTTCAGGCAAATGCCGGGATGGTTCCTTTGAAAGGGCACGGCTGATTTCCTTCCCCATCCTTCCCTCACCCGAGCTTGCGCTCCGTCTCTAATGACCTCGTTGTCGATGGGTCGTTAAACACTAATCTCCTCCTCCTCCTCTCCTCCTCCTCGATGTTTCGCTACATAAAATTATATAGAGCTATTTTCAGTTATACATTACTGTTTTCTTTTTGTTGTTAATTTCTCTTGTCCTCTTTATTGCCAGAACAGTTCTGTCACACATCATCCTCAGTAAATTATTATGTTGTGGTCTTCGGTTCTAGGCGCTTCAGTCTGGAACTACGCGGCTGCTACGGTCGCAGGTTTGACTCCTGCCTCGGCATGGATGTGTGTGATGTCGTTAGGTTAGTTAGGTTTAAGTAGTTCTAAGTTCTAGGGGACTGATGACCTCAGATGTTAAGTCCCATAGTGCTCAGAGCCATTTGAACCATTTTTTTTTTGGTCTTCGGTCGGAACAGTGGTTTGATGCAATTCTTCACTCTATCCTGGGCAAGCCTCATCATTTCTGCAGAACTCCTGCAAAATGCATCCATTTCAAGCTGCTTACTCTATTCGACCCTTGCTCCCCCTTTAACCTTCACATTGTCAAATAACCCTAGGGTTGTCACCTGTGGAGAGCGAAATGAGACAGCAGGAAGACAGTAGATTTCTTCCGGGTTGTAAGCATACTGTCATATCGCTAGTTTAGTTGTGGAGTATCTTTGGGGGCAGCCGCGTCTGTAGAGAGCCAGCAGCAGCGTGGAGCAGAACAGTACGACCGCCGCGGGATTATCAGGTACCTGGTGTACACAGGGCGCACGGTCGAAACGACAACCAGTTTAAGGTACCACCCCACCCATTTCTACTCCCGGGCGTGTTACAGGGTGTAGTACGTTGGGAACAGGTTGATGGAGGCGTCCAGTTGGCTCTCATGAGAATCAATAGACGACTGGCAATAGAGTCCAGCACTGGTGACAGCGGAAGGTGTGGGGCCGAGCGTGGCATCACTCGAATACTACTGTCAGCTATGTCTCCGGCTGCGACACTGATGGCAACGCAGTGGCGCGGCTGACGGTGGCTGTGAACTTCCTCCAGCGAACAGGCAGCTGTCTTGTGACTCAGAACACGCTGCCCTGTCTCGTGATCGAGCAACGGACCGCGCACTGTATTCCAGAATTTCGCTGCTCTAGGTGTCACAGGCTCGTGGTGAAGGCTGTGATGCTGACGAGAATGATTTAGTACGCGAATGGCTGAGGGAACACTCCAAACTATGTTTGGGTTTTAAGGCGAGAACTCTAAACAGTTCCATGGTAGCAGGTGAGGAAAGGCTTTTGTCCCTCTGCTAGTGTATTGCAGTGTCGGCTGTTCCTATATCGCGCCCAGCTGCCTCCACTTCACAACGCAGTTGGCTGTGTTTTGCTTTGCAATGCATAACACCCTCTTGCGGTGGGCTCTGTTGCGACTCGCTTCCATTTTGGCCGCGCGGTGTAGCCGCGTGGTCTAAGGCGTCCTGTCATGGCTTAAGCTTTGGGACCGATGACCTCAGCAGTTTGATCTCATAAGATCTTACCACAAATTTCCAATTTCCTCCCACTCTGGCGTACTTTTTTGACTGAATGTGGTCAACACTCTATAACACTAACTTTCACTATCAAATGAGGATTCTTTGATGCCTCAGGGCATGTCCCATTGTAACAACAACAACGCTATACTATTGTACATATAATAAATTTTTTCTTCTGAATTTCGATAAATTAGTATAATCGATGTTCTGATTTCATTTTTTTTGTTTCATGCCATTATGTTAAAGAAACTGTAAACAATTTTCGATGTGAATCTTAATGTTTATGTTCAAGTTCAAGCAATGTTGTTATCAAAGTAAAGTGTAACTAATGTTGAAACTATTGTAAGATGTTAAAGTTGTAATTGTACGCCTGGTCCATACGTAGGAAATGTATTAGGATATGTAGAATGAAAAACCTTTGGTGAATACCCTGTCTGTAGGGGAGCGGTAAAAGGTGGAGGCAGGCGAGCGCGGGAAAATGCACACGGGCGCTGTACGGCATAACGGGCTCAGCAATAGCAGTCGGAGTCGGAGCTGGGCATCGGTCTAAGAAACACGTCCTGGACCGAGGAGGCTCTCCTGGAAAACGTGACTTCGTTGAGCCTCGGATGCGCCGTTTCCGACGCCTATACAGTAAGGCCATATTCCATAGGCACTAAATGGAAAAACATTGCGACGCTATGAAGAAGTAAAGTGCCGATATTTCGATAGCCATTGATGTGATTGTATGTGTGCTTTGTGCCGCGCCATCTTGCCGTCTGCCGACCGCCGCATCGATACGAACAGGTTGAAACTTTTAGTACTGTATTCGTGTAGACCAGTGTTACTTTTGCTACATACTGTTCAATAACAATTTAAATTTTGCCAGAACTGTCCTGTCAATTAATTATCCTCACAACTAAACTAGACATGGTCCTTTCCACATGTTGTGCAATCCGAGCGTCCCGAGATGAAGATTTAAAGTTTTAATAATAATCACCTGCAGACCTACCTATGTTAGAATGATGTTTAAAGAACTTTGTTGTTAATGAAATACTGGATAAATAACATAGGTCTGACAAAGTTGGAAGATAATGTTGAAATTGGTTTAGTAATGAAGTTTAATTAATTTGAGACAAAAATAACGGTAGCTAAATGAGCAGGAAATAAGACAAAAAAGAGTAGTAAATCATATATTGGAAATGTTAAATGCTTAATGCTTCCAATAATCAAAATTTCAATACAGTGATCATAACAGTTTCAGGGTCTTCCCCCTTTTTTCTTTCTTTTCTATTCATTTGAATTCTGAAGTGTACTGAACTGATTTGACCAGCAAAGTTAAAGTCAATATAAAACCTAAATTTATCAGTGTTTTACCCTTTTTAAAATTGACATTGTATGTGTGTTTCGAAAGTGCTATTTCTAGGGTAACCTATGCCCAATGTCAATCAGATCAATAGACAATACGAATTTTGTAGTAAACATTATAGTGTATTGTTGTGTATTTATAGCTTGTCCATATTAGTACAGAAAGTGAAAATACTAGTTCAGTAGTTTTTCTGATTCTAAAATTTACCATATAATGCAGTGTTACTACGTGTTGTTATGATTGAACGTACATCTACTTGTACAGGAAGGAAACTCAGTTAATGCCTAATTAGGCTGGCGACCGTATTATTAATTATTGGTAGCATCTGCAGTGTTGTTTCTTGTCCGTCCTAATGTGTAGTTGCACTTCAGGCTTGCTTGACGTATCATTGTAGTTACTGAGTGGGTGTAAGTCTGATTTTGCCTCCATTCAGGTACACGCGGTCAACGTATTTACCAAAATCCTTTCTTATAAGTTGAAGCCCGTCAACTTACCATAGTACAGGCTTTAAGAGTATCGTACGCCCGAGCGTAGTCGTTACACCATCAACTGAGCTCCTCTTTTAGTCAAGTTGTGCCATGTATTTCTTTTCTCTCCGATTATATTCAGTACATCGATATGTTTAATCTTAAGTAGCACCAAATTTCAAACACTTCTAATCTCTTCATTTGTGAAATGCTTGTCGTAGACATTTCTCTTTGGTGCAAGGTACACGCTAAAGTACCTTAAAAAACGATCATTAACACTTAAAACTGTTTAACGTTATAGTTATTCGTGATGTAAGGTCCCGATTCTGACACTATTCCAGTAATAATTATTCATATTTTACCTCTCTATTACTGCTTGATACTATTCAGCTATGGGGTTCAATATACAATACTCTCGTCACCATGTTGCTGACAACTCAGTTTATGGCGCTCATAAAACTAAAATAACAAACACATTAGACTATGGGTGCTGATCTTACATAGTTAACAAAGAGCAGAACATTGGGAATGTGTTGCAAATTTTTGCCAAGAATGACATCACAGAAATCCCAAAAGAATGAAAATCGAAATTAAAAAAATTTCCCAAATGAACATGTTTTTTGCTAACAGACGCCACACACAACTAGGGCCATTGTTACAGGAAGCTAACTACCCAGTTAGGCAAGTAGTTAATTCCAGAGGGAGATTAAGGCTGGGCTATAGGAAGCAAATTCAGGTGGTTGTAGATTCGAGTAATTAGGCAGAGATGAAGAGGCTTGTACGGTACAGAGTAACATGTAGAGCTGCATTAAACTAGTCTTCAGACTGAAGACCACAACAACAACAACAACAACAACAACAAGCATGCTGTCTATTTCAAATTTAAGAATGTTTCGTATTCAAGTCGTCTTGCAGCTTCCATATAGCTGAAACGCGTTCTTCGTATTTTTATTTAAAGAAAAGGCATTCTTTCTGTGCTTTAGGATCCTGTACCTCACTTGGAAAATCATAACCCTTATGGAATCACTTTATGTATCAACGTAAACTTTGTGGCAAATACTGAGATCCACGTCCCAGTGTGGTGTAAAAAATTAAGCTTCGAAGTCGAGGAAATCAAAAGTTGTTGCCATTTATATCACCTATTTCGATACCCACAAGCTCACTCATAAAAATCTTTAGGGTATTTCCTGTTGACCTAGAATCATGAAATTTGGCAAGAAGCAAGATTTCACAGTAAAAGTAAAGAAAAATCCCGAAAATTGGTCGACCGGAATCGCCAAGCGGTTCCAGGCGCTTCAGTCTTGTTCAAATGGCTCTGAGCACTATGGTACTTAACTTCTGAGGTCATCAGTACCCTAGAACTTAGAACTAATTAAACCTAACTAACCTCAGGACATCACACAAATCCATGCCCGAGGCAGGATTCGAACCTGTGATCGTAGCGATCGCACGGTTCCAGACTGTAGCGCCCAGAACCTCTCGGCCACCCCGGCCGGCGCTTCAGTCTGGAATCGTGCGACCGCTACGGTCGCAGGCTCGAATCCTGCCTCGGGCATGGATGTGTGTGATGTCCTTAGGTTAGTTAGGTTTAAGTGGTTCTAAGTTCTAGGGGACTGGTGACCACAGAAGTTATGTCCCATAGTACTCACAAGGGAACCTCTCCATCGCACCCCACTCAGATTTAGTTATAAGTTGGCACAGTGGATAGGCCTTGAAAAACTGAACACAGATCAGTCGAGAAAACAGGAAGAAGCTGTGTGGAACTATGAAAAAAATAAGCAAGATATACAAACTGAGTAGTCCATGCCAAAGATAGGCAATATCAAGGAGAGTGTGAGCTCAGGAGCGCCGTGGTCCCGTGGTTAGCGTGAAGCTGCGGAGCGAGAGGTCCTTGGTTCAAGTCTTCACTCGAGTGAAAAGTTTATTTTCGCAAAGTTATGATCTATCCGTTCGTTCATTGACGTCTCTGTTCACTGTAATAAGTTTAGTGTCTGTGTTTTGCGACCGCACCGCAAAACCGTGGGATTAGTTGACGAAAGGACGTGCCTCCCCAATGGGAACCGAAAACATTTGATCGCAAGGTCATAGGTCAACCGATTCCTCCACAGGAAAACACGTCTGATATATTCTATACGACACTGCTAACGGCATGTGCGTAACATGACAGGAATATTTTGTCGACCCACCTAACTTGTACACTTGGCGAATGGGTAAAAAGATTCTTCTACCTTGCCCGATTTAGGTTTTCTTGTGGATGTGATAATCACTCCCAAAAAAGTGATGAAAACATAAGAGTTTGTGGCATAAACTGCAACAAATGAATGCAACAGTTTCACTGTCGCACCGTTTCCCCTGTGCTCTGTCAAAACATATGTTTTTAACGTTTTCAAATTTTTCCGCGTGTAGACTGTCAAATCCTGCATATGTCCAAGCAAATCTGAACATGTTCTGGAATTTTGGAGAGCGAAGTTGATTATGTGTGAGTGCCTGAACTTTGATAATTGTCTGAAAATAAAAAAAATATTAAAATTTTCACTCGAGGGAATACTTGAACCAAGAACTTCTCGTTTCACCGCTGCTCACACTAACCACGAGACCACGGCGCTCCTGAGCTCACATTATCCTTGGTGTTACCTATCTTGCGCATGGACTACTCAGTTCGTATATTTTGCTTATTTTTTTCATGGTTCCACACAACTTCTTCCTGTTTTCTGGATTGATCTGTGTTCAGTTTTTCAAGGCCTATCCATTGTGCCAATTTATAACTACACTCCTGGAAATTGAAATAAGAACACCGTGAATTCATTGTCCCAGGAAGGGGAAACTTTATTGACACATTCTTGGGGTCAGATACATCACATGATCACACTGACAGAACCACAGGCACATAGACACAGGCAACAGAGCATGCACAATGTCGGCACTAGTACAGTGTATATCCACCTTTCGCAGCAATGCAGGCTGCTATTCTCCCATGGAGACGATCGTAGAGATTCTGGATGTAGTCCTGTGGAACGGCTTGCCATGCCATTTCCACCTGGCGCCTCAGTTGGACCAGCGTTCGTGCTGGACGTGCAGACCGCCTGAGACGACGCTTCATCCAGTCCCAAACATGCTCAATGGGGGACAGATACGGAGATCTTGCTGGCCAGGGTAGTTGACTTACACCTTCTAGAGCACGTTGGGTGGCACGGGATACATGCGGACGTGCATTGTCCTGTTGGAACAGCAAGTTCCCTTGCCGGTCTAGGAATGGTAGAACGATGGGTTCGATGACGGTTTGGATGTACCGTGCACTATTCAGTGTCCCCTCGACGATCACCAGTGGTGTACGGCCAGTGTAGGAGATCGCTCCCCACACCATGATGCCGGGTGTTGGCCCTGTGTGCCTCGGTCGTATGCAGTCCTGATTGTGGCGCTCACCTGCACGGCGCCAAACACGCATACGACCATCATTGGCACCAAGGCAGAAGCGACTCTCACCGCTGAAGACGACACGTCTCCATTCGTCCCTCCATTCACGCCTGTGGCGACACCACTGGAGGCGGGCTGCACGATGTTGGGGCGTGAGCGGAAGACGGCCTAACGGTGTGCGGGACCGTAGCCCAGCTTCATGGAGACGGTTGCGAATGGTCCTCGCCGATACCCCAGGAGCAACAGTGTCCCTAATTTGCTGGGAAGTGGCGGTGCGGTCCCCTACGGCACTGCGTAGGATCCTACGGTCTTGGCGTGCATCCGTGCGTCGCTGCGGTCCGGTCCCAGGTCGACGGGCACGTGGACCTTCCGCCGACCACTGGCGACAACATCGATGTACTGTGGAGACCTCACGCCCCACGTGTTGAGCAATTCGGCGGTACGTCCACCCGGCCTCCCGCATGCCCACTATACGCCCTCGCTCAAAGTCCGTCAACTGCACATACGGTTCACGTCCACGCTGTCGCGGCATGCTACCTGTGTTAAAGACTGCGATGGAGCTCCGTATGCCACGGCAAACTGGCTGACACTGACGGCGGCGGTGCCCAAATGCTGCGCAGCTAGCGCCATTCGACGGCCAACACCGCGGTTCCTGGTGTGTCCGCTGTGCCGTGCGTGTGATCATTGCTTGTACAGCCCTCTCGCAGTGTCCGGAGCAAGTATGGTGGGTCTGACACACCGGTGTCAATGTGTTCTTTTTTCCATTTCCAGGAGTGTAAATCTGACGGGGGTGCGATGGGAATGTTTCCTTGTCAGAGTCATTTGAACCATTTTTTGAACCCGAAAATTGTTACTTTGTTATTATATAACATGAAAAATATTTTTTTGTCATTTAGTTGACCGGCTGTGTGTCTGTCCGTCTATTCCCAAAACCTGAAACTTCTATATACATAATTAAGTTTATATGGAACCCTCAGAGCTCGACTAGCACTCGCCCTTTTTTTAAAATTTATTTACCGGACTGTATTAAACAGACGCTGGTCATCAGCAGTCCTTTATTTTATTTTTAAGTCTGAGACAATAGACTGATTCGACAGAGACTTCATTCCAAATATGCAAGAATTGCATCAAACACCCATACAACTGCTGAGACCCGTACTTCTAAACCGTGTAGTAAAAACACGGCCTTTACAGCTTGCAAGACTTACGTTGCATCTTGAGCCACGATAGAGCGAGGGTGTAGAAATTGTTTTTACGAATGTCGTGTTTTCAGCTGTGAAGCGAGTCGTTCCCATAGAGACATCCTCTTGGCAAGGTCCGCTAGTGTTGTATCAACGTTAAAGACTGCCTGCTATCTCGTCTTTTTAAGGGAGAGATCTCCGTTGGGTGGTGTTTTCCCTCCACTGTCTCTTTTCAGGTGAATACGATAATGGCGCCCGGGCTGGCACCCGCTAGCTGTCGCTTTGATGTCACGAAAATGTTGGCAGATGTGTGCTAATTAAAAGGCAACACCGCACGCCCTTGCAGGTAAAATACCGGAGGGCATGCTTCACTCATCAGAGAGTTCCTGACGGCGTTGAATGTTTCTTTGATTAAAGAGAAACCATACTTAAAGCGATCCTTATTGGAAACGATTTGTTATCTTTCAGCCTTAAAACGACCTATACAAAGTCTCTTCAGAAATAAGTGCACACATCAATTCACCAGAAAAAAAATGAAAGTTTCTTCATTTACCAGAAGCCCAGCTCTTCGACTGATTATCTTGCTTTCCAGTTTCTCGTTTGCCCCGCGTCGATTTCTTAATCCTTGGCTACACGCATCACCTCGTGGTCTATATAATGTATACCATATTTTTCTGTCTTTGTATTTCTCGATGTATGCTTTTAGTATTGACAGTTGCGGCTGTGTGAATACAGATTGAATCTTTCGGCAGAAAAATGAACAAATATTAACGGTACTAAGTTAGTGAGTATTTTACACAAGTCACCAGTTAATTTTCTGGGATTATCTAATAGTTGAGTAATACCTAGCGACTATTCAGGCTCCGAAGTGATTTCTTGATCACGTAATTTGTGTCAAACAGAAATAGTAAGGACGACACTAAAAATTTCATGTTTATTCTTTTATCCCTCCTCCTACTCAACCATCCTGTCCAATGAATACCGTATGTAGAAATGAAAGTCTAATCTCTGTAATTTCCGTCCATGGATATTGGCTTATGGTGCTAAATATATGGAGAAAAATTTTCTTGTTCGCTCATATCAGTAGGTGATTACAATTTCGAGCCACTTACATCAAACCAGTGCCACGTCGTCAGCATTTTCTGACGCCTCAATGAGACTAAATACAAAGTAATAGGCCTACATCATTTTATATTTTCCTGAGATGATGCTGGTAGTCTGTTCTGATTTGAATCTATAATTAATTATTTCTTGTTCCCAGGGTGCTTTGCTATGTTAGCTGTTGAATGTTTTTCAGCATAGTCCCACTTGTGAGCAGGCTAAATGATTACCAATCACGTGGTCCAAGGAAGAAATTTTTGATGCTGTGCTGTTTGTGACATGTTGGAGTTTTAATATTCACATGATCCGACAAAGCACAATCAAGTCTCTCCTAAAATTGGGAGTCCTTCTTTGTGGACCGTAGGCACTTGGGGCAAAGCTACCGCAAAAATTGCCTGATTGTTAAGGAGGCAATATGGTTGAACAATGGAAAGAGAACAGCAAAAAGACGTAAAACGAGCTTATCACTTGGTTCCTAGACATATCAGTGATTTATTTACAAAGACTTCAGGTGTGCTAGTACATCGACAAGCACAGAGATATGGCAGTTGGAGAAAAGTGGAGACATAGCCAGAAATGCCTGGCTGAAAAAAAAATACAGATTTTAGCCAAGTCTGCAGGTTGCACTGCTGTATTTGACTGCAAACGGCACCTGTGCAACGTCCGAAATACGCGAGGGAAGAGAAGGAGATTAAAGTTTAGTGTCCCGTCGACAACGAGGTCATTAGAAACGAAGCCCAAGTTCGGATTAGGGAATGGTGCCCTTTCGAAGGAAACATACTGGCATTTGCCTTGAGTGATTTAGAGGAATCACGGGAAACGTAAATCAGGATGGCCGAATTCGCATTTTTAACCATCGTCTTCCCGAATACGAGACCAGTGTGCTAACACTGCGCTACCTCGCTCGGCCTCAGTACGTTGCAAATGGCAGTCGTGGACAGAATTGTGTTCTGCGTAGCGTGTGTTACATCGGAGCTACGTGATTTCGAACGTGGGCAAATTGTTTGTCCTGTTTGCTGGATGCTTCCGAAAGCAAGGTAGACGAAGTGCTTGGTGTTCCAAGACACATCGTTTCGAAGATTTATAACGCGTACAGGTAAAGCGGGAAGACATCATCAGTTAAATTACAACGCTGACAAAAGTGTTCGAGCTTCAATCCTCTTTAGTGGCCATCCATCACGACCATTCAACACACATTTTCATCTTTACTACTGTGATGCTTGTTACCTTACGGAGTAGATGATATGGTCAGTAAATCATTAATTCGAATTGCTTGGGTAACCTGTTATACACAAGAAAGTGATTGTTCTGGGCGATAAAAGCAACTTACTAAAATAATACGCTGTAGTTATTTTGATGTCTTATTTTCTTGGGTGATACTCATGGATTAAAATGCCCACATGTCACAAACAGCACAGCATCAAAAGTTTCTTCCTTGGACCACGTGATTGGTAATCATTTAGCCTGCTCACAAGTGGGACTATGCTGACGACGGCTGCGGAACTCTCTGCAAAACTGAATGTCGCACTCGTGAACCATGTCAGCACCACGTGACGCTTCAATAGCTGGCCATTCCAGTGCGAACTAGAATTCCAAAACAACATATCAGTGGCACATATGCACGTAACAGGGGCTCGTGGTGTCGAAGTCACGAAACGTCAACTACGGCGCAATGGAAGATTGTCATGTGGTCGGATTAGAGTTGCTTCACATTGTTTGCAAATTTTGCCCAAGTTTACGTCCCAATACCTTGAAATATATCTAGGGTTTGGCGATGATTTGGGCAGCCGTGTCTTGATGATGATGTTTGGTTTGTGGGGCGCTCAACTGCGTGGTTATCAGCGCCCGTACAATTTCCCAATCTTTTGCTCAGTCCAATTTCGCCACTTTCCTGGATGATGATGAAATGATGAGGACAACACAAACACCCAGTCATCTCGAGGCAGGTGAAAATCCCTGACCCCGCCGGGAATCGAACCCGGGACCACGTGCTCGGGAAGCAAGAACGCTACCGCGAGACCACGAGCGGCGGACACAGCCATGTCTTGGTATTCCATGGGCCCTATAGCTGCTGTGCAAGATCGCATTATTGCCAGAGCTTATATGACCATTTTGGCTGATCAGGCCCCTCCCATGGTACAATGTTTGTTCCCCTTTGGCGATACTGTGCTCCAAGACGGTAGGAGCCCTGTTCACACGGGTTACATCGTCCAGTAGTGGTTCTGTGAGCACGGGGGTGAACTGTCACATCCCTCCTGGCTGTCACAGTCACCACATCTCAGTACTGCAGAGCGTTTATGGTCTATTGTGAAGAGAAGAGCACATGAATGCTGTGTATCCCCGTCATTGATACCCTATCTTGGCACTATTTTCCAGGAACATTCGCATGAAAAACCATACAAGACCTGTATTCATCCATTCACAGATGACTGGAGGATGTGTCGAACGCCAAAGATTTAACGAGGATCAGCATCCCGGTAACACGGACAAATCTGAGGTAAACGTTTAATTATAAGTGAGCTTCCATTTTATCTTGTTCTGTTTGTGGAAGACTCGCTTTCAATTGCACTACATGTACGTGTGTTTTCTAGGCTTAGGTATCTTTAAAAAAAATTATTATCCGGCATTCTTTCTCTTCAGCCGCACTACTGTGTTTTCTAGGTTTATGTAACCTAAACTTCGACTTAAAAGTATTTGCCTTAACTGCACTATTGGCGTAGTGTATTCACTCTCCACATTTATGTATCTTTAATATTTTTCGTTATCAGCTGATGTTAAATGGCCCATGCGTTTGTTGTAATTTATTTAGTTATGTAGATTCTACTGTGTTCACCAAAATTACTTGTGGCTCAAACTTAACGTACTTTCTGTGTGTACGTTTTAGAATCTGTACTGAATCGAGCAGCCATTCAGGGTGTGGGCGGAGCTCGAGCCAGTTGCAGTGCGTGGGTTAATACACGCATTTCAGCCCCTTTATTAGTTTTGGATTTGTCCTTGGTTGTTATTGTGGATAACTGTTCATGTTTTTTGATCTGCTTGCGTTCACTTTCTTATTTTAAAGATGTATAGGAGTAACTGTTGTCTGGCATATTCTGTTATACTGAAAGATATTTTAATGACTGAAGTATATGCACGTTGTGGTTGTTGTAATGTTGATTTAAAAGTAGCCGGAACTATTGCGAAAACCAGTAACTGTCTCTGATGTGATTTTCTTATGTTGGAGTTCAAAGAGTTTGTTTGGTTTTAAAGTTCTCTGTTCTATTACACAAACTGTAATTTAAATTTTTATTATTCTCAACACCTTAGCTCTCCCAGATCCTCGTTCCCTACCATTTCATAATACATGTCGTTTATGAAAGGTACAGTAATTCGTTAAGAAATATTTCCACAAAATACAATGGTTACGTTCGTACTATGCATGGACATGCATCTAATGTTCGTTTCCATCCTAAACATAGAGGGTATATCGAATGTCTCTTTCTTGTCATAAATGCCTCTGGCTACCTAACTGCGTGCATACGCGTGTGTGTGTATGAGTGTTATTTTTTCTATCCCTCTCACTCTCAGTTACAACTGTTCCAGCTTTATTTTATATATGCTTGTTTTACTCTGTTGATAGTGTTGTTTATTAAGTATAAACCAATTTCACTACTGAAAATGCCGCGTAAATTTTCTTCATTGCTGAGGTTTTTTACATGTGCTGACGATGGGTGTAAATAATGTAAAATTTGCACATACGTTTTGTGATCTTGAATATTCCCCAATGATGAGTATTCCAAGAGCCTTGGGAAGTGCAGCCAGATGATGTCGGCTTCTCGCCTCGATATTTCAGCTGACAACCAAGTACTATGTGCTATCACTCGGACCATTATTTTCAATAATCGGCAAATGTCCTTCCGATCTCGTAATAATGGACCTAAGCGGTTTTCATACATTAATAACGAAAAACAGCAAATGTCTAAATAATGCGTTCGCTTATTTACCCATTGGTTGAAATGTGAAAATCGTATGGTGCGAGTGGCCGGGAGACCCCGAAGGGGAGGTTTTTCCAATACTTCGCGCCTGAAGGCACCTTTGCTCCGCGAAGTATGAGTGTCATACTGGGACTGGGAAGTGTTTCGTTTAGGTATAGCTGATTGTAATGTGTGTGTGTGTGTGTGTGTGTGTGTGTGTGTGTGTGTGTGTGTGTGTGTGGTGTTAAGTCCTTGCTGGAGATGAAGAGACAATGTAGAAGGTGAGACCTGGTGGCGACAAATAGGCTACTTCCCTCGAAAGACACTAAGAGGCCCACCAAGTTTAAGTTCTCCATCCCACAAACTGATCACAATCTGCAGAGCAGCATTCCCTCACTTCATGAAACTCTGTGGAAAGGTCTGCAACTGAATCCAGGACACTGGTGCCAAGACTGGAGATCAGCAACTTTACGCCCCCACCTCTCATCCCACTGCTGGCCAAATACTGGCTGTGATAATTTTCCACCAGCAGGTTTCGAACCGGCTTTCCTCCGAGGCGAGCACCACCGTACATACGCACGTTAGTTACCTCGACTAGGATGGCGGTTTTTTCTGTTGGTGTTTGAGGTCAACGATTCAACATGCCTACTAGTTGTGCCATTGAAACTGCGTATCTCTTAATTTCTTACAGCAATCTTTTGAGTACTTATAAAACATATTTTTACAGGCGTTAGTGTTTCGTTTGAAACAAAAAAAAATTCATTTGCTTACAAGCGTTGGAACACCTTACTATTGCGCAATACTGTCTATAACGTCTGAAGCAGCATTATCACTGTCGTAAGAACAGAAACTAAAATTCTTCTAAAAAGTAACTCACATTGCTACAACATCTTTCAGATAGAGTAAAGCAATTGCTAGGATTACGGAAGATGTTTTATCTTTTCCAGTATTATAAAAATACTGAAATGAACAGAAGTATAGTTTTTCTGTCGAAAGTGATATTAAGAACATTGGAGTTAGTTGTCCTCAGCTATACCCCTACATCCTCGATTTTCTATCAAGGCTAGCAGACTACGTATTTCGAGCCTTTCTCAGCTCGTATTTCTGAATGAGATTACTTCACTCATAGGACGGATATGGGTTATTTCAAAGTCCTTGATGAAATTCTATCCCTTTAAATGAATAGCAGCACGGCTACCGGAACGCCATCTTTTGTAGTTAGGCATCTGTTACATTCTGTCATCTTCTCCAGAATCGTTCAAAGGATAAAGTTTGCCACTCGCGCTATACTTTAACAGTCTTGCTCGAATTCACTTAAAATACAAGTCTTAGATTTGATAATGAGTTTAATGGGTTAAAGATGAATGAAATCTTTGGAAAACTAGCCAGCATCTTACTGTTCTCACATTCACATTTATAAAAGTTGCTTTAGAAACCGTTACTCCCTTTCTCCCTTCGTTTCACTTTTAACGTGAATCCACCATAAAATTTTGCTAATTCGGTGGCTGAGAGAAACCAAACGCCTGCGAAAATGAATAATCTTTTCGACACAATTCGTCGCAAAATTATGAGAATTTTTGACTTTCTAACTGATTTCCTTGCGCACCGCTGTAGTTGAAACAATGTGAGTGGGCCCAATATAAGCATTCGAGAAACTGAAATTTGGAAAAGCTGCCGCAATAATTTTATTCCTCACCGCAAGCTACGACCCAGAAATTAGGTTCAAATATTTCCGATACGTTCTAATTTTTTGCTGAAGTTGAGCCGAATTTTATCTATTTGCGGGCTACGTTTATGCGACAGCACCCTCTGTGCTTGAAACCGCAGTACATATCAATGAATACATTCCTAATTACTGCCATATTTTGACTGACCTTTCAGCCATAAATTTACAGAGCCAATAAAAGTAAATATAAATGGCACCAACATTTTGTTCCCTCGCATACAAAATACCATTCACATCTCTATTTATTTGTTAGTTACTTTTATTCTGTAGCACGCTGGAGAGGCGTACGTGCCTTATTAAATTTTCTCCGTTTATCGATATTCGGCTCAGTTTTAATTTACGTTTGTTGCTGGCTTGTTCCTTCATCAATTAATGAATGATACTTCATCATTCCTCGAGGCTTACTCTGGAATGTTACATCGTTGATGAAAAAGTTCGTGAAGAAAATCATAGACCTCTGTCCTTATCATTTCGGTGTAGTACTTGGTCCAATTTCGCCTCAACAAGGTGAAAGAAATTTTCACATCCTTAACCTGGACGAAAGCTAATATGGAAACTACCACATGATAGTGTGTAAAACGCTGAAATACAGCCACTGTGTGTTTGATGTAAAGAGGTATATCTAAATAATACAACTGAATTTTTCAGTCGTTATGTGTGGCCCAGAAGTTGGTTGACACGTCTACCACTACCATAGATCGACGATCTAATATACTACATTCATGTTCGTTTTAGGTTTATTTGTTGCGCATGAAACACTAATAAAGGCATAACTTTCGTATTATCTCTCTATCCTACACATTCCTTACGTTTGGTTGTAACAATTAGTTATCAAGAAACCAGAAACTGGTTCGAGAAAAAATAGTAATCTCCCAAGCATCTAAACTAATGTCTGTTCTTTTTCAGTGAGTTTTCAGAACAGTCTTACGTACCCCATGACAGATTATAGTCCTTTTTACGGTAAAGTAAGTATTCTTAAAATTTTCAATCAGCTTGTAGTAAAATAGTGATCTGCTGCAAACTGTGTTTCCTTAGCCTTGTCTGTTTTGCTCTTGGCAACTTCAATTCATGATCTGCATAAGTCAAGCTGAAAAGAAAACAGCTTGAAAGACGAAAGTATGAAAATAAATTTCTGTATCAGGTCCAGGCGACAATTTTTTTTCCACTGGATGCAATTACTGTAAACAACATTTCACTAGAAATTTTACTAAAATATGTGAACTATTCGGTAGATACAGTATCACTTGACACACAAAAAACTTCTAGCAGGTAGCACTTTCAAAATTACACCCGATTTCTGATTATTGTTCATATGGACGAACGAACTGAAAACATCATATTAACAAATGTCCCATTACTGCAACAACTTCCTCTCGAAGACAGTTTGATGGAAATTAAGAATCTTTATCTTGAAAAGAAGAGAATTTTCTGTAATCAGAAAGCAACATAGTTTTCACAGTTAAATATGTTTAACATAACGAAAACGTCATAGATTTAAGCAGTCAGAAGATAATATTTCATTTTAAAACACATTTTGATGTAAAGAATTGCTTGCTGTTACTACAATATTTTTTGTGATCGCGAAATAGTATGCTCTCATTGCATTATGATGTAATGAATCTGCATACTGTTCAATAGAAGTTTTAAAAAAGTTACGAAACTTGGAGAAACAAGAATCTTTTGAATATTTTTAAGGTATAGAATTTAATTAGGTTTTTCTAAGTAAGTGACATTTTATGACTCAATGTTCACTTCCTAGTAACATCAGTAGTATTACAGGATATGTGCCTCGAGAGATGTGTTCAGCATTGTTTACACTTAGCGGAAAATAGGCCTAGAAGCAAGTGGAGAACCATACACCGTTGTTATAAACAATAGCTACATTCAATTTTCTTCTTTCTCGTAAGCATCCCTGTGGTGTCGTGACTCTAAAGCGTTTCGATATGGGAAGATTAAACGGTATTTGAGTTTGCTCACGCCGCATTCCTATACACAAAGAGCCGTAAGAGGAAGTTACGCTGTACAGTATGCCAACGTTATTTAAATCAACCACGCCGCAGCACTCTAAGATGTTAGTGAACTTATCTGATTGGAAGTGATTATTAAATAATGTCAGACAACTGGAGATATTTTCCCAAAACTGTAAAATTCAGGAAAACGATAGGTACATCAAACAAAAAATTCGTCACCTCTAGGTGACATCACGGTAATACCATGGAAAACCGTCTCTTGCCTACATAACGACTAGAGTTCAGCGAGGAAAGAGTCGACAGGTTTCTTCATTTACACCATGTCCAGCTGAAGCCATTCATGATGTCATGATGATTACATCAAACTGCGTAGATGTTTAGTGCCATGTGCCACATGCTACACCAACAAGTTTCCAGAAATTTTTTGTGGTATTAACATCGGATGACTTAGCGTGTAGGTCGAGGTGCAATGGAGTGCCTCATTGTCTGTTGATCGAACCAGGTAATTATGCGGCCATCTCTGTGAACATCAGCGTTATCATTTTGGAAGATGGGAGTGTCCACAGCATATTCATAAAAATGTAGAAGAATGTGCAACACTTACTTACCGATAATGTTATCAACGTTCTGGTTCCAGTTCTTGTTAAACTGAATAAGTGAACCTAAGAAAGGATCCGAGAAATACTCCCGGAACATTACAAAACCACCTCCAGTTTGAACTGCACCCGTCACACTTTGTAAGTCAAACACCTCATTGGATCAAAACTACTAGTCCGTGAACATCTATAAAATGCAATAATTCAAGGATTGCGTACATGGAGAGATAAAACTTGACACTGTTGCATGAAATGCAACGGGATTTACCGAAACCAAATAAGAATGCAAGAAAGGCCTGCACCTGGAGCTGGACAGCAACATATCAGTGACGCCGCGTGAGAATGATGTATGAAATGAACTATTACCCTCCGATTCGGTGACGCGGAGAGCATTTGTGGTGTGGGCACTTCACAAAATTGGGGGGGGGGGGGGAGATGAAGATTGGTTGTGAACCGATGAAGCCTGTTCGAGAATCTGTCAATGGCCACATCTGCAGAATGTGGGCTACCAAAAATACTAGAACTGTGATGAAAACCCCGTTTGCATGACGAGAAAGTCACGGCGTGGTGTGGATTTAACACATTAGTGGTGATCGAGTCCTTTTTCTTTGAGGTCAAGCGGGGTGCTGCTTTTCATACTGTCAGCGTGACTGGTGCTAGCTACGCCGATACGTTATAGAATATCTTCATCCCTAGCATGGCTGATAAATACCTGTTGGAAGATACGATCTTTGTGCATTATGGCGCTCCATCCCATGTCACTACACGTGTGAAAAATTTCTTGGGCCATCGTTAGGTGATGATCGCATTGTTGCCTCTCCCAGGTCCCCAGACCTCAATCTGTGTGAGTATTGGCTGTGGAGTTATCTGAAATCGCAAGTCTACCTCGATCGTCCGACTTCATCAGGGATGCTGGAAGATAGCACCCGACGGCAATTCCTCACTAAGCTGCTGATATGCTGTGAAGTGTTGTTCATAACTTTGTCCTGCGACTACAGGTACTGTTGATAAATGACGTCCGAAATGTTGGGTAATTGTTATGAAGAAAATCGTGTTAGCTAAGAATCAATTGTTATACTTATTACTGCCTTTTTATCATATGGAACTCCATCTGTTGGTCATTTTGTGCACTTTTTCAATAAACTCTACGTCATTTCAAGCGTGTGCACCTACCTCCATAAGTTTGGACAGTTGAAAGAAAACACATAAAAAATTGCATTTTATTATTTTCTAAATGTTTATTAAGCTCAAACAATGCATAGGTAAATGTAACTATTAAATTTCAGATTCCTCAAAATAGCCACCAATTACTTGCACACACTGGCACACGATGGGTCAATTTTACCAGTTGGAATTAGTCTGCATTCTTGTGTGTCCCACTCATGATTCCTCGTTCTAGGATCCTCCTGTCCAACTCATCCTATAGTAGCTCAAATGGGAGGTTATTCCATGTTTTTCAAAATTTTCCGAGCATCTAGAGACTTCACATAGACAAACCCTTTCCCGATCAGACGCAAACCAGATGTCTTGGCATGACGCTGGAGATGGGTGAGACCAAATCGCCGACTTCATTTTTTCGAAAAGATCTCCATACCATCACTGAATCCACTCTATGCTTCATAGCTGAAATTAAGCACTGAGGATTCTAGCGTTCATGGGGTAACAAGCGTACGAAGTGACGCGTTTACTTCCAAATATTTCGAACTTGGCTTAGTCAGTGAATAAAACTCCTTCACATTCATCTGATGTCCACTGTTGATATGTCTTAGCCCACTTGTAACACCACAGCTCTTAATGCTGTATGAATTTATTTTCCTTTTGCTTTATTTAAGGTCACATTGTTGATCTTCTGTAAATGTGTTTAAATCGATAACATAAAATTGTGTATTCTTTTGTCAAACCTTTGATGTGATTTGATTCTATGCAAAGTAGTGTATCTGCAATTTATATTCTTTGTCCCATTTGGAGGGAACAGAACTTATTGTAGGTAATTGTAATTTTGTGTGAATAATTTTTTGTTGAAGTGTTAATATGTGAAAATGTTCTGTTCTATTTAATGTTTTTGTTTGCTGTTATGTAAATTGCTGATCCTCACTTAGGGCTCTTAGTTATTCTGTATGTAAAAGGTGTAGTGGTTCCCCTTGGGAACGGAAATGTGCAGAGCGCGCAAATTGTGGTTGGCATAGGTGGAAAAGGTGGAACTGATAGTCAGTCGGAGACGAGCAGTCAGTCGGAGACGAGCCACCAGTCGGAAAGGAGCTACGAGTCTGTGCACGGTCATTGTAAAGGTGCATATCGTGCTGATTCAGAGAGAGGCTTTTCCTGCTTCTTTCCAATGCCTCGGATGGGTGGATAAATGGCTGGAACTATTCTGGAATTTGTATGAATCATCGCCACGAAGAAATGACAGAGTCCAGCAATTCTGTCTACGAATCCACCTACCAACATGCAGTTGCCACCACATTGCGCAATCACTGTAACGTAATACTATATTGATGTACAGTGAAGGATCAGCCTAATGGATGTGTTAGTGTGCTGAAATATAAGGTAATTCATATTGGAATTTATTTACCTACCTTGATTTACTCCTCATCATAACACCTCTCAGGGTCCTCTCCGTTTGAAGTAAAGTGATTACCGAGTGTCCTTACTGAAAGTACGTTGAAGCCTAGAGCTTTGTTAAATAATGCCTTTTGAACTTATTAAAAAGATAGTTAAAGCTAATGTGGTAACAGAGTGAGTTAAAGCAAATGTTATTTGTCCAATAATAATTTTCCTATTGAAACTGTTATTTAAAGTGCTGTTACCAACTTCAAACTTTAGGCTGAGTCTTATAAAGTAAATAATCACGTTGTTGTCTGTAGTAAATTCTAAAAAGGAGAGTCAGTTTCTTGCAATTTTGTCAACTTTGTGTTTCGTTGTAGTAAAAGTGAGAAAGCTGCAGTTGTGAAACGTTACATTCTCATGTATGCCAAGTGTTTATATCTCTTGTGTGCATATTAACAGTATAAAGACCACTCAGTTTGTGTAAACCCTGAAAGTGATAGTGTTTTTCGGTATCAGTTATAATTTTGAAAATAGTTCCTACTGCTCTAACTGTTAGCTTCAATCTTAAAACATATGCGTGTCAGAGTTCATTGCACTCGGGTGTGGCTGTCTAGGTTGTGTTTGTCCGTTTCAGTTACTTATACCTGCTTTCTTAAACGAGAACGTTAATCTTTCTTTTGCCTAATTAGGCTGGCGACCGTTTCCCTTATTCTATAAACAGTATAGCTAAACAAAATTTTGATTGTCACTATTCCAATATTAACGTAATTCTGACTTTCATTTCCGATAAGCCACTTCCATTAGGAACAATACGGTCAACTTAACAAAATTCCTCTCAGAGGGTAACACTGCTCTGTTGATTTGTGCCATAGTTGCCTTTACAAAATTGTTTTATGTTACAACCTGCTTCTGGCATTGAGGTTATGGTACAGTGGTAGCAGATGGGGAGTGTTATACGTGGCGACCGTGACAGGACGTTGTTCAGTTTGCACCTACAGACGGAAAAAATTACAAGTAGTTAGCATTTTACAAACATAGAGTGAACATAAAACGTCCAGCGGCACGAACCTGTACATAACTTGACAGAACTGGTAGTGAAAGTTCAGTTTAAATTAAAAATAAAAGGTATCAGTACTTAATAATAGCTAAAATGGACAGGAAATTAGAAATAAATTTAGACACGCGAGAGCAGAATGCAACCGAGAGCAGTTCAAGCAGCACACCAACAGATGGCATGACGCGCGAGTTAAATTACGTACGTTATCACGCAGACGTTAATAAACAGATCGAAGCTATGTGTGTAGCGCGTACTAAGCAAGACAATGTAGGCGATGTTATCAAAGACAGTGGCTATGCTGATGAATCAAGGGATATGTTTGAATCACCAAAACCAGAAAGGGGTGTAGGATCTGAACACGAAAAGGCAGTAGAATCTAAAAGGGAAAAGACACCAGATCTGACTGATTTACTTAGAATACTGTCTGCGCAATTTGCAACGCAAAATGACAATATTAAGGCACAAATTACAGCACACAGTGACAATATTAATGCACAAATCGCAGCTTTAGGGCAACAAAATGTAGAACAAAGACAGCTAATTGCAGCACAGGGGCAGTTAATTACAACACAGGGTAGTGATATTAGTAAACAAATGCAAGAGCAGGGTACCAGACTTAGTAAACAAATTGAAGAAGTCAACTCAAGGGTAGGAACAGTGAGTAATGAAATCAAAAGTATTAAAAGCGAAATTACTGTCATCAATGGCAATATTGCCAATGTACAAGGACAAATTGATGACATAAACGAAAGATTTGACTCTGAAGTAATTAAAATTCAAGATCAAATTGAACCCTTAGTCTGTACTAAGGTTGACGAAAAGGTATTCGGTATTAAATCCGAAATACAAACCGAATGTAACGCGGAATTTGCACAGATTAAACAATCTGTAACAGAAACAAGCAGAGCTCTAACCAAACAGATTCTTACTTGCGAAAAGAAGTGTGAACATAACACTTCTCAAATCCAAGGCAAAATGTATGACTTGGAAAGAAAAATACAAACCGGACCTACACATTTTACTGAAAAAATGCCTTTCAGTAAAATATTAGAGGGCGAGGAAAAATTCGACCCAGCAAAGAGGCATAACGGATGGCACCCCATAGACTTTGTAAAGAATTGCGAAAGAAATTTTCCTGAATATTTGTCTGACCAGGAAAAAATTAATGTTGTAATCAGTGCATTAACGGGAGAAGCAAAAAGGTGGGGGTTGAATCTTGATACTAACCAGATGTCTTTTGAAACCTTTAAACAAAAATTTATTGACGAATACTGGTCAGAACAAAAACAAGACCAGTTGTGGCGTGAATTTCTAATGGCCAGACTGTATGATGTCAGAAGTAGGCAAACCATGAAAGAGTTTTGCGAATCATGGTACAGAAAACTAATACACTTAAAAGCAAGAAGGACTGAAGCTGAGATCGTTTGGGTTCTTTGGCAGAAACTGCCTGAGGATTCGAAACGATATGTTGGGAGTACCCATAGAAGTTTTTCTGCTTTTTTGGAAAGGGTCGAGGATGAAGATCACTGGCGAAGAAATCGTGAATCTCGTCCCCACAATAACAACAATTATTTACGAGAAAGTAATGACCAAAATGAACGACCTGAAAACGAAATATATCGTGTAAACGCGATTCAAAGAGGTCGTGCGAGAGGCAGGGGAAATTATACGACGCGCGGCAGAGGATACATAGCACGTAATTCCCAAACCAGAAACGAAATGGAAAACTAAAAACCGCGTGTGTTACGGGCCGGATTCACGCGGAAACCGGTTTTGGGCCCAAAGAAAAGATGCCAAATATTAGATTCGAGAAGGAAAGATGTAAAATACGGGGCAGGAAGGTTAAGGGCGCGCCTATAGCAGACGGGCGCGGAGTGATACATAGTGGCGTTCCCAGTGCGAAGTCACGTGACCGTTCGTGCTCGGGCCAGCCGTTGCCGAAGCAGCGTACATTGCACTTGGCAGCAGACACAAATGGCAGACGTCAGAACAAGATGACTGCCGTAGAGAGAGACAGAAGAGGCGGGATCGGACACTTCCGATGGCCGGTTTCAGTAGTAGATGAATGTAGAAATGAAAATAAAGTTAATATGTCATATGATAAAGATAACTCGGTATCGGAATCGCGCGAAAAGACTTTATTAAAAAATAAAAGGGAGCCAGAAAAGGCGAATGAAAAGGA
This sequence comes from Schistocerca cancellata, assembly GCF_023864275.1. Classification (NCBI taxonomy): domain Eukaryota; kingdom Metazoa; phylum Arthropoda; class Insecta; order Orthoptera; family Acrididae; genus Schistocerca; species Schistocerca cancellata. The sequence goes on from NC_064628.1 coordinate 82,566,044, forward strand.
GAACGTTTGTACTGTTAATGATGTGTATGAGGTAAAAGATGTAGAGGTGGGGGAAATTGTGATGAATAAAGAGGAAAGGGAGGTAGAATATGCCACGGAAAAGACGTGTGCACAATTAATAATAGGTAAAAATGAGGTAGAGGAGGACGTTAGTAATCATGACATTATGAGCAGTGCAGATGAAATTATTGTTGATGGAAAGGTGTTTAATAGTTTTGATGCAGAAGGGTCTAGTAAGAATTTCACACGATTACCTGAAAATGACAGCATGGAAGAAAATGAAATGAAAGTTATCGAAGTATGTGACGATTATACTAAGTATGAAGTTAAGGCTGAAATCGTTCAAAGTGATATAACAGAAGTGCCTGACAGTCCAAACGATGCGCATTATGTAGAAAAGGAGTCGGAAAACGAAGTGGTTGAGACATCTAGTGATAATCTGCCTCACTGTCTAAAAGTTGCTTTCCTGCTAGAATCTGATAATGAAATAGAACCTAGTGATAGCTCAGACGAAGGAGAGACGACAGATTCAGATACAGATGAGTTTTCGGAGGTCGACAAACATAATTATACCTTTACAGAAAGAGGTTACGAAAAAATTAACGACATCTTTTCGAAACAAAATCCGGAATGTGTAACTGAAACAAAACCGAAAGAGCCGCCGGATGATACTATATTAGGGCGGGCTTTACTAAATGAAATGACAGAAATAGATTTACAGAAACCTAAAGAATGTTCAGAGATAAATATAGTAGACCGTGAACTGTTAAAGATCTGTAAAGATGTAGAGGTCCACAAACCCAAAAAGCCACCTGATATACAACTGAAATCAGTAGGTAATATTTCCTGGAAAGACATTATGGTTGAGCAGGATTTATTATGGGAAGAACAGGAGGAAAAGGAACAGAAAATTATTAAACAAACTATAATACCTGTCAATGTTTGTAACACTGAACTGCAAGTACTTTTAGACACAGGATCCCAAATCAGTGCCATATCAGAATCTTTCTTTAATCATATTTCATGTAATCCAGGGTTAGTAATAATGTCTGTTAGTGGAGTGAAAATTATAGGAGCTACTGGTAGATCCAGCAAGCCCATTCAAAAACAAGTATTGATGGACTTTGAAATAGGAAGCCAAAAATTTGAACATGATTTTTTAGTGGTCCCTGAACTAAGTGCTGAAATGATCCTAGGTATTGATTGGCTAGACAAGGAAAAAGTAATTTTAGATTGTGGTAGTGGAACTGTTAAGATTAATAGGGAAACCGAAACAATAGAAATTAGGTTTGAAGGTGACAACCAGGTCCAAGCTGTGAATGTAGAACCCATTTTATTAAAAATAGAATCTGAAAATGATGGTTTATCCCAACTATATGAAATATACCATGTGAGAGGTTTATTGCAGGATGATCAAAAAACTGACAGTTTTAGGGAAATTGTTGATGTTATCCAAGAAATATCATGTAAACAGAAAGATGATTTATTTAATATCTTGAATAGTAATAAGAAAGTGTTCTCTGATAAACCGGGTGTCGTAAATAATTTTGAATACCGTATGGATATCCTGGAACATGAACCATTCTTTGTCAGACCATATCCAATACCTATAGCTAAGAAAGAGGCAGTACAAGCTGAAATTGATAAAATGTTGGAATGGGGGGTAATAGAAAGAAGCAATAGTGAATACAATAGTCCACTTATTATAGTCAACAAAAAGGATGGAGGTGTAAGAGTAGTCATCGATGCACGGACATTGAATAAAATTGTCAGGAGAGAAGTAGATAGGCCTGAAAATTTAGATGATTTATTACAAAAGTTTCATAATGTGAAATATCTAACCAGTTTAGACCTTACTGCTGGCGATTGGCAGATCTCATTACACAAAGATTCTAGGAAATATACAGCTTTTTTGTTTGCAGGAAAATGTTACCAATACAAAGTTGTACCATTTGGTTTGAATACTTCTGTTTCTGTTTTCATTAGGGCTTTGGATTCTGTATTAGGAAAAGAACTTTGTGCCAGATTGACTGTATATGTGGATGACCTATTGATTGCTACTGATAACTGGGAAGAACATTGTGACCTGTTAAACAAAACCCTTATTGCTCTTCAAGCAGGGGGCATGACGTTAAAGTTAAAAAAGTGTGAATTTGTGAGACAAGAAATTAAGTTTTTAGGACACATAATAACCACATCTGGGATTAGCAAGGACCCAGAAAAGCTTAATGCTATTGAAAAGTGCCCTCCTCCAAAGAACAGGAAACAGTTGAAAGCGTTTTTAGGTCTTTGTGGGTTTTACCGCAAATTTGTGAAAGGGCAAGCTTTTAACAGCCCACATTTGAATAGCTTGTTAAAGAAAAATAGTGTATATATTTGGACATCTGAATGTCAGGAAGATTTTGAAAATTTGAAAACTGAGTTAGTAAGGGAAAACATTTTGCATCATCCAGTTTTAAGTGAGCCATTCCACATGATTACGGACAGTAGTGCTTATGGTATTGGTGTTGAAATATTTCAGGAAAACACAGAATCTGGGGAAACTGAACATAATACCATTGCTTTTGCTAGTAGAACTTTAACTAAATATGAGAAAAACTATACTATTTCAGAGAAGGAGGCTTTAGCAATCATTTGGGGATTAAAGAAATTTAGGAATTATTTATGGGGACATAAAACTATAATTCATACAGACCACAAGGCATTAACCTTTTTAAAAAACTGTCGACTGTTTACCGGCAGGTTGAATCGATGGGCCTTGTACTTACAACAGTTTGATTATGAGATATTATACATTAAAGGTAGTGACAATTATGTAGCTGATGCTTTATCACGGTTGCCTGAGGGTATGAACAACTTACCAAGGGAATATAATGAAGATGGCCAATTCCATGTAAGATATATTACGGAGGTTCCAGGTAGGAAAAGAATTGAGCAAATTTGTAAAAGTATGAGGTTCCACCAGAATGAGGATGAAATTTGGAAATCAGTGAAAGTTAATTTTAGTAACCCGAATTACCCACAAATCTGTAGATTTTACAAGATATTTAATGGAATTTTATACAGGAGAAAGAATACCAGCACTGAAGAATGGAAGGTGTGTTGGCCTAGGCAATTTGAGACTGAAGTAATTGATTATTTTCATCTTGCCTTAGGGCACTGTGGTCCCAAGAAGTGTATCGAAAAATTAACTGATGTGGTTGTGATTAATGTAGGTGCTACTAAGAAAATTACTGAGAGAATAAGATCTTGTGATGTATGTCAGAGGGCAAAAGTAACAAATAAAATAAATCAAGGTTTCATGCAGAATACAGTACCAGAGGACACATTAGAATTATTGTCAGTGGATTTGTATGGTCCTTTACCTAAAACCTTAGGTAATTGGTCTTACATTGTTGTAGTATTGGAAGTGTTCTCCAAATTTATTAAATTATTTCCAATCAGAAAAGCCACTGCTAAAGCAGTCTTTAACAAGATGACTGAGTATTTTAACGCTATTGGTAAACCTAAAGCAGTTTTATCTGATAATGGACCACAGTTTACCTCAAAAATCTGGAAGGAAGGTATGAAGCAACATGGTGTTCAAGTTAAATATATTTCAGCTTACCACCCGGCTAGTAACCCTGTCGAAAGATATATGCGTGAATTAGGAAGGCTAGGTAGAACCTACTGTCACCATAACCATAAGGCTTGGGGCAGATTTGTAAATGACTTTGAAAAGACCATGAACACCTTATACCATGAAACCACCGGTTTTACCCCTGAAGAAATTCTGTTGGACCGTAAAAGTAAAAGTATTACTGAAGAGATCTTGCAATTCCCCCCTATTGTAGGAATTAACTTGCATGAGAAAAAAGAGTTAGTTAAGAAAAGAATGAAAGAGAAAGCGGCCGCTAGATCTAAAAGGCATGACAATAACCTCAAAACAACTAAATTTAAACTTGGAGATTACGTTTTAGTGAAGACCCATGAAAAATCTAGCGAAATTAATAATGAAATTTCTAAATTCAAATATATTTACAATGGACCTTTTGAAGTGCAAGGAACTCCACATGCAAATGCTTATTTTCTTGTGTACCCTAGGTCAAGGAAGCCTTTAGGAGTTAGAAATATAGTTGACCTAAAAATGTATGTCCACAGAAACCAATAATGAATGAAATGTACAACCCTCAGGGGACATGCACTCTTGGCATTGTCAGGTGCCTGACGAGCACCAGGAACCCGAGTTGTTGTCAGCACTACTTCCATTTCTTTTCGTGCTGCCAACCTTCCTCTTCATCATTCAGAACTTTTACTATCTTCTTTCCTTCTTCTCTATCAGAGTGTATTGAATAGTGTGGAAATAATGTAGAATACTGTGGGTACACTAGAAAATGACTAAGAATAATGAAAGTATAGTGGGTATTGTAAAAGAGAAAATGTAATGAAAAAGTAAAGGGACGAATAGATGAGAAAAGGTAAGACTAATGAAAACAAGGTAAATTAATATTATAATATAATTAAATGTGAATGTTTTTGAAAAAGAAAGGGGCAAATATGGTATTGAAAAACTGTATATGTGTTTAAAACTGAGGAGATGAACCTGACTAAGGTATGGGAAATAACTGTGTGAGGTATGTGTCTAGTGTCAGCAAAAGAGTTGGCAGAAATCACTTGCAATAGGATATGAAATTATTGTCCTGATCTTGATGTATGTAATGACCTAACTGTGTGTGGAAAAGCAATGATAAAGGAGTAGTAAGAAATACTTTATCCTAACTTGATCCTGAATATGACATTTAATTCTTTCTCGATTAATGTATATGTTACCTGATTGTGTCATTTGAAAAGAAATGGTTTTGTTGCCAGTGTCTAATTACTGTTTCAAAGTTGCAGGTTTTAATGTATTATACCATTAATGCAAATTTTACCAAAGATGTGACAGAATGATGAAAAACTTGGAAATGATGACAATAAACTGCTCAAAAATGTGTTGATGGGCAGTAAAACAAGACAAAATAATAAAAATGCTGTGATCCTGAAGTTGAGGACTACAAAATATACTATGTGAGCAGTAGCAAAAGGACTTGCCATTGTGGGGCAAGAAGCTGATAAGTGGCCATGAACTGCCAAACCTAGAGGATGGGGCAGTGTGTCAATTTAAAAATGTGTTTTTTGTGTATTCTTAATCTAAATTGTGTTTTTGTGTCTAAATGTGTATGTAAAAAAGACTGCCAAACCAATAATGGGCAGAATGTGTAACATGGACTGCTAGTGCTGAGGCAAGCAGTGAACTAAGTTAGGTTTTTTTGAGCAATATGTTATGAACTGACTATTCTTATTGAAGTCAGTGAAAAGTTATTATAAAATATATATGCAACTTATTTAAATGGATGTAGATGTTTTTGAGACTAAGTTTGCTTGGATAACTTAAAGTTTTGGACTGCCTTGTTTTAAAACACAGCAGTGATGATTAAAGATAGGCTCTGAATATGTTAGTGTGTTTATGTGTAACAAATATTTAGGACTGCTATTAATGAAGAGCAGCTTTAAAGTTAATTAATTTGAAAAAACCTTGAAAAGTTACTTTGGTATTTAAGGAGTCAGTTGGAAAAAGGTTCTCATAGTTGTTTGTATAAATAATTGTGCATATCCGGATGCAAACTGAAATTTTCAATATTTCATTAATTGCTGAACCTTGTAAAATGTACTGTGATCATTAATATGCTTGTGTGTCTGTGAAATTTTACATTCCTCTAAAATTATTGAGAGACAAACTTCTGTTTTGCTAACTTAGAATGTTCTGTGTTGTGGTATATGTGTTTATTCTTTTATTTTATTTTATTTTGAAGGCTATACCTTTTCTACTAATATGTAGATTAGTTTGTGTACCGTTTGTCAATTATTTGAACTGTGTGTGTATGAAATGAACATGCTTAAAGATATCTTGTGTAATAATGCAAAATTAGTTTCCTTAAACCAGTGTGAAATTGAAAATTGCTTCAGATGCCTTATTTTGAAAATCTTTTGGAAGAATGATATTAAGTTTCTTAGTGCATATACTGTATGTTTGTAATGTGTGTGTGTTTTTTTTCCCAACTGAAGTTGGATGGAATAATTTTTTTTCATAGCCAACACCACTTTGGTGTTATAGATGTTTCCTTGAAGTATCCCTTACAGGAAACTTCAACGAAACATGGGGCATGTGTAACACCACAGCTCTTAATGCTGTATGAATTTATTTTCCTTTTGCTTTATTTAAGGTCACATTGTTGATCTTCTGTAAATGTGTTTAAATCGATAACATAAAATTGTGTATTCTTTTGTCAAACCTTTGATGTGATTTGATTCTATGCAAAGTAGTGTATCTGCAATTTATATTCTTTGTCCCATTTGGAGGGAACAGAACTTATTGTAGGTAATTGTAATTTTGTGTGAATAATTTTTTGTTGAAGTGTTAATATGTGAAAATGTTCTGTTCTATTTAATGTTTTTGTTTGCTGTTATGTAAATTGCTGATCCTCACTTAGGGCTCTTAGTTATTCTGTATGTAAAAGGTGTAGTGGTTCCCCTTGGGAACGGAAATGTGCAGAGCGCGCAAATTGTGGTTGGCATAGGTGGAAAAGGTGGAACTGATAGTCAGTCGGAGACGAGCAGTCAGTCGGAGACGAGCCACCAGTCGGAAAGGAGCTACGAGTCTGTGCACGGTCATTGTAAAGGTGCATATCGTGCTGATTCAGAGAGAGGCTTTTCCTGCTTCTTTCCAATGCCTCGGATGGGTGGATAAATGGCTGGAACTATTCTGGAATTTGTATGAATCATCGCCACGAAGAAATGACAGAGTCCAGCAATTCTGTCTACGAATCCACCTACCAACATGCAGTTGCCACCAGATTGCGCAATCACTGTAACGTAATACTATATTGATGTACAGTGAAGGATCAGCCTAATGGATGTGTTAGTGTGCTGAAATATAAGGTAATTCATATTGGAATTTATTTACCTACCTTGATTTACTCCTCATCATAACACCTCTCAGGGTCCTCTCCGTTTGAAGTAAAGTGATTACCGAGTGTCCTTACTGAAAGTACGTTGAAGCCTAGAGCTTTGTTAAATAATGCCTTTTGAACTTATTAAAAAGATAGTTAAAGCTAATGTGGTAACAGAGTGAGTTAAAGCAAATGTTATTTGTCCAATAATAATTTTCCTATTGAAACTGTTATTTAAAGTGCTGTTACCAACTTCAAACTTTAGGCTGAGTCTTATAAAGTAAATAATCACGTTGTTGTCTGTAGTAAATTCTAAAAAGGAGAGTCAGTTTCTTGCAATTTTGTCAACTTTGTGTTTCGTTGTAGTAAAAGTGAGAAAGCTGCAGTTGTGAAACGTTACATTCTCATGTATGCCAAGTGTTTATATCTCTTGTGTGCATATTAACAGTATAAAGACCACTCAGTTTGTGTAAACCCTGAAAGTGATAGTGTTTTTCGGTATCAGTTATAATTTTGAAAATAGTTCCTACTGCTCTAACTGTTAGCTTCAATCTTAAAACATATGCGTGTCAGAGTTCATTGCACTCGGGTGTGGCTGTCTAGGTTGTGTTTGTCCGTTTCAGTTACTTATACCTGCTTTCTTAAACGAGAACGTTAATCTTTCTTTTGCCTAATTAGGCTGGCGACCGTTTCCCTTATTCTATAAACAGTATAGCTAAACAAAATTTTGATTGTCACTATTCCAATATTAACGTAATTCTGACTTTCATTTCCGATAAGCCACTTCCATTAGGAACAATACGGTCAACTTAACAAAATTCCTCTCAGAGGGTAACACTGCTCTGTTGCTTTGTGCCATAGTTGCCTTTACAAAATTGTTTTATGTTACAACCTGCTTCTGGCATTGAGGTTATGGTACAGTGGTAGCAGACGGGGAGTGTTATACACTGAAGCCTTTTCTTCTTGTTAATATGGCCAACAAAGGTTTCCTTGCTACCAAATAAACCTGGTGGTTGTTTTGTGACAGGCGACATCTGAGTGTTGTCTCCCTCGTTGGTGTATCGCTAGTGCTAATGGTGTTTAGTTCAGCAATCGATTCACGGACAACTCAGAATCTATTACGGTTTACTGGTCACTACCAAATGCTTTACCTGGCGTTGTCAAATTTTCCTGTGTGCTACTGAGAGAGCACGATCAATATAGGAGCTTGTATCTCGACGTTGCTCTATGGTCTTGACAACTCCGCTCATCTTCAATTTCTTTGACGTCTGTAGGACACTGTTGTTTTATTCGTGGAATGAGAGAATCTTCAACCGTGAATCAGAAAGAATCTAGCACTCTGGGACCATTTTCAGTTACTTTCGCTGGCTGCACTACCTTCTCTCTCGGCGTATCCTACAGCCATCCAAAAGGAAATACAAATGAACAGAACTGTAAACAATGTACCTATACACAGTCGTGCCGTCTACTATCATCACCTGGTGCGTTTAGTGGAACTGCCTGGACAGTTGAAGTTAGTTTACGTAAAAGTGAGCAATACCAGCACAATAGGTATGTATATGTACAGTAATTATCTGTTCTATGCTATAAGTGTCATTATTAATCATTATTTGAGCATAATATTCCGTATTCTAACCAATAGCTCACAGAGATCACTCCCATCTTGCTCTTTTGTAATACGCAGTATGATGTTTACAGACTTATGGAGTGTTGTTGTTGTGGTCTTCAGTCCTGAGACTGGTTTGATGCAGCCCTCCATGCTACTCTATCCTGTGCAAGCTTCTTCATCTCCCAGTACCTACTGCAACCTACATCCTTCTGAATCTGCTTCGTGTATTCATCTCTTGGTCTTCCCCTACGATTTTTACCCTCCACGCTGCCCTCCAATACTAAATTGGAGATCCCTTGATGCCTCAGAATATGTCCTACCAACCGATCCCTTCTTCCGGTCAAGTTGTGCCACAAACTTCTCTTCTCCCCAATCCTATTCAATACTTCCTCATTAGTTATGTGATCTACCCATCTAATCTTCAGCATTCTTCTCTAGCACCACATTTCGAAAGCTTCTATTCTCTTCTTGTCCAAACTATTTACCGTCCATGTTTCACTTCCATACATGGCTACACTCCATACAAATACTTTCAGAAATGACTTCCTGACACTTAAATCTATACTCGATGTTAACAAATTTTTCTTCTTCAGAAATGCTTTCCTTGCCAGTGCCAGTCTACATTTTATATCCTCTCTACTTCGACCATCATCAGTTATTTTGCTCCCCAAATAGCAAAACTCCTTTACTACTTTAAGTGTCTCATTTCCTAATCTAATTCCCTCAGCATCACCCGACTTAATTCGACTATATTCCATTATCCTCATTTTGCTTTTGTTGATGTTCATCTTATATCCTCCTTTCAAGACGCTATCCATTCCATTCAACTGCTCTTCCAAGTCCTTTGCTGTCTCTGACAGAATTACAATGTCATCGGCAAACTTCAAGGTTTTTATTTATTCTCCATGGATTTTAATACCTACTCCGAATTTTTCTTTTGTTTCCTTTACTGCTTGCTCAACATACAGACTGAATAACATCGGGGACAGGCTACAAACCTGTCTCACTCCCTTCCCAATCTCTGCTTCTCTTTCATGCCCCTCGACTCTGATAACTGCCATCTGGTTTCTGTACAAATAGTAAATAGCCTTTCGCTCCCTGTATTTTACCCCTGCCACCTTTAGAATTTGAAAGAGAGTATTCCAGTCAACATTGTCAAAAGCTTTCTCTAAGTCTACAAATTCTAGAAACGTAGTTTTGCCTTTCCTTAATCTAGCTTCTAAGATAAGTCATAGTGTCAGTATTGCCTCAAGTGTTCCAACATTTCTGCGGAATCCAAACTGTTCTTCGCCGAGGTCGGCTTCTACCAGTTTTTCCATTCGTCTGTAAACAATTCGCGTTAGTATTTTGCAGCTGTGGCTTATTAAACTGATTGTTCGGTAATTTTCACATCATGGAGTGTAGTGTATATAAATTTTTACCTCTCTATCTACATTATTCCGTACAGTATTAAATTTTGAAATGCTAATTTTTTGTACACCCAGTACATGCCTTCAGTCAGCTACTGCCCAGTGCCCGTGTTGTTTGGACGACTGAAGACGCACATTTTTAAGTGACATTGTGAGAAGTGGCCTTTTGCTACGTATGTGTTTCGAAATGTCTATTACACGTTGTTTTCTATGTTCTATCGTAGACTGGTTCAGTTGGACCTTCATTCACTAAAAGCAGTAATTCCTATCAAGCTCTGTTGTCATTGACAAGGCGCGACGCACTTCTCCTTTCTATGCGGTTATGGTTTTTAACTTTTCTTATTTCTTTCTTATTTTTTGTTTTTTTGTAATTTTACGACCATTCATCCGATGCCCCGTTAGTTGGCTGAGACTGGTATATCTTGATTACTTGTAGCCACGCCGGACTGTCGGTGTAGGTACACCAAAATTAGCTTATCTACGTCCACACTGTCTCGACGTTGCCACCGTCTTGCTGCAATGATCGCATACAACCGAGTGGCACATACACATCATTTCACAGTCATGACCCATGTCAGAAGTGGAGGATCACACGGACGTCTGGTACCAGTTGTACGCCTCCTATAGCTGTCCAAAACCACCAGAGTACGCTCTTAGTGGGGTGACTAATATCTCTGACGAGTTTCTTCAGGTTAATTCAGCAGCCTCTTCTGATCGGTTTTATGCAATGCGCTACATCTTCAAAACCTACATGTGAAATTGTCCTATTCCCTTGCTTGCGGCAAGCGAAGTACAGAAAAAAAAGTGAACAGGACCTTTTTATAGCAAATTTAATGTGGTTAAAGTTTTTTGGTATATGTTTTCGCTGGAGGCCACAATTTTCGATTTATTCAAGAAAAACGTGTTTGAAGGTCACTTTTGTATGTTTCTCTTGAATGATTCGAAAACTACGATTCTAGCGAAAATGTATCCCAGAATAAAATTTCATTACATTGTATTTACTACAAAAAGATCCTGATCACTTTTCCTGTGGGAGCAATAACCTGGGCGTAGCAAGTGAGAGAATATGAAATCTTGTGCATTTTATCTGGAGACACTGCGGGTTGCATTAAACCCAGCAGTGTGTACACTTGAATCATCCTGTGTGTGAGTATAGACCTTGTTGACTCGTTCAGTTAGCTATCTCGAATAATTATGAATAGGTGTTAACAAACAAAATTTGTACTCACCAGGATTAAAATCCAGATTTCCTGGTTATAACGAGTATAGGATTAAAATCCAAATGTCGTCGTTATAACGAACATTTGTCTGATCCATTTAGGGCAGCTGAGGACATATGCAAATTTAATATTGTTACAACATGCAGGTTCGGCAATTTTGAATGGATGACACTGGTATCATTTCAAGTCGCTGCATTTCAATGATTTCATCCTAATCGTTTCCGTTCATATCTATTTATTTATTTATTTATTTATTTATTTACGCGCCAAGTTCCGTAGGACCCAATTGAGGAGCAAATCTCCAAGGTTATGGAACGTGTCAGTACATGAAATTACAACACAAAAGTAATAACACATAAAAATAAATGTTCATGAACGTAAAAAAATGACAGCCCATAAGTTTAAGTAAACGCTATCATCAATACAATAAGAACCAGCTTAATTTTTCAAGGAACTCCTCGACAGAATAGAACAAGTGACCCATGAGGAAACTCTTCATTTTCGATTTGAAAGCGCTTGGATTTCTGCTAAGATTTTTGAATTCGAGTGGCAGCTTATTGAAAATGGATGCAGCAGTCTACTGCACACATTTTTGCACAAGTTAAGGAAGTCCGATCCAAATGCAGGTTTGATTTCTGCCGAGTATTAAGCGAGTGAAAGCTACCTATTCTTTGGAATAAACTAATACTGGTAACAATGAAAGACAATAAGGAATAAACAATTTGAGAGGCCAATGGAAAAATACTCAGACTCGTAAACAGAGGTCGAGAAGAGGTTCGTGAACTCACACCGCATATTGCCCGAACCGCCCGGTTCTGAGCCAAAAATATCCTTTTACAATGGGAGGAGTTACCCAAAAATATAATACCATACGATATAAGCGAATGAAAATAAGCAAAGTAGACTAATTTTCGTGTCGAACGATCACTCACTTCAGATATCGTTCGAATAGTAAAAATGGCAGTGTTGAGTCTTTGAACAAGATCCTGAACGTGGGCTTTCCGCGACAGCTTACTATCTATCCGAACACCTAGAAATTAGAACTGTTCAGTTCCACTAATCATATGCCCGTTCTGTGAAATTAAAACGTCAAGTTTTGTAGAACTGTGTGTTAGAAACAGTAAAAAACTGAGTCCTACTGTCATTTAGCGTTAGTTTATTTTCTACAAGCCATGAACTGAAGTCATGTACAGCACTATTTGAAACCGAGCCAATGTTGCACACAACATCCTTTACTACCAAGCTAGTGTCATCAGCAAACAGAAATATTTTAGAGTTACCCTTAATTCTAGAGGGTATATCATTTACATAAATAAGGAACTGGAGTGGCGCCAACACTGATCCCTGTGGCACTCACCCCCTCCCGCACCCCTCCCCACTTGACAGTTCCCCACTCAGACCTCACATCACAGCCCTTATCAACATTGTGAATAATGATCTTTTGCTGCCTGTTGCCAAAGTAAGAGGTGAACCAACTGTGAGCTACTCCCCGTATTCCGTAATAGTCCAACTTTTGGACCAATATTTTGTGATCAACATAATCAAATGCCTTAGTTAAATCAAAAAATATGCCAAGCGTTCGAAACCTTTTGTTTAGCCCATCCAATACCTCACAGAGAAAAGAGAATATAGCATGTTCAGTTGTTAAACGACTTCTAAAGCCGGACTGTACATTTGATAGCAAATGGTGTGATATAAAATGATCGCTTATCCTTACATAGCTTTTTGCAAACACTAATGGCATAGAAATAGGTCTAAAATTATCTACATTATCCCTTTCTCCCTTTTTATAAAGCGGCTTTACTACTGAGTACTTTAATCGCTCAGGAAACTGATCAGTTAAAGTACTCAGTAGTAAAGACGCTTTATAACAAGGGAGAAAGGGATACTGTAGATAATTTTAGACCTATTTCTATGCCATCATTTCAGTTAGTTACGTCAGTCAAATAAATACGTCCATAGAGGTAACTTCATAGCGAAATACTGAATAGCAACCAGTTTCGAGACTGAGTAGGGATCAGCAACATTGACTGGTAGAATTACGGTTTGTAGGAAGCGCTGACTAATCTACATCTACGTCATATTCCGCAAGCCAGTAAATGGTGTGCAGCGGTGGGTACTTTCGGTATTACTATCTGATCCCTCCAACCCTGTTCCACTTGCGAACAGTGCGTGGGAAGAATGATTATGGGTAAGCCTCTGTATTGCCTCTAATTTCTAGAATTTTCTCCTCGTGGTCAGTATGCGAGATGTATGTGGGTGGCGGGGGGAGGGGGGGGGGGGAGGGAAGGAACATGTTGTCCGATTCCTCCTGAAAAGTGCTGTACCGAAATTTCAATAGTAAATATCTCCGTGATTTCTTGTAACGTCTGCCAGTGGAGTTTGTTTAGCATCTCCGTAACGCTCTCTCCCCAGCTAAACGATCCCGTGACGAAACGCGCCGCTCTTCGTTGGATCTTCTCTATCTCCCTTGTCAGTCCTATCTGGTAGGGATCCCAGATACATGAGCAATACTCAAGAATCAGGCGAACAAGCACCTTATAAGCTACTTCTTTCGTGGATGAGTTACATTTCCTTAAGGTTCTTCCGACGAATCTGAGTCTGGCGTCTACTTTCCCCACTATTTGTCGTACATGACCATTTCTCTTAAGGTCGGTCTGGGTAGTTACGCCTAGATAT